>NC_090021.1:186533877-186877210 GCF_037176765.1 Anolis sagrei
AACAATAGAAGTTGCGGTTTATTTTGCACTCTAACATTCCTTGTAAGGAGCCCCCAGTGGCGCAATGGGTTAAACTGTTGTACCGGCAGGATTGAAGACCAATAGGTCGGAGGTTCGAATCCAGGGAGAGCATGGATGAACTCCCTCTGTCAGCTCCAGCTCTCCATGTGGCAACATGAGAGAAGCCTCCCACAAGGATGGCAAAACTTCAAAACATCTGGGCATCCCCTGGGCAACTTCCTTGCAGACGGCAATTCTCTCACACCAGAAGCGATTTGCTCCTGACATGAAAAAAATCCTTGGAAGAGATCAGAGCAGCTACCTATCAATAATTTCATTCTATTTGAGGTGTACCTGTAACTTTGGAAGTGGTAAATATTAATTATGCTTATTGCTATGGAAAGTGGCTTCAAATTGCAATAAAGGACCATTCCAAACACAGAAAAGAGAACCCACATGAACATTAGGGAGAATTTCCTAATGGTAAGATATTTTGAAAATGGAATAAACTGCCTTGGAGTGTGGTAGAGTCTCCTTCTCAGAAGGTTTTTAAGTGGATGGCCATTTGTTGGGAGTGATTTGATTGCATATTTCTGCATTACAGAGGGATTAGACTCAATGGTTCTTGTGGTCTCTTCTACAATTTAGTAGAGATGTTAAGGTGATGGCAATGAGGTAGATGAGAGGAGAATATGTTTTGTACCTTACACCAGGAGATTGCTCCATTTTAAATCACTCAAAACTATCTATCTTAGTTACTTTTCAAAAACGTGATAACTCAACCTCACATTGACAACTGTAACCACTTCCAAGCCTCCCACAGTATGGTAACACATGCGGACATCCTCTGGGTAATGTCCTTATAGAGAGTCAATTTTCTCACACCAGAAGTTTGCCTCACTCCAATTTGCCTCTGACATTATTTTTAAAAAAGCTCTGCATCAAATCCAATACACATGGAAGATTTTTGGAAGGCAGAAAAGTGAGAAGGCTATGGTTGTTGACCTCATTTTCTAAGGCTGTACTCCTTTCTGCATAGTGTGTGCTCAAAGAGCCATGTTTCTCCCTTCTGAGCTCTGGTAGGTGGACCACAAAGTTCTAATAATTAGAGAAGCTGATCCAAAAAGACCATAGTCTGTTTATCCCTACTTTGAAGTATATAATTTATTTTCTTGACATGGTCTTGATTAGTTCTTATATTTAGTACAATGGGATAGTGATGCTCAGGCTATGAAGTTGAATCTTAGACAATTGGGGTTCTCTGGATGATCACAGATAAACTAGACTATCATTCTGTGGTTTCTTCGTGCTCCTCTTTTTAAAAGGTTGAAATATGAACCTGGTATATTGCACCCACACTTTTACCTTTGGTGCAACTGACTAAGTGCCCCCCCCCCCCATGAAAGTCTCTGAAATTGAATCTGGGCCTCAGGCTGAATAAATCCCCCCTACCCTTGCCCTGTGATAAGCACAGAATTGTTATACAGTGAAACTGCTTCATGCTCATTGTCTAGCCTCCCTTTAATGAAAACAGTGGGTGAACCCAAGGGAGTTATTACAGAAAGCAGACAGGCAAGCAGCAGACGGATCCGATGACATCAAGGGCAAGGCAGATAACCTGAGCAGTCGAAGCAGTGACCTGGAAAGGAAGTTAGCAACTTAGACAGAGGAATGTGGTACTATGAGAACTGTATGGGCCCAGGAACCAATTAAAGGAGTTTCCAAATAACCTGAGCTTAGCTTCACAACCTGTGCTTGACACCCTTGAGAATCTGGACACTCCATGCCTTGCTTTCTTCCCTCTTTTTTCCTATTCTGTGACTGAACCTTTGACAGCACTGCCTAGGTTAAAAAAGGTGCGACTCAGGTGTCCAGATGAAGAGGAGGTCAGGGCTCATGCAGCTCACACAGTGGTATAGAAGAGTGAATTTCAGCATGTGGAGGGAAACTTGCTTGTATCATAGTGTGCCAGCATTAAAAATGCAGGTTGAACTGTGAAAATCTTTATTTCCTTAGCATATCTAAGAATCCTACCAGCAGCTTCACCCCCAGTCAGTTCAATACCAACTTCTGAAAGATTGTTTTCCTCCTATACCAAAAGTTGTCCACATTCTGGTATTATTCTTAAAGTATATATTTTGTATACATTCCGAGCACATACGTTTCATGTTCACTTTTTAAAAATATATAGATTTTTAATCATGGACCATTTTCAAGTGTTTGCCTGGTTTTGACTGCATTTTTCTTCTTTGTCAATTAAAAAATCAAAGCTTGGACATCTCCAGATTTCTTGAGTATTGTGAAATTGATATTCCATAGGAAAATGTAATGCTGCTTTTTCTTCTCTAAGTAGAGTAACCCTCTCTTCTTTTGTACTTCCGTTGTTGTTGTTGTTGTTGTTTTCATTCAAGTTGTTTCTTATCTATGGTAACCCTAAAACAAAAATAACATAGAAGTTTATTGGCAAGACTTGTACAGAATATGTTTGCTATTGCTTTTTTCTGGGGCTGGGAGAGTGTGACTTGCCCAAGGTCACCCAGTGGGTTTCATGGCTAAGTGGAAATTTGAACCCTGGTCTCCAAAATCCTAGAGCAATGATTAAACCACTGCACTATGCTGACTTTGTCTTCCCCTATCCAATCTTTTTTTTAAAAAAAACAAAACTCCATCAGAATGTGTAAATGTTTCTGGAAATACCAGTATAATTTTGATGACATATCCCCAAGTATTTTTTCCTGGTCAACCTTCTAGCAGACCCTGATGATCACATGGATGAGAGGGCAGTCACAGAATTGGTAAGGTGTGCACTCTATCATTTCTAGTTGTAAAACTGAATTCACACTCTTCATGTATTCACACACTTTTACCTCTTGAAAACTACCATTGTTCTAAAGTAGAGATGCTGAAGAATCTCACTGCCAATTGATCTTCCCAAAGATCTACCATTACAGATTTCCATTCACACAAAGACATATTGCTCAATTGTCATAATATTTACAGGGATGTCTCTTAGGCTAATAATAGCATTGTTTTGCAAGTTTTATTAAATGTGGATGTTGGTGTGGAATAGAGGCATAATAATCAATGTTCACTGATGTAGAATCCCTCTCTTCTCCCCCCTTCCTTGCTATAGCCACTCTTGTCCCAGACAACCTCACTCCTAGATGAAATATACAGATGTTTCATGTCAAGTTGGTACCAAGGGATGTCTGTGTGAGCTCCAGAAAGTCAAATAAGGAGTCTCCCCCAGCATCTGTTATTCCAAATGCTAAGAAAAACTGAAGCAGAATCGAATATAGAGGCACAGATAGGACACTTCAGTCTCTAAGAACATCCTTTTGCCCATTGCAGAGTGGCTACTGAAGATGATAAGATATCTTTCCACTCAATGAGCCGAAATACACTTTTTCTTAAGTGCCATAGACAGGATTCTCTTGGATTTCTTCTGCTGCAAATAGATAAACTGGAACCTCTTTATTGCTGTGAATGCTGGTGAAATTTCAAGAAAGTGGAGGTGGAAAATGGCATTCATCAGCAGAGCAGGAAAAAGAAAAGAAAAGAATGCATAGAAATGATAAAGGGACATATCAGTATGCACACAGATACACAGTGTCGTATACTGTTTTCAGATACAGATATACCTCTGTTAGCCAATAAGTTGTGTTTCTAGAAAAGTAGTAAAGAAGTAGAAATGACATGGAAAGAACAAAGATAAATTCTTGCACCACCATAAGAAGGGACGTTCAATATGTTACAGCAAACTTTTTTTTATTCAAAATGTACATTGTGTTCATGGGAAATTAAACAGTCAAGTTAGGTAAGCTTCCCTAGGTTAACAAAAACAATTTGCATTCTAGATATGACTAGAAACTGTCTTCTGAAATACATCCCAAGATTCTATTTTCCTCATTTCAACAGCCTTTATTTTTCTAATTGCAGTATTTCCAATTTGATGGACAAAAATACAGACTTTTTGCTAGGATACCTCCTTTCCTCCTTTCTTCTGTTTTGCTCTTCACACATGCTTAACAAATGACTCTGGAGGCAGCTGTTTATCTAACCCCTTGTGTGTAAGCATGCACAGTTACAGTAGGATCATCATGACTATAGTACAAATATTTTCGAGAACAAACTTCATGCTGATGCAACCCAACACTGAAAATCCGTCTTTCTCCAGCTATCCATGACCATCTTCCCAACGCCAGTGCTGAAAAAACAAAACACCTCCAGCTAGACAGATAGCAAGAGAAAGGGAAGCTGGATCAGGCTATCATAAAAAAAACTTTATCAAAAGGAGCTTCTTTATCAGAATGTTTGTTAACTGGGATATTATCATGGTTACTACATGAACAATCTGAGCCTCTAAGAGAAATTGTACAAGGCAGAACAAGACTGTTTTTGGGCCTGGATGGGAGCTTCTATGGATAAAATTAAGTCCCAGTAAAAAGCCAAGAAAATACTCAACAAGCTATATGTTTGCTAAAATTTGTTAAATAATGAAATGGACTGTGAAGTACTTTTCAGGGAGAGGGGGGAGGGTTGTAATAAAATCCAGGGCTCAGGTCAATGTATGGGCTGAACCCCAGCTCTTATAGGTTCTGTGAACATGGAAAATGAATGGCAATTCATGAATGATAAAAATAATTACATAAAAACTACAGGATGGATAATGGTGCAGACAACAGTGATATTGTTCTTGCAGAAAGGGAAGTTGTATTCTGTGACTGCAGAATACAACTGTAACCCCATCTAGAAGTGCAGCCCCATGTACACCTTGAGTTTGTGGGGCAAGTAGTTCCACCCTGTTCTAGGAAACTGGGGGCTCAGGCTCATTCCTGCTAAATTATATGGTACCAGATTAATTAGAGGAGGACTTAATTTAGGAAAATGGACTAAAGTTTTATAATGTTATAATTGTTAATGAACTGGGAACTTCATGCTCTGAACATGGAGCTGGATTCAGTTTGGTATTCAAACCCATCTGTGTATATTTTAAAAATATATAAATGTATTGATGGTATGTAATGATGGTTATTTTACATTCTGTTAACAGCTGGACTGTGACAGGGGCTCAATCCATAACTGGCTGATGCTGTAGGACTGATATGGCTGGGGTTTTTTTTTTACACCAGATCAGTCCCACATATGAGCCAGACAACCACACAACAGATGGAAAGGTGAAAGGGAATCCCCACCACCCAGTGCTGAAAGTGGTTCAGCACCTTCTGTTCTGTTCCTCTATCCACCAAGGGAGAGAGAGGATGAATTCTCCTCTCATTTTCTTCTCCCTTCCCAAAGTGCCCTGTTACCCTGAACAGAATCAGAAGAGGAGTTGGCAGATCAAAAGACAACCTGGCAAAATGGCGCTACCTAGAAGAATCCTCCACCCTGTGTGACAGTGAAGAAGAACAAACCACTCCGCATCTGTATGCTTGCCCACAATGCCCTGCCTCATGCACAGAGGAAGAACTGTTTAAAACTACAGACAATGCAGTCACTGTTGACCATTTTCGGTCTAAAACTATCTAGGAGCTTGTGATCCCCTTATTTTATCAGTTTTAGACTTACGTATTTATGCAATGCTTTTGACATGAAATAAATAAATAATCCCTGATCAATATCACTGCATGTGGTGGCAGACAGATAGAACCTGTTTTTCACCTGGAGACCACTGAGACATGGAGGAAAGGGGACTGCTACTCTGTGTCCATGGGCTGCCTGTGCCTAGAAACATGGAATAATAGTGGGGACAGTTGCAGCTGGTTCCATTTCAAAACTGACCCAACTGTTTCCACAAGCCCAATGTCAGGGGATAATCTGAATTCTGGGACACAATTTGGACTTTCCCTTTACTTTGGGTAATGTGGGCAGGGCCACAATAAGGCAGCTTCCAGCAAAACCCTTGATTAGCCCCATGCAGCATTTTTGCCACCACGGAACTGATCCACCTCTCCATGAACCTATGTGATTGGTTTAGATGAGGATTATAACTTATACAGTAAGCATTACTGCTCCATCACCTGTTTTTTCCCCATACTTGATGCTTTTGCACCTCTGAGTTGTGCTGACAAGCAGCTGTCCTGTGGTACCAAGCTGCAGTACCAGAAGGATGTGGGCAACAGCACAGACATTTTTGGGCTGACAATCCCACTCTGCCTTCCGTGTGCAGAGTAGGTTAATTTTCCATTCATTTCCTTGAGATCCTATGGAATCTGATAACATAGGATGAATTTGATGCAAGATTTTTCATTCCTTTTTGCACATTCTTGAACAACAGCTGTTTTTAGCAGAGAATTATAAGCCACTAAACAATATATCACTGGATTCCATAGGATGAATCCATGGCAATTACCGTGGTATCAAACTTCTATACGTGTGCAGTGTCAGACTACTATACCTGTTATTTTTCCAGCACCATTGTGCAATGCATGCTGTACTTAATTTTTATTTTTGTGTCTTAGCTTTTGTATTTTCAACAGATGCTTCAGAAAAAGAATCATCTAGCATTTGAGGATGCTAGAATATGGATAATTCTAATTTCTAACATGATCCAGCATTGATTAAATGAGACCTGCATTCTTGCTATCACTCAGTATACCACACGGTCTAGTAGTACTCCACTCCAGTGGCTTAAACATTGTATGTTTCTTTTGTATTAAATGGTTTGGACATAATGGAGAAAAGAGTTGATGAAACATTATCCCAATGGGCTGTTACCAACACATGCTTCACTCTGGCTTTCCAGTTGTTTCTGCAATTACAGGATTACCAATTTGTTTACAAATGAGCATTTTTCCCCACAAGGCATGTTTGTGATAAAAGATACTATTGGGGTAATATAGCATAAAAATGAGCTGATAAAAATGCAAAGCATTTTTTTCACATAACAAAACAGTCATGGTTGATGGAATCAGTTCTAATGCAGATGTAGCTTCACAACATTTCCCCTTTTTATATGACATTCTGTTAACATAATGCCTCTCTTGGAATATCCTAATAGGAAAACCGATTTTCTCTTCTGAATTTAACGAGTCCTATATTTCCACAACTGCGTAGGCTTGTTTGGTATCAAAGCTGGAAAGGCCATGATTCTGAGAGCTGAGAAGCTTGCAACATAGATCTGGTCTGTGGTTGAACTTGAGCCCAGAATCCATATGCAGCCAATAAAAGCAACACTGTTTATTTGGATTCATTGGTTGTCCTCAGCAAGTTGAAGGCTATATGATGGACTTTATCACACAAGGTAGGGAGACAGACATTACAGAAGGACCTGTGGTGATGGTTCCTTTCACATGATGTCACACTCTTGTCAAGCAATTTAGAATGGCTGTGGATAGTGAGATCCAAGCCACTGTGGGTTTAGACTGGTGAGAAAAAAAGAAGGCTCAAACTTAACTTTTTTTAAAAAAAGCCTTTTCTATCGGCTTCTCTCCATCCCTTTTATCTCATCTGGGTCATGATGTGGCACTTAAATATATTAAGCAAAGAACTGGGTGACATTACCTTCTGTGAGCTGTATTCTCACACATATGTTTCTTGTTCCCCAGGCACCCTGAGCATACGTATACTGGGCCTTTGCATGAAGCAAATTATCTTAAGAACTTGACTGCAGCCAAATACCACAGTCTATTCTCAAAGGCAAGGTGCAATGTGTTTCCATCCAAAGTGCTTCGAGACAGATTTGTGGAAGTTCCATGTACTGCAAGATTTTGCCCATGTAATAACCAGGATATTGAACGTATGTATCACATCTCATTGTCTTGCAGTTTTTACAGGCTCAGCTACATATTAACCCATTTCTGAGCAACCTACCTGGTAGATCTGCCCAATTCCAAGTAAAGGTTTTATTAGGTGACAATTCCCCCCATGTGACTTTTGCTGTTACAAAGTTTTTCTCCAAGGTAGCCAGGATTAGACAACTTCCTGTATCAAGTTGAATCTTGCCTTGTATATATTTCCAATGTTTTAACCTTTGTTCATATGCATCTAGAATTGCACTAGTCCTATGTATAAGTGTTCTTATCTCATCAGTTTATGAATCTGCTGTGCACTTTTTCCGCAGAGCAAATTGGGTCTTTGAACCATAATAAAGATTGATTGATTGAATGTCTAAGATAATATTGGTTGGAACTTAAAAGGAACAAGAGACAAGACCAAATAAATTTTGCAAACTGAGGGCCCTTCTACACTGCCATTTAATCCAGGTCATCAAAGAAGATAATCTACATTATCTGCTTTTAACTGGATTATCCGAATCTACAGTGCCATCCAGCCAGTTCAAAATAAATAATCGGGCTTTTATATGACAGTGGAGAAGGGGCCTCGGCTGGTATGTCACAACTCAGCCACCTTATGGCTTCACCAAAAGGTGATGCAGAGGAGCCCCACACACCCACCAACTTACATTAGAGATTTGTATGGCAATGATCTCACATTATAAAAATACAGAACTAGAAAGCAGGGGATTAAAAAAAAGGTCCAATATCCCACAAGGATGCGAATTGAACACCTAAATAATATCCTCAGCCCTGTGCCATTTTGTTCTTTCTTTTGAGCTGCAAAATGTCTCTAGCTTGCCCTGAATATGGTGCATGTTTTTTTAAACTCTGGCATGACAAATTGCACCTGCCACAATCCTCCTTTTTGTACATTTATCCAAGGCACAAGAAGCCTTGTCCTCTTCTTCAACAGATTCTCACTAGTCTCATGTGGGATGTAGAATTTCAGCCACACAGATCTCTACCTACTTCTTTTTAAAATGGAAAAGAATACAGTATTCATCCATCCATTCATAGAGATGTGTATTCTTCTACATCTGCATGAGTCAAGGTTGTTGCGAATTATTAAAATCACAGAATTCAAACAGGATACAAAGGACAACAGAATGTAACGCAGACCTACTAACTTTAAAAATACGTTTTGGTTTTTAATTCACATACAGCAATCTGAATCCCAGTTTAAAGTTTCTACCATAGTAGGAACAGGATTCAAATCCCAAAGGAGAGAAAGAGAAGAAGGTGGTGGGGGAGGGGGGGAGAACTGCTTTGTACTGGATTATATGCATCTACACTGCCATATAATCCAATTCAAACCAGACAATCTGGATTTATATGGCAGTGTAGAGGGTCTTTTGAACAAATCTTGCTTCAAAATCCCTGTGATGTGTTCATTTTAGGGTTGCCATAAATCAGAAACAACTTGAATGCTCACAAAAACAATTTGGGTAGTGATTCACAGGAGCAGGGGTCACCATATTTTATTTGTATTGAAACAGCAACATGTGCTGCAACTCAACTGGGAAAATAAATATTTTCATCTTCTGTTCATTGAGGAAGTCACAGCAAACCAGCTGTAAATCTTTATAGCCAACAGTTCCTTTTAATTCAGCAGCTGCAGCAAAATCTTTGCACTTTTCAACTATTGCTCCTTTTTAGCCTGTTTCCCTGCATAGACATGCCAAGGGATAGAGGGAATCTAATCTTCATCTACAGAGAATCATGGCTAATACTACTTTTAATTTTTATCAGAAGTTTAAGATTGGCCATAACGACCTTTTTATATCTCTATGTTGTTAACTTTAAGATTAATTAAAAGCCTTGCAGTGTAATCCCATCTTTGCTTAGTCAGAGGTCAGGACTACTTTGATCTGCTGGGCTTACTTCCAGGTAAATACATATTGAATTATAGTCCTAATGCTACTGCCAACATTTTGCTCAGAATGCCTGGGTTTCCCATGGTTTCAGATCTGCAAAAAGGAAAAAAAAAAGCTTTAGGCATTCTTGCAAGAGTTCTCAAGTACATTCTCCTGTATGACTACGTACCTTCTTTTTTTTAATATGTGGAGAACTGTTGCGGAATTACTAGGTTTCTCCCAAGCTTTTTCTCTGTTCCCTTTCATAGGAAAGACATTCCACTTCATTGATCCACAGAACTATAGTGACAAAAAGATTGCATGCTTCTTTATATGTGGATGCCAACATCAATAAATAATCCAGGAAGATAAGGCTTTTTTTGCCACAAAATTCCAGTCTTTTCAATTGAATAACAATAGTACAGACCTCAAAATGTCTAATGAGGAGTTACAGAGAAGAGTTCTTAAATATACACCTATAATAAAGACTAGCTGGAGATATGTAGTCACTTGCTCATCACTGAAAATGAGGAAACAGATTGCCAAAAAAGGTATAGATTTCCATAAAATGAGCAGATATGATAGAGAAAAGAGAAGGCCTTTTTCAGTACTTGCCTTGTATTTATGGAATGAGCTTCCTTGAGTGTTCATTAAGGGTGTGCAATTCAGGAAAAGCCCATGCCATTTTCAGTGCCTGGTATTCGGTCATTTGGTGCCAATGGGGAAACTTTTGAGGCTCATTTCTCTGTCAATTTAGGCCTATCAACATGAAGCTCACCTCACTTGTAGGGCACATTTATGACTGCAAGCCTGCCAAGTTTAAAAACATTTCACCAATTCACTGAGTTTTTATAATAACATTTTTTAAATCCACAAGAGAGGGTTCTGGGAATTGACTTCCCTAGCACATACCACAAGAGGGGAGGAGAATGGACACAGTCAACCAAGCCTCTGATTGACTGAGAAAGAAAGTGATAAACACAGAGACAAACCTCAACTCCCATCATGCCCCGGGAGGGAGTGCAGAGGCTCTTTTAATACCCTTGCCGCATAAAGTGCTGCTGGGAAAGTGAGTTCCCATTTACTTCACGCAGGTGCTGTGGAGGGGGGGGGGGGTTCAGGAAAGGATGGAGGAGGCTGCCGGGGGGGGGGAGGAGGAGGAGCCACAGCTTGGCTGATTTGTGGGGCTGCCCACATGTTGCCTCCACCTCAGAGTGCAACTCAACCCCATTGAAAATATTTGGCTACTGTGATCTGTATTGGCTAAGGCTTCAGCTGCCCCCCACTAGGCATTCAGCAGCCGGATCCTTCAAATTCCCAGAATCTGGGGCACTAAAACTATTACATGCACAATCCTAGTATTCATCAGATCCCTTCTCTCAATTTTGTTATTGGGCTTTATTTAATTTTTTGACTGCTTGTTAAATTTTAAAGAATTGTCTTTTTGAAACTGAGCAGTTTTACACTATTTTTTTATTTTGTTAAATACCTTAGGAACATTTCATCCTTTAAAGTGGCCAATATATGTATGCATGCAGACATACATACATACATACATACATACAAAAATGCATACTAGAATATGAGTACAAGCACATTCTAACCTGTCTGCTGTCAGGATTGTAACTGCTGTTGGACAATTTTAAAGATTATCTCCATCGTTCCTTCTTCTGTTGTCTTTGACTTTTGACAAACCTATGGACAAGAGACCTTCAAATCACCATATTCCCAATCATCCAGTTAAAGTTTTGCAAGCTATGTTGAATCGTAGTGCCTAGTGGGTTTTGAATTTACTTGATTGAGAATAAGGAGATTAGGCAGGGTGCTGAAACTTAACCCTCTGATAGGCTCAGAACTCAACTAATCCTTAAATTCTATCTAACCACAGAAGGGATTCCCTGCCCCATCCATATCATAGCCACCACACACCACCAACTCTAGATTTGGCAAGCTAGAAACTGCATGACTTCAGATTATGCCTGGCAGTTTTCATTCTTTGTGGGAAAAGCCTTATAATGTATTATTCATTCAGCCAGTGTTATAGAAATGACTCATGAGAACCATGCTGGGTCTGGAAATTCAATACGGGAAGCAGCCCAAAGGACTTGTTCCTTAAGCTATGGATTTTCCCTAGCAGGCTAAAAAGAAATATCTTCATAGTGTTAAGGGAAAGAAGGGAAACAATTCTGTTTCAGTTCATTTTTGTAAAGCAGTTCCCTTTTTTATATTGAAGATGGGACTAATTTGAGAAAATGTGAGAAAAATTATAACATCAAACTAGGAAGACCAAAGGCTTCAAATATTTTGCTCTTAGATGTTTGGGTTTGAATCCTTGTCTGCTGAACAAAACTAGTGCTTCATTAAAAAGTCTGTCATGCCTTTCCTGAAAGGTTCCTCACCTTAACACCTATAATAGAAGATATAACATGGCTTTCCATGTGATGGGAATATTTCTGCCTATTGAATTTGCTGCAAGTGATGGAGAATTTTGTTTCAACTAGTTTATAAAACTATTTTATATAATATATGTTTCTTTATATTCAGTTCAGAAAGCAAAAATGAGGCTTAATGAGTCTGAAACTAGAGAAAAGCAAACCTGAGTGATTTATCCATCCCAAGGTGTTGTGGAGTGGATAAACAACCCTATCTTGAGAACAGAGTGAAAATGGAAATGAAAATCAGTTCAGTATGGCAGACATCAGGAAAATGGAATGTGGGATCATGACTTCATCATACTCAGCATGGAGTAATTGCTGAACTCCATGGAACTGAAGTTAACTATGACTAAGCTGACTTTCAATGATTCCACTGGGCCTGCTAGAATCATTTCCTTTAATAAGATGAAGTTTCTTTCCATCACTTTCAGCTACTTCCCTATTAAACGCATAAATATCCAAAAAAAGATAAAAACATATTACCCAAAGCAACTTGTAAAATCACATTTAAAACTACAACTATTTAAAATCATGCACATGTGTTTAAATTACTTCCCAACGTTTTAATTAAAAAACCTGTTTTGTAGTTTAAATAAACAATAGCGAGCTGTGATCTTGTAGCTGGGGTGCGGTAGGGTGGGGGCATTCCACAATCAGGATGCCACAAACAAGACCCTCCCCCATCCCACTGCTGCAATTATATTTATCTAAATTTTATTTTAACCAGATTTCTATTGCATCCACCAGAGCATTTGACACCTCAAATCATCTACAAATCATCAATTAAGGAACAGTACAAAGAAAATGCAAATGATTAAAAACAGTACGATGAAAAACAATAGAATTTTAAAAGTTACAAAGAATGTCGTATGATTTGTTTTAAAGTGTGCCCTTTCTCTTCTGCTTTGGAACTCACTTGGAGAATTCATTTCAACATCTGCTGTAGCAGGAGTTTGGAGTACTGTCTTTGTACAAGATTTTGATGCAAAACATTTGACATCTGGTATTTGTTTGAGGAAATCTATTTTCAAAAATGAGATACAGCCCTAGACACAGATGTGGTAAGTACATAACTCTAAATATTGAAATTATACACAACCCTGAGTGGCCATATGCATAGAAATTATATGCTCCGAAGTGGCCATATGACCATGTTGAAATAGAATAACCTCTCCTACAAAAGGTTGAGGTGTGGAGCAAAAAACGGGAGACTTGTTGATTTAAACTGGAGTTCTGGGAGGTTGAGGATGAAATGACCTGGTAATTGCATATTGGATGTCTGAATTCAGGAAAAGTTAGTTACTATGAGCTGAGACACTGAAACAAAGGCCAGCATATAGATTTAATATGTCAATTCAATGTGGAATTAGAAGCTCCCAGTGATGCAGTGGATTAAACACTTGATCCAACAGGACTGAAGACCAATAGTTCGTAGGTTCGAATCTTGGGAAAGTGTGGATGCGGGGACATGAGAGAAGCCTCCCACAAGGATGGTAAAACATCAAAACATCTGGGCATCCCCTGGGCAACATCCTTGCAGATGGCCTATTCTCTCACACCAGAAGTGACTTGCAGTTTCTCAAGTCACTTCTGACACACACAAAAATGTGGAATTCTGTTTATTTTGTTGCAATCTTTGATCAAGTGATAGTTCTTTAAGGTGTAGGTAGCAAGGATACTGGTCACACAAAACCACAAATCTATAAACAACAGACATTGGTCCATAATGCTAGCCACCTTAGTATCCTCACTAAGTGTGCTTTAAGATAAAGACAAAGGTTGGTGACAGAATCCCAAGGTTAAGCACTCTATGACTAACCTGCTATGTTGATCTGTCACATCACAGAAGTATGCTCAGAACTGGTAATAAGGTGAGGCTGGGGTAGAGCTTTTTACTCTCCAGAATGAAAAAGAAACACTGTGAACTTTTCAGGAAAAAAATATATATGAGAAGAGCATTTGTGGGTTAGCTCAAGATAACCTCATGTCCTCGGTAGCCCAATGATATTGTGCTTGAGATGATCTATGTGCAATAATACCCCACATGATCATTCAACATGCACTTCATAATGCTTCAGAGACTGAGCATTTTCAGCTAAGTTTCAGTGGGTGGAGGAAATAGCACTTTCTGTATTACCTAGGAAGCAGAATAACTGTGGTTTGCTTTAATCAAAATTTGTTAAAGGAAACTGTGGTCTGATATCCTGGTTCATTAATCGGCTCCTTTTTGGACAAATTTCAATTGCTGAGAACAACTGCAGCTTAACTAAGCAATAGTTGGCTTTCCATTAGTGAGCTGTGATCTTGTATGTCTGATTCATGCCATTAGAATTCAGTTTTCCAGTTGTTGCACATATTTTCTTCCTTCCATGAAACCCTCAAATGTCTCCCCAAAGCCTATATTTCAAGTGGTATAGCACCCCCACAATATGTTGTACATATTTGTCATAGCATATCCAGTTACAGGAAAAGGAATAGATACATCCATACTCATCCTACACTCTTTGGCAAAATGAAAATGGCAGCATTGGAAGGACAGTAGTCTTAAAAGTATTCTGAGGGTAACATTAAGAGACAAACTTATTGAGACATTTGTGTAGCTATCACCCAATGAAGGATTTCAGCCATCATATGCACCGTGAGCCACCCATGAGATTCAGTATTGCATTATCAAATTTTAAGGTACAATAACAGGAAAAAGATTGCAATTCTACTTAAAAATAAGGCATATTGAGAGATATAATTTGAAGAAAGATGAAATGTTTTCAGAAGCCACTTGGAAGTACAAGTTAGCCTAGAAATAGGGCATATCCCCCTCAAGAACCCGTTTCAAGGTGAGACTGTGGTCTTTCTACCCACTTATTCAAGGCTAAAAAATTGTGCCACAGAACTGCTAGTGGGGTATAATCCAAATAGGTGGGGGCTATTGGGAGATAGTGTTCACCACCCTGAGTCCCTTTGCGGAGATAGGATGGTATATAAATAAAGATTTATTATTATTATTATTATTATTATTATTATTATTATTATTATCGTCAGGTACATGCACAGCTTCATTTAAATAATCGGCTGAAGCAGAGTATGATATCTCTTACATCTCATGCTACAGTGCAGAAAAGCACTGTTGGTCATAAAAGTCTGAATCTGCCATCATGGAAGAAGTTTCTTTGAAACAATGAAGCATCTTATCAAAGTTAATTTTAGCAATGATCGATAGAGAGAAAGGGTTGGGAGCACTGTGCATCTGTATATATCAGATTATATTAACAGATGACTCACCTTAAAGAAGAACTATAGTTGTGTTCTGGTGACTCAGATGATGTGTTGTGTCGAGTTCCTTGCTGCATATGCAGTTCTCGACCTCTGAACTCTAAATCATAGTTTACTTATGAGATTTGGTTCATATTGTGGGTCACAAAGTTATCAAAAACTAAAATTAATTGGGGAAAAGCTTCCTTATTAAACATGATAAATGAGTCATGAAATACAGTGTTCTTATTTTTTAATAAAGCATTCCAGAAGGTCAGCAAAGCAAAAAGAAAATGACTCAGGCAGAATCATACAAATAATGAGAGGCTTTTAAAACTCTATTGTAGTATGTTTTTCTCAGCTATTATTATGTGAATTTCTGATGGCATGATCCAAGGAAATGTAAAGATGCTCAAATTCCAGTCATTTAAATGAGGATAAAAGTAAGCACAAGTGCAGTTCTGTCATTAAAACACTCAGCCATTGAAATGCTTTGCTATGATTGAATTGAATCAATATGTGGGAGTCTTAATCCAAGTATAGTTTATTCCTTTTTTTAAAAAAGTCACAGAAAAGATGACCCAGTTGAGGTCGGCTTTGCATTTACCTATCATAGAAAAGTGCATTACTTTAAAACTAGCAGTACATATGCTACTATAAGCTTCCTGGAATCAACCAACAAGTGGTTGGACAGGGACTGAGAATTTGCATCACACACATAGCAATGATGTCAAGGCTATGATCCATTCCTCTGTGAAGCTATCTGGATCTTAAGGTGGGTTTGGAGACATTTACAGTTATTGCAATGGTAATACATACAATGTGTAAGAAGATTGTAATTGTCCATCTCAGAAGAATGTGTGCATTAAAAAGAAATTACTTTTGGGGTTTTTGGGGTTTTTGTATCCTATCAGTGTGATCCTATGACTGCTTAAAGAGAGAACCCAACAAAATAAACACAATTTCTAAACTGAAGATCAAGCTAAGATCAAGACTAGGGTCTGAATGATCTCCCCAAAAGTCCACTACTTAGGACCTTATCAGATAAAGCAAATAAACTGCAATTACAGCAAGACAACAGTGGGACTTGTCGCATGACCTCATTCTTCTGTTGTTCTCCCAGTGGGAGACCAATGGAAAGAGTTTCCTTACAAAATGTCATTAAGTGATTTCTTGTGTTTGCAAAGGGATATGCTGTCAAAATGGTCTCCCACTAGATAAATAACAGAAGAGCAATAACGTCATATGATAAATCTCAGCCAAATATGCTGCTGTCTTGGTGTAACTATGATTTACCTGTCTTGTATGATAAGCTCCTTAAGTATCATGATCTTTATAGAATAAAACCAAAGTTACCAATCTGTAATAGGACATTTAAACTGCAATCCTGAAAATATCAGCTACAGACTATAGTCCTTTGTCTTCTTCTGTAACAGTAGGAAATATATTCAGACAAATTTTTCTCATGCCATTCTTGGAATGAAACTAGTACAACATCAACTGAACAAGACTACTGTTAGGTGGATTGAAATTTGGTTGACTGACTGAACTCAAAAG
The DNA here is from genome assembly GCF_037176765.1 of Anolis sagrei. Lineage (NCBI taxonomy): Eukaryota > Metazoa > Chordata > Lepidosauria > Squamata > Anolidae > Anolis > Anolis sagrei. Next base: position 186,550,750 of record NC_090021.1, read on the forward strand.
GTGTTTACCAATGACTCCTCCTTATCATTGTGGGAAGTGACCAGTGGGGTGCCACGGGGTTCTGTTCCGGGCCCATTACTAGTCAACATCTTCATCAAGGTCTTGGACAATGTAATAGAAGGCACATTTATCAAATTTGCAAATAACACCAGATTGTGAGGGATAGCTAATACCCTAGAGGACAGGATGAATGACCTTAACAGATTAGAGAGCTGGGCCAAAACTAGCAAAATTAATTTCAAGGGAGAAATGTATAGTACTACAATTTCAAGGGAGAAATGTATAGTACTACACTTAAGCAAAAAATTGAAATGCACAGATATAGGATGGGTGATACCTTGCTTGAAAACAGTCCATATGAAAGAGATATCGGAGTCTTCCAGGACAAGTTGAACATGAGCCAACAATGTGATGCAGCAGCTAATAGAGGCAATTTGATTTTGAGCTGCATCAAAAGGTGTATAATGTGTAGATCAAAAGAAGTAATGATGCTCCTCTACTCTGCTTTGGTCAGATCTCATCTGGAATAATGTGTCCAGTTCTACAATTCATGAAGGATATTGACAAGCTGGGATTTGTCCAGAGGAGAGTGACAAAAATGATCAAAGTTTTGGAAACCAAGCCCTATGAGGAGAAGCTTAGTTATCTGGGAATGTATAGCAGAGAAAGCAGAGAGGGTACACGATAGCCATATTTAATATTTAAGAGGATGTCACGTTGAGAAGGAGGCAAACTCATTTTCTGCTGCTTCAGAAACAAAGACACAGAATTTTCTTACCCCCTCCTCTGTTTTCCCCTGAATTATAGCAATAATTGTAGATTGAATAGGCCTGCTGCTTAAAACACTGAGATGTCTTAATTTGTTTAGCTGTGTGCTTTTAAATCAGCATATTAGATTTTTAAATACTTGTTGAAACAAAGAAAATATGGGAGCTAAATAGAGTGAAATAATGATAAAGCATCAAATTTTAAAACTCAACTTGGAGGACAGATGATCGAGGAGAGGGAAACTGTGGTCCAGATTGCAATGGTGGCCTAGACAGTCATCAGCAACCTAAGCAAACGTTTGCCGTAAGGCAACGCAAAAGCTGCCAACACAAATGCTCAGAGAGTCAGGAAGAGGACAGCTGCTCCCATTTTATTAGTATTTTCACTAAACAATTCTTGCTATTCAGATGCAGCAAGGAAAACAAAGATTAGTACAATATGAGAAGTGACATGGCTTTAAAGTAACAGTCTGGATTCGAATGTTTGGGGTAAATATTCCTATAAAACAGGTCTTTGTTTTTTGTTTAATGAGATATATCTGATGCTCTTATAGCCACAGTCCACGAACAGTGAAGAAGATGTACAACAATAACAAGAATCCTACAGCCAATATGCCAAAATGCAGATCCAATATCTAAAGTGCCATGTGGTCATCAATTCCCATCCCCTTTCCCCTCACAGTACTATGGAGATGTGGGGGGGGGGGGGCTACATCCCACGTTTGTACAGGCATTCCCCAAGGTACAAACAATATAGGTTCTTTAGGTTTGATCTTAAGTTGAATTTTTATGTAAGTCAGAATAGGTATTTTTAAAAAGTAATTCCATATATATCTGCTATATATCTGCTTTGTATAGCATAGGGAAGGATTAATACCTCTGCAGTGTCTGCTTTGCTGTCTGTGCCTGTTGTGCCTCATGAAGACCCCCAGTTTTTATCCCTACTTAAGCCCTTTTTCTGTTAGAGAGAGTAATATTTTATGTACAGTTTCTGGGGGGTCAGTCTAGACAGCCTCTTTACTTTTTAAAATTAGAATTGTATTAATTTTTATATAGATTACAATGAAAGAGTGAGAACAATAAAGTATAGAAAAGTGAGGAAATAAAGAAAAAAAGAGAAAAAAGAAGAAACAAAAAAGTATACTAAAATCCCAAATAACCCCTAAAAAATAATTCTACAAAAATACACAAAAAACACAAAAAAAACCCCACAAAAATTACTTCCATTCCATCTTCTTGGATCATATCTTCTTATTATTCAAAAATATAAAATAAGTTCAAAAAGAAATTGTCTCCCGTGTTTCTTATTTTCCCAAATTGTCCAGATATTCATGGAGATTATCCCAATTCGTTCTTTTAATTAAGTGCTAACATTACGGTAAAGAGAACTGGAATGGAACAAGGAATATGAGACTGGTTACGATTCCACTATGAGACGAAGCGGATTTTTAGTGTAGTCTGTAATTGTTGTTAGTTTATATGTTGTTGAAACTGGCTTTTGTAATTGTCTTTTATGTGTACTGTACACCGCCATGAGTCGCCCTTATGGGCTGAGAATGGCAGTTAATAAGTGCATCAAATAAATAAATTCCCATTTGGATCATCTGAAAAATCAGGAGCATTGGAAACAGTCCATCGTCAAGATAAGTCCTTTCCTTTCTCTTTTGCATTCAAAGGGTGGCTGGTTTTGATTTGTATTTAGGCCACAAAGAAGCTAAAATCAAATGAATAGGAGCAGATTTGCATGTTGAAACATTGGTCAGACTCAGTAATGTAGAGAATCAATGTTGGATGTGATAGTGCAATTGAGCAAAAGTGTATCTCATCTGGTGAAGGTACTCTCTCATTCCAGATTCCAACATAAAAAAATGATGGTCATGCCTTAGAAAATGGCCATAGGGGTATACATTGTAGTAGAAGGAAGGTTCCTTATATCATATTGCTTTATTCTTTTCTCCTTACAGGAAGGATGAAAATTATCTTCCCTCCAAATCCTGTTGTATTTGAACTCCTCTCACCATTCATCTTTTCCTGATGTAAGCTGAACAACATCTGAAAACACACCACATCCCATATCCCTATATCATTCCCCCAACCTGCCTTCAATAAGATTGGAACGTATCTTACAAATTTGCCCCTTTCTGCTTATTCTCTGTCTCTGTCTCTCTCTCTCTCTCTCTCTCTCCATGTTTTTGATTTAAATTGGACTGAAAAATAATAATTATTGGATGATATCTAACAGAAGGGAAGTATATAATACATTTTATACATGCATATGTAGGATGTTGTAGGCTGCTTGAAAAGGTTATGGATTTGTTTTAGAACAAATTGCTCAGAGCAATGATTCAAGGATAATGTCAATGTGATTACCAGATAGGAACCTGAGGAAAAAAATGGTATATACATCATGAAGTTGCTGCTTGATTACTTTGAGTGAAACTTATCACCATGTGTTTCCTTTAGAGTAATGGAGATGGGGCACACTCTTCAAGTCTAATCTATCCCACCGTGAATTGGAAAACAGCAAGTGGAAGTTTCCAAGTCCTTCCCCACCCCCATCCCATGTCCACATTTGACTTCTGCAGATTTGATTATTTGTGGATTGCATTTTAATATTCTTTCTAGGAATTCCTGCATCCTCAAGTGAGACCCTGTGGATGTTCTGCTGGATGTTGACAACAGAGTCATGCACAAGGATTTAAATATTCCTAGAGAGGTATTCTCTAATATCAAAAGAATTATATTTTCAATGTGTTCTTTTAATTCACATTTTTCATTTTTATGCGGTTTCCATGACATTAACACCTGCAAATGTGAATGGATGACTATACAGCTACTTTTCAGGCCTCAACTTAGAGCAAGAGTTATCAAACTTTTTCAGCCATGGAGCCCTTTTTGAGGCAAAATTTTCTTGTGGATCCCCAAGAAAAGTTTATATATAATATTAAATATTATATCATATATAATGTATAGATAGCAGACGTGGGCAAACTTTTTGACCAACATAAACTTAACAGCTTTTCAATGGAAGACCCCAGGGGTCATCCAGTCCAACCCCCTTCTGCCTTAAAGGAGAAGCACAATCAAAGCACACCTCAACAAATGGCCACCCAGCCTTTGTAATCAATAATAATAATAATAATAATAAGCCAAATGGACAAACCATAAAGTGCAATCAGCCTGAAGCCTTTAAATATCTGGGCGTACTACAGTTGGACAATATCAAGCATGGGCAAGTGAAAAACGTGGTCAACAAAGAATATATCCAAAGAGTCAGAAAGGTTTCGAAGAGCAAATTAAATGGTGGAAATATGATCAAGGCTATCAACATCTGGGCCATCTCCGTCATTAGATACACTGCTGGAATTGTGAACTGGACACAAGCAGAGCTGGATGATCTGGACAGAAAAACAAGACAACTGATGGCAATCCATTACTCATTACACCCGCGTAGTGATGTCGACAGACTTTTCCTGGCCAGAAAATCAGGAGGCAGAGGGCTTCTGCAAGTGAAACAAATGGTAGAAGAAGAGAAACACGTACTGGCAGATTATGTGAAAGGCAATCAAGAACCAACATTGAGGGAAGTCAATAGTAGTAAACTGCTTCAAGTGCAAAAGACAAAGAGGGAATACCATAAAAACACAAACCAGAGCAGAAGAGAAAACTGGCAAAAAGAAGGTTCTCCATGGACAGTTTCTGGGAAAAATTGAGAGCCAAACTGACAAAGAAAAAACATGGCTGTGGCTCACAAATGGAACTTTGAAAAGGAGACAAAGGAGGACCTGATTCTGGCAGCCCAAGAACATGCCATTAGAACCAATGCCATCAAAGCCAGAATTAAAAAGTCAACGACAGATCCCAAATGTAGACTCTGCAAGGAAGCAGCTGAAACAATAGATCACATCCTCAGCTGCTGTAAGAAGATCATGCAGACAGACTACAAGCAGATGCATAACACCGCTGCTCAGATGATTCATTGGAATTTGTGCCACAAATACCATCTGCCTGCAACAAAGAACTGGTGGGATCACAAGCCAGAAAAAGTTACAGAAAACGAACACGCCAAACTCCTCTGGGACTTCCGGATTCATACAGACAGAGTTTTAGAGCACAATACTCCTGACCTCATGATCGTGTTAAAAGACAAAGTATTGAATGTTGATGTTGCAATCCCAGGTGACAGCAGGATTGAAGAGAAACAACTGGAAAAGCTGACACGATATGAGGATTTAAAGATCGAACTGCAAAGACTCTGGCACAAACCAGTAAAGGTGGTCCCAGTGGTGATCGGCACACTGGGTGCAGTGCCTAAAGACCTTGGCCTGCACTTCAACACAATCTGCGCTGACAAAATTACCATCTGCCAGCTGCAGAAGACCACCTTACTGGGATCTGCACGCATTATTCGCCGATATATCACACGGTCCTAGACACTTGGGAAGTGTCCGACGTGTGATCCAATACAACAGCCAGCAAATTGATCTTGTCTGCTGTGGACTCATCTTGTTGTGTTTCAAATAATAATAATAATAATAATAATAATAATTTCCACCGTCTTTCCCCGAGGGGATTTGGGGCAGATTATAATGTAGTTTCGTAAAGCAGTTTAACTACATTGCACTGCATAATATGGCAATGTGAACTCTTATAATGTAGTTCAATACAATTGAACTGCATTATGAAACTACATTATATGCCAGTGTAGTTGGGGCCTAAGGTTGAGAGATTTCCACATGTCTGGGTCTTGTAAAATTGATTTTCTAGTGAGTCGTCAAAAGAGATGATTCTAGACACAGCTATCTTTTTTTTTTTCAAATTGCTCCTCTGGCAAAAATTGTCTACCTAACTCTATTGTCAACACTGGCTTTAATTTATATGGACATAAATTTGCTTGAACCATCAAAATGGTATATGAATCAAGCTGTTAGTTACACTGCTATAATATCTATAACAAAATCATGGTTACACGGGAAAAGCATATATTAAGATTTATAATTGCATTAATTTGTAGTCTCAAATTTTATTTCATTTTAAAAAAATCAAAAGAGGTGTGCAATTCCTTTTCTTTTCAACTTCCCAGTAGCAAAGCTTACTCAAATAACCCTGTGGCTTTTTTCCCTAAAAGAGTAAAGAGTATTTTGATCTGCTGTGATAATCAACTTAATGTTCACTTTTCTACATTACTATAAATCTATTTTCCCTGCAGACTCAAACATAATTACCTCACGCTATAAACTTGAGACGTTTCAACAACAAAATCATTAAATCAGACAATTGTCTGGGGAAGAGTTTTCTCCATCTACTTACAAAAAAACTTTTATATCTTAGCAAATATGTGGTCTGGTTAGATCATAAAAGTTATGGCATCTCTTTCCTATATTTTAGATTTGGGGTCTAGCCCTTGACCTTGAAGCTGTGTTTCATGGAGAAGGGAATCATATTTTGAGGCAAGATCTGGGCCTATTTCCATGCAGCAGTATCTGTACTGCATGCAGATATACATTGCCAACCAACAGGAGCATCCACACTGTGGAATTAATGTACTTTGACACCACTTTAACTACCATGGCTCAATGCTTTGAAATCATGGAAATTGCAAAGTGAGTTCCATAACAGAGTTCCTTCACATGCGAAACTCTCCAGGGTTTCAAAAAATAGTTTTTCCTGGTCCTATTCCAAGAGCTCTAGCCTGTCCTTGCACCATTCAAAACTTGTGCTCTTTCTCTATGCTACCACTCTCCTCTTATAGAAGGATATAACGCTAGTCATCATAACTGTTAGTTTGGCTACATTAAGGTGCACAAAACTACTTCACATGCTGCTATGGGGCTGTCACTGAAGATGACTTTTTTTAAAATCCTTCATTTGGTACAGTAGCAAGCTGGCAGACTGCAGTCACATCACCGCCTACATTGGCTGATTATTTCTGGGACCATTTTAACATCTAAAATGTGAGTTTGGATAACTAACTACCAGGTCCTGGGGTGGGGGTGGGGACACAGTCCCCTATGGGATCTTGAAGGGGCTCCCAACCCCTTTTTTACCCTCATCTCTCAAATGTTTACAAAAATGTTTTGTTTTCTTTTAAACAATCCACCCCTCTGTCCTATTTAAGCCTTTAATTTACCACTTACACAGGGTGCTGGTTGTCCCTAAGTGCCACAAAAATGTCAGTGGGAAAAGATATGTGGCACAAGAGATATATTTTCCCACCCTCACTATACAGTGTGCGTGAAGATGACCTGAAAGATCATACACAGCCATATATTCTTGCCCTATTCTTAAGATCAGTGCTGGATGTCATCCTTTTAGACAGTGACAAGAAATGTTAGACCTTAGCAGGATTAATTTGTATCATTGCTGATTCCATAACTTTGGGATGCCAGGAAGATATACTCATCACTGTTGTGTTGTCATTGTTTCTAAACATCTGACATTGCTCCAGTGTCTGTTTGGATGTTTTGTATGTTTGGATGTTTCGTATGTATTCATAGAAGCAGGTTACAAGATATTTTCAGCAAATAAATATTAAATTCTGAATCAGTGACAGCACCAAGCAGATGGCAAGAGCACAAGATCACAGGAGAGTCCACCATGATGCAGCTGCAGCCAGTCCTCCTTCTCTTGACTTCCTGCAGGATTGAAACCCTATTTAGGTCAGAGCTGTTTCATCAGTGAAGATCTACCCCAAACAACATTGAAGGCATGAAAGGCACTGACAATCCACAACATCTTTGAGAGCCACAGTTTTCCCAGCTCAGCTCTAGGTTAGCCTGACAAGCTTTGAATGTGACTCAGTGTGCATCTACATTGTAGAATTAATATAGTTTGACACCACTACAACTCCCATGATTCCAAAGCATTGAGCCATGGTAGTTAAAGTTGTGTCAAACTGCTTTAAATCTGTAAAGCATTCATAGTGTAGACTTCTCTTCTTAGTATTTGCCTACTATCACTGAGTTGTCATCCATGTGTTTGGTTGGCAAACAGTTTGTCCAAAGTCCTTTCTTACCCTGATCTGCAACCATCCACTACTTGAAACATTAAAAGTGGTCCCTTGGCCATATTTAGTAGCCTGTCAAAAGTCCAGTCTATCTCTTGTTTGTATCACATTGGCATTCAAAATCAGTAGGTTTATGGAGGATCTGGCAGGCTCCAGTCCACAGCTGGTGGTGGGATTGAGTTGATAGGTAACAGGTTGCAAGGTCCTGTTTCAACCTGAATCTGTTCCACTGAAGATAATGTGAGGACTTTGATCAGTCAACAAATTGGTCAGAGGGATAGCACTAGCAGGGTGCATTTATGGGAACACAATCAGAGTTTTATGATCCAGATCCCCGGCTGTTACAAATCCCCGTTGCTCCTTTGAAGGCAATTATGCCAATTTACATATCACCTTTGTAAATGGAAGACATAATTCTTTCCAAATGCAGCTGTAATTGCAATAGATGCTGCTTGTTGAGCTGAATCAAATACACCCAACAGTTTCTGGAACAAACCTAAGACAGTGTGTCTTTCTTTGTTGCGTGTACAATGAAAACAGTAGGTGAGTGGTTTAATTGCCTTGTTTCTTTATAAGACTCTGGTAAAAGACTTTGTCTAGGGCTTGTTTTTTTTTTTTAAAAAAAAACCCTAATATTATTTGGAAAGCAAAATTATGACAAGCTCTGTAATATGTATGGGGGGGTTTTTAAAGTGCAAAATCTCTGGAAGTAGGTCAGATCAGTATTAAGTATCTTATTTGTACTGGTGATTTTGTGAGCAACTTCCAACGATTACTTTAATCACTTTGACAGCCCAGTATTTGTCATCAGAGTTCTTGCATTTATAAGCATTTCTCAGCTTTTTCATTTATGTAGTCCCCAGCAATTTGACTTTATCTGCATTTTCAGTATGCCTGGATATTTCATTGCCTCTTCTATAGGACAATAATAAAGAATAATGGGATCATACAATTTCTAATAGGATCATTAAATACATGTAAAAGGTTGGCCTCTTCCTTTTACACAATCTGGCCTCATACTCATACAGTGCCCAGAGAGGTGGAAGGGGAAGGGTGGCGTTTTTAAAATGCCTGATGGAGGGGAGAAATGGATATTGGCTTTACATTGTGCCATTAAATAGTCTGGTCACATACTATGTAGTGAGTGGGTTGATGGATAGGGGGTGGATTTGTGAGCGGGGGAAATCAGAGTTTTTATATATATCCTTCACACTGATTTTGTGAAGGAGAGGATTTTGGAGGTGCCCCTTTAGGATATGGGACACAAGTGATGTTGAAAGGTATTACCCCAAGAGCTGAGGGGAGACCTCATTTTCAGCCTGGGGCTTGGGAAAGGAGTTTATCTTCCAGCATAAGGCCCACGGGAGAGCAACACAAGTACTGGGAATGGCAAAGGATCAACTCAGGTAGAAGATAACCTTCTGATCACTTCAGGAGAGGCTGAGGAGATCAGCAGGTTATCATCTACCTGAGTGGATCCTTTGCCAGGTTGCTCCCTCCTCTTGCAGTTCACAGGTTCATTTCTGCCCCATATTCACAGGCACTATAATCTAATTGGAAGCTGGCTCAAGCTCAGGGTATCTACAAAACATTAACCCCCAATGTAACCTCCAACATGCATTCAACCGGAAACCACATTTTTAAAAACTTACCAGAAATTTTGAAAGTCAATCACTTTATAAAATAGTGTAGTGCTGCAAAGCAGAAGAAGCATACAGGGTTACATTCCAGGAGTTGTAGATAGAAACCAGATAAACAGCTCAGAGGGAAAATAAACAAACACCTTCATTGGCAAAGAAAGGGCAGTATTCCTATGAGGGCTCTGTTGCCTGGTTTTCCTGCAGACAAAGACAATCACATTTGATAGATTAGTCAATAGAAATAATTAATCCTGAGTTTGGGTAAATCTAGATCATGGGAGGCTTTGTGGACTCTGTGGGAGCTTGCAGGTGGTTCTCAGAGTACCTGTGTAGGCATTTTGGAGACAATAGGAATGCTTTGATCCACATTCTGAATTTGAGTAAGTGACTGCGTATCAGCACCCTTCATAAAACTTGTAAAATAAAACAGCCCTATTCAACCCAATATGGATATTCTTGTTATTTGGATCAACAATAAAAATTAAACACAGTGATATTAAAAGAAGAAACACAAGTAGAAGTGGGTGGTGGTGGTGGTGATAGGCAGGAGAACTACTCAATACAATATGGCAGTGACTATATATTCAGTATCCATATCAGTGGAGCCCCCAATGGTGCAGTGGGTTAAAGCACTCAACTGCTGAACTTGTTGACCGAAACGTCGCAGGTTCAAATCCGGGAAGCGGAGTGAGCTTCTGCTGTCAGCCCCAACTTCTGCCAACCTAGCAGTTCGAAAACATGCAAATGGGTAGATCAATAGGTAGGGAAGGTAATGGCGCTCCATGCAGTCATGCCGGACACATGACCTTGGAGGTGTCTACGGACAATGCCAGCTCTTCGGCTATAAATGGAGATGAGCACCGACCCCTAGATTCGGACATGACTGGACTTAATGTCAGGGGGAAACCTTTACCTTTAACTATCCATATCAATATTCTATATCAGTGGTGAAAGTATCTATTCTAGGATTTAGTCCAAACTTTAATCATGCTATTCAAAATGTTAATCAATTTGAGGGACAAGATTGGGCTCATACAATGTCATGCTGTTTTAGAGCTTCTAGAGCAAGGATTTTTTTTAGGGAGGGGGAGAAGATATGGGATCTAGCAACCTCTAAGTTGCAGGAAATTGACTCCAGACAATGTTTTTTAAATATATACCATCTATGAACTCACGCAATATTTTGTAAAGTATGGCCCTAACTGTTATTATTACAGCAAATGATATGGCTGATTGAAATTAAGATATGGCAAGTTTAAATAAATGGCATGGATTTTTAAGCTGCATCTTTGAAAAAGAAAGAAAGAAATGGTGAAATCACAGAAACACGTGCACTCTTGCAACTCTTCAAAAATAATATGACAAGAGAATTAAAGAATGTCCTTCTGAAATGCACCACTGGATTTTAATTTTGGCTGCTAAAATGTTTGATAGTGTTGGGCTATTCTTTCACGGCCAATGAATCGAATGGCAATTCTAACCCTTTCGAACTTCAGGCATGAGTCAGTGAGTTGGAACTCTTTCCTGAGACTTCAAACAGCTTCTTTGCATTTTGTGCTAAAATTAGGTAAGGATCCTAGGAGAAATGGGGGTGGGAGGGGAGGGCTGACATTTTTTACCACCATGATAAATCTATTGTTACTCCAAGTTCCAGAGAACATTTAAGAATAAGCCAGAAGAGGAGAGAGAGTTGGCAATGCTTCTGGGGCTGACAATGTAAATCATTTCATCCACATGAAGAGAAATGTTGTTACAAGCATTGGCATGATAGGCCCAGGACTTGCAGGGTCAAAGCTCTCAGCCTTTGTCCATTACGGGCTTGATCATGCCATACACTTGTCCCCTTAGGTTCCCTGTTCCCTCTGAGCATCCCTGAAATCTTCTCAGTGGTTGAAAGGGTATATACATGCATACATACGTACAGCAAGAATACGTTGTCATGAGCTCTTTCTCTTGTGATGTAGAATATTATATTGGATTTAAATTGAGTTGGTATTCAGTGAACAATTAACCTCCATCAACTTTCCTAAAGCAGAACTTTTTTATGTTGGAGAGGTCAGTATTGGTAGACCTGTTGTTATTTATATAGTATTATTGCAGGAGGAAGGCAAATTACTTTTCTGATCTGCTATCATTCAAACATCATTATAGACAAACACAACACTGGCCCCTTCTACACTGCTATATAAAAACAGTTAAATGGCATTACATGAGTCTACACTGACCATATAATGCAGTTTCAAACTGAATTATATGGCAGTGTAGGTGGGACCATAAAAACATGTGTTCAATGTATCTTGCTCTCACGTACATGGATAAATTGCAGGCAGGTTTCATTATTCATGGGAGGGAATATCAATAACAATAGCTGCATATTGTCTTTACATTTCTTAGTACTTGATCATTTCAAACACTTCTATTTTAATGTCTGTGTTTGTATTTTTTATTTTCAATTTTCAATAAGTTAGACTTGTTAAATTTTTGAAAATCTAATAAAACTGAGATAAAATATGTTAATTTTAAAAACATGCACACAAACAATAGTTTTAGTGACTCAATGGCTTGTTTTTTAAATTGTTATATATTTATATCAATGCATTTACATTGTTTTAATTTTCATTGTGTAATATTTAGTCTTATCCACCTTGAGTCCACTATACAGGAGAAAGGCGGGATAAAAATGAATAAATATGACCAAAAGCTCTATTTCCAACCTGGAGACAGAACCTGTTAGAAGTGATTAAGTAGTTTCCTGCATTTTGCCTTCCCTTTTGTCGTATGGCACTACATAATTTGCCACCACATTGCTGAGTTCCAGTCCTTTAGTGTTTACTCCTTACACATAGAGAAGTCCCAACACAAGTAGTTCTTCAATCTATTGGGCTGAGGAAGGGGGTCAAATAAAAAACTAGCCTTCATTAATTGATAAGACTCTATCCATCTAAAAAAGGTTATACATGAAATCAAGACACTAGGAATGAGGGTGGAAAAGAAGTACTTATTAAATTAATTTTAAAAACATACACACACATATTTATCTGGTATATGGGCTGTGAGAAAAGGCAAATATATTCCAGTTTCTTGCAGCACCAGTGATGACTGAGGTTCTTTTTCTGTTTCTTTTTCTCATTCAAGTAGACACAAGTAAATGTGTGTATTTAAAAATGCATGTATTTTTAAAAATGTGCATGGACTTTTCAATGAAGAGAAAGCATAAAAATACACATATAAAGCAGCAGATGTAAAAATATGTATGTTAAATAGTGTGGAGTATCGCATTTCAAATCCCAATATAGAACAGGGATGTGATGAAAATGCTAATGAGATGTTGAGAAATGAACAAAAATGAGAGGGAAAATAATATTGCTCTAACTAGGAAAGGAAGGGGGAGATGGATAAAGCTAAAAAAGTGTCAGCAAAATAAAATCAGGACCCCAAATTCCTAAGATTGCTTAAAAGTGAAATAAGTCACGGCTCTATAAAAAGCACACACATCCTTTTTCTGCAAGGAGTGAGGTAACATTATTGTCACCATGACCATTGTACAGAATTTTGGAGATGCAAGATTACATTTTGCAAAGCCTAGTAATCAATATCAGGAATTAAGACTTGGCCCCATATGATATAAAAATGGGCAAATAAATGAATGCATAAGTTTCCATACCTGAAACCATTTTGTGCTTTTATTTTCGGCTCTGACAATCCTAGGGCCTTCCACACACACCCAAAACTCGTGACGGGTTGTGGGTTAACCTGAGGTATCCATACAACGCCTCAGATTGAACCACATTAATCTGGAGTAAACTGGATTTCCTGGTTTACTCTGGATTAATAAAATACCTAGAAAGATCTGGACCTTACTGCAAGGTCTGGATCTTTCCATATGCTTGGTTTGTGGGGATTGATTCTCGGGACTGGCTTCCGCAATCTTGGGGGTCAGTCCTCATTGCCATCCTGGTTCTTTGGGCTCTAAGAGCCCAGGAAACAGGATGGCACACTCACTCTTCCTTCCCAGCTCCATTTTCCTACTAAACCTACAGGAGGGGCCTGGCTATTTATCGAGTCATCAGCAACCAGACAATTATATTACATTTCTAACAGAACAAAGCAAACAAACAGACAAAATACAAAATTTGTGAGTTTGGTAGTTGATTAAATGTCCCTTGACCAGTATCTGGCCACTTGGAGTTCTTCTGGTGTTGCTGCAAGAAGGTCCCCCATTGTGCATGTGGCAGGGCTCAAGTTGCATTGCAGCAGGTGGTGAGTGGTTTGCTCCTCTCCACACTCGCATGTCGAGGATTCCACTTTGTAGCCCAATTTTTGAAGGTTGGCTCTGCAACTTGTGGAGCCAGAGCGCAGTCTGTTCAGCACCTTCCAAGTCGCCCAGTCCTCTGTGTGCCCAGGGGGGAGTCTCTCATTTGGTATCACCCATTGGTTGAGGTTCTGGGTTTGAGCCTGCCACTTTTGGACTCTCGCTTGCTGAGGTGTTCCAGCCAGTGTCTCTGTAGATCTTAGAAAACTATTTCTAGATTTAAGTCGTTGACGTGCTGGCTGATACCCAAACATCCCCTGTTTGGGTATCAGGGGCCTGGCTGCATCTTCAGGACCCTTGGAGAAAGCTCCTGGTGTGCCAAAATGACACATCAGGAGTTTTGCATGGGGGATTTCCCCCTCCCATCTCCAAAACTCCCAGCATGACATTTTGATGCATCAGCAACTCTCTCTGGGGGGCTTGAATATGCAGCCAGGCCCATCCAGTAAATTTAGTGGGAAAATGGGTGCCTGAGGATTGGCTAGATGCCTTTCCAGGTTAACTGGAGAGAGCATGTAGCCACTATCCCAGCAAAGTCCCAGGGGGCTGGGGCTGGTGTGGAGCCTCAATCCCAAAAGCAAGGCAATTTGAAAACTATTAAATGGAGGTCTCTGGGTCTGCACTCTCCCCTCCTTCTTCTAAGGTAAGGCAGTTTAAAAACTTGAAATTGAGTTCTTTGGAGGACGTAGGAAGGAGGGATGATCTGAGTTTCACAGACCTCAATTTCAGGTTTTTTAAACTGCCTTAACTCCTTGGAGGAAGGAGGGAGGGGAGCAGAGAAGAGTGGAGATTCAGAGATCTCAATCTTGTAGTTTTTCAATTGCCTTGCCTTTGGAGAAAGAAAGAAAGAAGTAAGGGAGAATCAGCCTCAAATGGGGGTGCAAATATTATGTATCAGTGACAATTTTGAAATTAAATATGGTATTTTAATGCTGCTTCCCATATCCTATAGCAGATACTCTGTATGAATATAAATGAACTCAGAATTGTGATATTTGTGGGCACCATTTATTCTCATAATATGTCTATCTCTACTAGATGTTTCATATTGTGACCTCAATTCTCACAATATTTCTGTCCTGTCACATAATAGCTATTTTAGTACTTCTATATTTTTAAGCCAGAGTAAAGTTCTGTGATGTCAACTACACAGTGGAACAAAATCTGATTACCCTAGTGGTAGAAGGTAAAAATGGATTACTCAAAGCTAAATAAAATAAAGGTAGAAATTGTTCAGTGGTTTACAGTATGACTACTTATTTAATTGTTGGTTAACTGGTAGCTTCTGAACGTAAGCTGCCATTTCGTGTAAAGAAATATAATGTCCAGACTAACAAAATGGTCAGATGAGTATATCCTGGGCTCCTTTAACCCTACACAATTGTAACAGTATGATTTCACTTTAAGTGCCATGGGCAAAATCTGATGCAATTCTGAGATTTGCAGTTTATAAGTGCACTAAGAATTTTCAGCAAGAGAACGCCTTTAATATCTCTAAGCAAGCAAGAAATGCCAGGATAATGCAGGATGCAAGCATAGCAGATAAATGGATTGATAGTGCTATAACTGTGTAAGATAAAAGAGCCCCCAGATATTTTCGTTTCTAAGGACTTTATTGCACAAAACTAGTATTCAACAGCAGTCATCCAATCACCAATAGCGACTTCATACCAGCATGAGCACCCTCATTATTGCACTTCATTAATCCAAATGTGCCAATTTGCTTGTTATTTCCCACTCGTACTTCTGCATATCCTCACAACCCTGTCCTCCCACATTTCCATTGTGACATACTCATATTTTTTAAAAAATTAAAATCAATTTTGCAATTCCAGATATGGTGATTTTTTTTTAAAAAAGCCAAAAACTACAGAAAATTAAAAAAATTACCAGCTCAGGAATAACAAAGGGAGAGGATTGCTGGAGAAGAGGAGAATCCTGCCCTCTGACATCATTTCACTGTTAGCATTGTGGGATTTTCAGCTATTTATGGGATTTGCCAATCAATAGTAGGGAACAGGTTAATCACAAGGATAAAGCAGACAGGCAGTGAGATGTGCTTGGCATTGTGCAATAGTGACTATCACTTGCTTCAGTGTCAGTTTGTCTCCGTGCGATAAAGTCCCGAGATTCCTTATGATGAACATCCCATATTTGTGTATTGCTTAGTCAATCCACTGGATTGAGCAGTAGATCTCATTACTGTCAATGGGACAAGCTAAACACCACAGAGTCATAACAGTTTCTGTGACCTATTTGCCCTCATCTGTTAGACAGTTGGAGAAACTGAAGCCAACATAGTAGATGATAAGGGGTTAATCTCAATGTTATGCCAAGTAACATTTTGTTCCCCTTCTTCCACATGCAGTCTTTCTATGCACCTTCCTTCCATCTGTTTTGGAAGAATCCAGATCACAGAAATGGAGCTGTGGGATATGCATAGGACCTAATAATAGGTGGGACTTGATCCATCATTTGATCTACTGTACCTTCAAAGAGGAAAAAAAAGATATAGTTGCTCTTTCTGGGTAAACTGCAAAAAAAAGAAAAGACTGCTAAACTGCCAATCTGAAGATTAGGGAAGAGTTTAAATACTTTTGAAAGAAGATGGCTTTCTTTACAAAACTGCTGAGAGAGGACAGTAAATGCTGCAGCCCTCATAGATTAAGGCCAGCTGGTTCTTTTCCAGTTCGCTGACATTTTTCTAGTTTAAGTACTTTTCAAGAGGAACAGTTTTTCTTAGTCCTATTGAAAGCTCAAAGGTCTGACTGACATATTGTGCAAGCTCAGTCTAAAAGACTCACAGTCCCGTAACCCTCCAGAACAGTGGTTGTTTCATCAAACACTGAAATGATAGGAAACATGTAAGATAAGCAGAAATGAAAATTGTTATGCCTTCTAGATCTTAGCATTTCTCTGTTCCAATTTACTGTACAGCATGGTATTACATGCATTTATAAACATAAGACCACCATTGGAGAGTGATAACTGAATAATGGAAAAACAACCACTTAGTCTTTGAAATGATACAGAGAGCAACATCAGGGCAGTGCTAATCTAACTAACGGAAGGATAATGTTTTGGACAGCAAATTGCTTTTTAATATGCATTATGTTCTGGCCTCCACTTTCTCATGTGATCAGACAGTCCATGAAGGAGAGAATACTAGAGGAATACTAGAAATGAAAGAACACATTGACATACTAGAAACATCTTTCTGCATAACTGCTTGCTTTGCAAGCAGGTGGGAATAAAGTCTGTCCAGAGGCGTTGTTATTGGAATTTCTCCCACCATCAAGAGCTTTAGGATGTCTTCTGGTTTTCACCACCAAAAATAGAGCCTTCTTCACATTCTTTTCCTTCTCTAATAAGTAGGATGAAGACACCAAAACTGTAAGAACTTATGAAGCCACTACCATGTATCATTAACAAAATCAGGGGCAATGGACAGTTACTAGGATGGTGACCCTTGCTATTGCCTCTCTCCAGGTGTCATGCAATGGTGACAACTCTGCAATCCATGTTCCTATTACAAGCACTTCTGGTTTAGTGGCATAACTCTACCTTCCTGTCATAGTGCTGCTCTAGATTTTTTTTTAAATGTCAAAGCAACTTAGCAGTTCCAGTGAAGTTTAGTTTTTTTTTAAAAAAAATGAACAAATGCAAGGGGAAGTAGAAGAAAGTGGGAGAGCAAAACATTCTTGTCCTGTGATGACACCAGCACAGTAGTAAATCCTAGCTCATCATACAAGATAAGCAGTAAGCTCCTGTGATGATCAGGAACTATTGATAGGTTTTCCCATCAATAATAGGGGAAATGGGTTGCTGCAAGTTTTTTTTTATGTATGGCCATGTTCCAATAGTATTCTCTCCTGACATTTCACCTGCATCTGTGGCTGACATCTTCAGAGGTGAAACATCAGGAGATAATGCTACTGGAATATGGCCATGCAGCCTGAAAAACCTCACAGCAATCCAGTGATTCTGGCCATGAAAACCTTCAACAACACAGTAGATGATACGTTTGTCACCATAGAGTTGCAATGGATGCTTCAATTTTGCTTTGCCATGTTTAAGACAATAAAGTCCTCTATCATCACAGGGTACCAAAACCTAGTAACCAGGTATGATCCTAAGGGGCAGCAAAAGCTTCCACTCTCACAGTATCACCTGCCATCTCAACCATACCAACAGCTTTTCACACCAGATTTAGATGGTTGGAAAGGATGAAGGCCCCCTTCCAGTTATTGTCCCCTTCTAACAACATGTTAACATTTTTTATGTCAACATTTTCTTTATGAACACAATGATTATTTTCAATTAATCTTTCTGATAGGTTTGCCTTCTGGTCCCCATTGATCAGAAATGGCCTGAAAGCACATAACAACAACACAACAATTTGTGGAAAGGGACAGGTTTGGTTTCTGCAAGGTTCACAGTGCCTTGAAGTAACAGTTAATATAAGCAACAAACAAGTTTTTCTAAAACGCATTTTTAGTGACTTGTTTTTTGGAAAGTGTAGGCAATAACTCTTTTTGCGCTGAATCGTCAGCTTGCTTCTGTAATGGTAGAGCACTAGAAAAGGGAAAGAGATTGAGATTTTTAGTGTGGAAACATTTGTTTTGAGCTCCTCATATTTTGTTGAAACACAAACCTTACTTTTCCTAAGAAATCTGTACATTTATTGAGCGTATTGTGTTTTAGGAGAATACAACATACACAAAACTGTTTTGAAAATGTGAATGAATAGAAATAGCTACACTGTGTGGGAATACTGTGTACAAAATACACAGTAAATATGTGCTTTACAAATGAGTTTGTAGAGGAGAAGCAGAATCAATTTTTTAAAGGGTTGTTGTAGGTTTTGTGGGTTGTGTGGCCATGTTCTAGAAGCCATGCAACCTGAAAAACCTACAACAACCCAGTGATCCAGCCACGAAAGCCTTCAACTATATAATATTTTAAAGGATGAACATGTAATTGATGGAGTTTTGAACTGGAAAGATTTTCAGACCAAGCTTGTAGGATTTTTCAAATTTGCCTTGAGCAACCATGTGAGGGAAATTTTGTCCTTCACAGTAGACTCAGGCAAATATAAACTGCTGTGGCTTCTTCCAGCATGTTTTCTTCCTTTTAAATAACTTTTGCCATTTGAATTGCATTCTGTTATTGCTTGGTCACTCATATCCTGGTTTTCATCTGTGAAATTTTGGAAGAAGTTGTGCAGCTCAGGGTGGATTTCCCACTTGTGGGTCTATGCTGAAAATAGAGGGATCCAAAACTGAGAGTTCAACTCCCAGGATTCCAGGGCTTTGAACCATGGCAATGAAAGTGATGTCAGTTGCATTGATTCTATAGAGTTGGTGCAACCATAGTCTTATGCTGATACATCCTACAAGGATGACAATAAAAGATCAAGTCTATTTAAGAGATGAGCAGACCCATCGGGTGAACTCTATGTGCATCAGGTGAACAAAATGTGCAAGAGTCAATTTGTTAAATACAAATAGCTGTTTGTGGATAGCCTTTATCTCTGCAGTGCTTTGCTTTTTCAATCTGACTCACATCCGGGCTGTTATGTATAAAAGGCATGGATTGACACACAGCAGATATGAACATACTAGCATAAAAGATTCCCTTACTGGCCTAGACATTTTAATTCCAGGCAATAATCTGTTTGAAGACAGATGCAACCAAGGAGCATTTATTTGGCTAGGACCATATGGTTGGCTTTAGGAAACTAACAGCTTTATTCTTTTCATATCCAAAATTACATTGAAGCAGGAAATTGATGTGTGAATCTGCCTGTAGCAGGATGGGTAAGATTAACAATGTTTTGCAGACTTAAAAAAGCTTTTCCGTTTTAGTAATTTTGAAGAGTTCACAATAATACAATGTGATGTTTCAGATGACTGACTTCCCATCACACCGAAAAACACCTGGGAATCCTGGGATTTGTAGTCTGGAATGCCACCAAATCTCTCTGACAGAAAAGGGTAAATATTTCATCTAAATACAAATACCAGAATCCCATAGCATTGAGCCATAGCAGTCAATCTGGTGTCAAACTTCTATAATTCTTCAATGTGTATAATTCCTCAGAAGTTCCCATGTGATCAGTCCTGAAGGCACTCATACCATTATCATTGCTCTTCACAGAGCCAAATCTGATTGGCTACATGGTAGCCATGTAGTTTGGCAGCTGAGCATGAGATCTGGAATCAAATTCTCAATGTTGGCAAAAGAAACATCTACATCATTTCCTCTGGGACTAAACTAACTATGCCCCTGTGTTGTGCAAATATTTTCTGTCACTGGGAAAAATCTTTGAGGCAGTGAAGTGCCTCAAGCACTACAAGAAACATTTGTCTACCTTTATGTTAAATCTGTGTTTGCCTATATTTTGCTTCCTAGACTCATACAGTTAAAAATTGCAAAGTTGGAAGATAATCAAAAAGTTATCTTCCACCAGTGCTGGACTAAGCCTAAAGCCTCTATGACAGAGGAGTTCTCAATTTCTGTGTTATTATTTTGAATGAAGGAAACATTGTTTGTCTTTCTTTCTTTATTTTGCATATTATAAGTGCCTTCTTTAAATTGTCCACATTGTTTGCATGTGTTTCATCCTAAGTTAGTGGTGTGCTTTATGCCCATTTGAAATAAGCATGCGTTTTTTCCTATTGTACATTTTTCGAAAGTTTTTAGCAGATGTGTGTGGATGTGGCCAGATTTCTGGTCTGCAAACTAGCCAGGTGATTCCACCTGAAATGTCAGCTACAATGGATTCTCATGCGTTCTTAGTAAGACTGATTTTCAGAATACAAAATGGGATCATACAATGGGGGAGCTGGTGCTGACTGCTGGTGAAGTGATTTCAGCTAGGACTGTGGATAAGAAGGTCTGTGCTTGGTTAGCTTCCACTAAACCAGATTAGCCAGGACAAAAAAAGAACACTCCAGGTTGAAGATAAACTACAGAGGTTTATTACAGTTTGGCAAAAGTACCAACCAATGCTCAAAACATACAAGCATAACTCCATAGAAAAACACAAGACATTTTCTACACTTCTGGCAACTATTCAGGCTTTCCACACCTCCTGATTGGCCAAGAAACCACCCAGCTAGGATCCACACAGGAATTGACTGGAGGTTTCTCTGATATCACAAATAGGAGGAGGGGATCCCAATGGCAGGAAAAGAACAGTTGATTATTCTATGTAACAAAATTTGAAGAAAAAAAATCTGTTCCTGGTTTGAATGTGTTATTTCCTATTTAAATGTGCAGTACTTCCTTTGAAACTTCTCTGCCAACGGGTGCTGCATCAATGTACAACTCCCATGATTCCATAGCATTGAACCAGTTAAAGTGGTGTCAAATTGCATTAATTTGTCGATATGGCAATAGCGTAATGCTCAAACCAATATACCCCATTGGCTCTCATCCCCATAGTGATTGTATCCACATTTGATATCATGGGTCATGTTATCATCACAGGATATATTTGAGCTCCAAATACTGGTGCAAACCAATGGTTTAGCTATTACCTTGGAATCCAGAGGTAAAGAAATAAAAATGAGTCCTACCTTCTTTGTGGCTTTAAAAATGCTGTTCAGATGGTTATTTCTGAGCAATGAATATCGTAAAACACCCATGTTGTCAGATTCATGGAAGTGCCACTTTTTATACTCTATTAGAGAGCCCTTAAATGTCCTTGTTACCAAATGGCTGCAATCCAAAGCATTTGCAAACAAGGACCATTGATTTTAGTGATACCTATACATGATTAAGTGAGTTTATGACCAGAGTCAATGTCATTGCCATTTCACATGTCACCTTTGTTTACAGCAGATCCACTTGACTGCACCAGCTGTGGTGGTTACAGACCAATGACTGAAGTTTCATCAAGAATGTGTTGTTTACAGGTGTTTTGGATTCTTTGATATATACTGAAAAAGTGAGCTGCTTAGTGCGTTTAGTACTTTTTATAACTGTATTTGGAAAAATTATGGTTAAGGGGCTATGACTCTCAGAATCCCGTGCTGGAGGTTTCTGAGAATTGTAACTTCAAAAATTTAACTTTTCGAAGCTCTGGTTTAAAATAGAATGAGTTGTGCATAAAACCATTGACTAGACTTTTTGTATATCTATTGCATGAAGCCTAGCAACAGCAGTTAGTGCAGTAGTGAATTATTTTTGAATTTTACTCCAAACTGTAAAGGAATAGCCCCAGGTGAAGAATCTATTGTCTGTGTACAATTCAGCACCCTGGGCACTTCCTTTATGGCATGGATTAAACTCTAGAATGGGTTCATTCCCTTACTAGAATGAAATTTACCAGCTGCCATTGGACAGGCTTCTCTACTGTGTTTTTCTGCTGTCCACTTATGACTTGGAATTAATGTAACCTGTGACACTTCCATATCTTGTATTTTCTTGTAACTCTCTCCTTCTGTCAAAACATTCTGCAGCAGTAGATGCCAGGAGAATGCACAATTGATCAT
Source organism: Anolis sagrei (assembly GCF_037176765.1). Taxonomy (NCBI): domain Eukaryota; kingdom Metazoa; phylum Chordata; class Lepidosauria; order Squamata; family Anolidae; genus Anolis; species Anolis sagrei. The sequence goes on from NC_090021.1 coordinate 186,572,976, forward strand.
ATCATATCACATGTTTTGCTGCCATTACAGAGATACAAGCAGGTGCGGCTTGTTTTGTTTAGGGGGATTCCTCGTAGTTTTGCAGTTCTTTGTGTATCTCTTTTCTCGTGACAGGTTTCAAAATGGGAAAAAGTGTTATGGCCTTCAGAATATTTGACTTCTTACTCAAACTCCAGAAGACAGACTGTCTCATGCCAAAAAAGGGGAAATTAGATAACTTCATACCTACTGTAATTTAGAAAAGACTACTTATGAGAACATTGAATAGATTACAGATTTCTGGTTACATAAAGCCAGATAAGAGGAAGAAAAACATTATTATCCAGGCCAAGATAAACATATATTAGCATACAGGAAGAAAGCTAACTTTTCTTTTCAGATAAGGATTACAATTGTCATTGATTTAGTAGTGTAACAATGACATGAAGTGTTTTGGGGTGTACCAATAGATGTATCCCACTTTGTCTGATAAACAATTATGCCTTGATTATGGTAAGATTTTTTAATACTTGATTTTTCCCCATTTTCTAGGAAAGATGACTATGGATAAAGGATGCTACTATAGATGTATTCAACCTGTGAAACAGTTTGGAGCAGAATGAGAAAATCCCAGATATTTGAATGTCTATTAAAGTCCTGAATCTAATTTGCAACATTATTCCATGGGTACCACTGTGGATTTACATCAACAAACTGTGTAACTATGGCAACTCAAGCCATGTTGATTTAAACTTATAACTTATTAATAAGGATTCATATTAGTCTCACCAGAGCCTCTGTTGGATTAGTTATAGGTTAAGTCTATCCATAATCTTAGACAAATTGCATCCTAGCTATTTTTAATCATGGGGTGTGTTTTCTTTTTAAATGTTACTTTGCAGTTTATTCATGAGGTCACTTTGTCATAATCAATGTGGCTCATTTTATCTGCAATCAGTCATTTCAAAACTCAAACCAATGTAATCTATTTTCTGTAAAAACAGAAAAATCCTATGCATTTTCCAGTGATTTGTAACATGGAATGGTGGGTTGGGGAACAAATGATAGTCTTGCAAGTTGGGAGAAATCCAGAAAGGAGGAGCAAATTCATTAATAGGCTCTAGCAGTATGGCCTCAAGCTTCTTTGAGTCTGGTTTTGTTGCTTTTTCTTGTGAAGATACATGGATTATTTGATTGGAAGAGATTTTTTTTCCTCAAGAGTTATGGTATAGTCAATCTATATGTATACATCCTTGATATGTATACTCACATGGTTGTTGACATGTCATGTAGAGTACATGTGTTTTTTTCCAAGGATCCCTGAATGTATAGCTATATATTGCACTAAATGTATGCTGTTCACATACTATAAACAGTTCAGGTAGCCAAAGCTTTATCTCTAAAATTCCTCAGTTCTGAGAAACCTAGATTTTGGGGTGATGACTTTGCCCCCATAGCAGCTTTTCTCTCCTAACCCCAATCTCAATTTAAAAACATTAGTCTTGGTTTGTATGCATGTATGTTTGTATCATTTATTTCTTATCTGAAGAATGATGTCGCTCTCTGTCAACAAAGATGGTCTGCACACTCTGGTGTCAATGGACACTGTGTTTCTAAGTCTATAGAACAAAAAAAATAGTGTGAGCTTAACAGATATTTTAAATTTAAAATATTTTTAAATTACCTCATTTCTTTCTCGATGGTCCTTAGCACAATGTATACAACAAAAAATAGTGTGAGCTTAACTGATATTTTTAATTTAAAATATTTTTAAATTACCTCATTTCTTTCTCAATGGTCCTCAGCACAATACCTTTAAACCTGGAAATTAGAATTTGCTATTTCTTGTAGCTTTCTTAGAATGAGGTGTCATTCATTATCATTTAGTTGGATAAAGTCTGAAAACAATGCAGAGATGTCATGAATATTCACAAATGTTATCATCCAGAAGGAGAAAGGATGTTCAGCACATTTCAACATGTTACAACTTTTTACACATTTTTTGATAATTTTCCACATTGGAGCCTTTCATTTGTGCATTTTTATTTCACTGGCACAAAGTCTCTATTTTGCACAAAATTCAGGGTTCAGAATTTGGAATTTATATGTGAAACAACTTGTTGCTGAATGACACTATAAAATCTCCCAATGTTTTTCATCCTTGGGTGTGAAAATGGAACAAGGAAGACTTTCCAACCCCAAGCAAAAAGTAGAAGAAAAAACCGTACAAACTGTGGGAGAGACTCAGGCTAAAATCCTATATCCTCCTACATTGGCATAAGTCCCATTGAATGTAATGAGAATTATTTTTTTGAGTAGACATGCATAGGTTGGCACTGCTGTCAATTAATTGCTATTGTGGTATGTCATCTGTCAAATACTTTGACAAATACTATGTAGTACCAAACATTAGTTATCAAATACTGCCAAATGTTGAAATTAAATGTCAAAGAAAAATGTGATATATGTCAATAATTGGTGGTGAATAAAGTTGCCAACCAGTATGAGTGTTAATGGATTGTTCATGTTCCAGAAGCTCTGCTGAAGACAGAGAGACATTCTGTCTCTTTCCTTTTTATTTGAAGTGTTTTAAATGGATTTAATTGTATGGGTAGTTTAACTGAATTTTAACAAAAACATTTTGTATGTTTTTCATTATATCTTTGCATATGCTTTTATCAGTATTTGCTTTCATTTTGTAAGCTGTCTTAAATTCCAGTTCAGGGTGGAAAGGGAATATAAAATGACATATCATCATCACCATCATTATCACTATTATTATTAAATTTGATAGAGATATATGCACTGTCCAATCCCGAACCCAAATGAGCTTCTGCAGACCACACATATACAGAATGGAATAGAAATTCAATGGTTTCACAATGGAGGTTGCATTACCAACCTCTTCAGAAACCTTTGTTGAGAGGAGGGACACACATGTTCAAAATTTCCATCACCAAAACTGCACAGGAATTTCGAAAACTGCACAGCTTTGCAAAACAAATCTATGTTCAATCTTTTTTTTAACCTTTGCAACTTTCTGAGAATAAAACAAAACATCTGCTACTTTTGGTTTTCACCACACACTTAGAGAAATACAAAACTCAATTGCACATTACCACCATACAAACAATATGACATTGTGCCTGCAGCCTGTGATGTAGTCAATGTTGCACAATTCAAATGTTATGCAGCAGGAAAAAAACTCAGGCTACCTGAAGCTGCAACCTTTGCCAATTTGAACATTTCACAATTATCTTTGTTGAAAGCTGCGCAATTTAAAATTTCCACGCAATCTTTTGGAAAACTAAGCAGTTTTCTGGACAAGTTGCGAATTTTTTATAGAAAAACTGTTGAACTTTCCCATCATTGCAGTAGAGTGGTCCCTAAGTATTTCAGAACTGTGGGATGAAAAACTATTTTGTAGTTCTTGATTTCTGCCAGGAGTCAGCAAAATCAAGATTCCTGGTACACAAACATTTATGGACATGTAGATGACTGCACCGTTATATGACAACAAATCCACTTCTTGGTAAAATTCATTGAATGAAGATGTGAAAGAGTTCTGAAAAAAAGGTCTTTATGAAGTACAGTATTTATCAGTAATAGTCATTATCAGCAACTTGACAGTTAGTTAAATACATTACTGACCTATCCTGTTCTAGAAATGGGAAGTGTCTGTGTAGAATGGAACAGTCTTCATTTAATGCTCAAAAAAAGATAAATGCCAGTGCAATCCATCAGTTGACATCATTTTAGAATAATCCTCTTTTGACATTTTCAGAAACTACACTACTCTTTAAAAACACCGAGTGAAAGATAATTCATTTTCTCTTCTTCTAACAGTTACAGATTGCTGGGAATGTAAAATCTCATTTGCATCTCATTCTGCATTTGACATGTTTATAATCTAGTAAGTCATTGCCTTGCTTTTTCATTAAAATAAAATATAATGGGGGGGGGGGGGCAACATCACTATTAATGAATTTTGGGGATCATTTAAGCATTTCTATGCCATAAAAACAAGAAAACATTAAAGTAATGTTTGTTACATGCCCTTAAATGTATTTCCTTTCATGCTCATGCAAAATACCCTGTCAGATGAAATATTGTATAAACATAGTTTGACCAGTCAAACAATGGGATTTTCTGTTATCATATAATAGGAGAGGAAGACAGCTCAATCAATAAGATTGGAGAAAGTCTTTATTAAAAGAGCTCTAATGCTCTTTTGTATGTATGCAACAGCGAGGCAACTCTTGATAGATCATTGGGGGCTGGGGTAAAAGAAAAGTCAGTTTGTCAGTTCTGACTTTTTATTGAAATCATCAGTATGAATCAAAATACAGACGGGAAGGTTCATTCTATAAACAATAAATATAATAGACCTTCCTACACCATCCTTAACTGAGTTTCCCAGAGCTTCATGTTCCCTCTGCTTCCTTACACATGACTTTAGGAGCCCCCAGTGGCGCAGTGGGTTAAACCCCTGTGCCGGCAGGACTAAAGACCGACAGGTCACAGGTTTGAATCCGTGGAGAGGCAGATGAGCTCCCTCTATCAGCTCCAGCTCCTCATGCGGGGACATGAGAGAAGCCTCCCAAAAGGATGATAAAAACATCAAATCATCCGGGTGTCCCCTGGGCAATGTCCTTGCAGACGGCCAATTCTCTCACACCAGAAGGAACTTGCAGTTTCTCAAGTCACTCCTGACATGACAGTGTGCCATTGTATTCACTTTTCTTGAACTCCTTTTCTTCTTAAATTTTACATACACTGAAATATTGGTGTTTGCATCCCAGTAGATCAGTGGTTCCCAACCTGTGGATCCCTAGATGTTTTGGCCTTCAACTCTCAGAAATCCTAACAGCTGGAAGCTGGCTGGGATTTCTGGAAGTTGTAGGCCAAAAAATCTGGGGACTCACATGTTGAGAACCACTGCACTAGATATACTTTGGTCTCGGCAGAATAAGCTCTTCTTCTTCATTACCCAAAATATAAATTTGTACATAAATATTTGTTGAAAACATACATTTAGCAAGCATTTTTCTCATGTGTCATGATTTAAATTCCATGTGGAATGATGTGTGGACCAGTCACAATAGATGACTTTCACTTCTTGCATTCTTAGTGTATGTTGCAATGCTTTTCCCAATTTCCTCCATCAATGTTTGTTTATCTGTTGTCCCCTTTTTGATATATTACATGCTGAGTATCCTGTATGCTGAATTCTGAAATTCAAAATACCCCAACATCCAAAATTAACTACATTGGAGATTGAGATACTGACACCTCTGCTTTCTGATAGGCCAATTTACACAATATTTTTTTTCTTGCACAAAATTATTAAAATACAGTATATATGATTACTTTCAGGCTATGTGTATAAGGCGGATATGATATACAAATAAATTTCATGTTTAGACAGGTCTCCTCACCAAATATCTCATTGTACACATATATTCCAGTCTAAGTATTCTGATATCAAACAACAACAACAACAGCAGCAGCAGCAGCAGCAGCAACAACAATTACACAAAATCCACGGCTTCTGATCTCAATATTTTGGACAAGAGATATTTATTCTTATCCAACAGTTAAATGATGTTTGGAGAAAATAGACCCTGACACTTGGGAATTGCAGTTGTTTGGTTTTATAGTTCACCAGGCATCAAAGAGCATTCTGACCTCCACCAACAGAATTGAACCAAACTTGGCATATAGGACTTCCATGGCCAACAGAAAATACTGGAGGGGGTTTAGGAAAAATAGACCCCGACATTTGGGAATTGCAGTTATGTGGATTTATAGTTCACCAGGCATCAAAGAGCATTCTCAGATCCACCATTAATAGAATTGATCCAAACTTGGCATATAGGACTTCCATGACGAACAGAAAATACTTTCGGAAAGGCATGTACAATAAATTAAAATTGCAGTACCTTCAATCGCTTCCATTTTTGAAGAGGCCTCCTTGCCTCCCTGAGAGGGGTGCAGGAACAGCTACCTGGAGAGGTGCTTGCCAATGCTGCCCCTCTTCTCAGGAGAAGAAGAACAGGAGAAGAGGCCCTGTGCTCCATTGGCCTGTGGGTATGTGCTTCCAGCCCTCTTCCCACGCATGCTTGGCAACGCTGGAAGAGGGACGCATGCCGCTGTTGTTGAGCATGTGGGGGAAGAGGCCTCATTCAGGGAGCATGCACCCAGGGGTGCAAGCTCCCTGCACGAGGCCTCTTTCCCCATGTTCCTGGCAATACCAGCGTGTGTCCCTCTCCCAGCATTAGCAAATGCGCGGGGAAAGAGGAGCAATGCAGGGATCGCATATCCTGCACCAACCCTCTTCCCCTGCCAATGCCGAGGGAGGGACCCACGCTCCCTGCATGAGGCCTCTTCCCCCCTCGTGCTTGGCAATGCCAGCGCGTGTCTCTCTCCCAATGTTAGCACAGCATTTCCCGGGCTAGCTGTGCGCATACGCCCCTTGAATTTCAGTTGCCTTGCACACTGCACCCGGGGAGCCCCTGGGACCTCTGCACCCTACGCAAAAGCTTAATTGGCGTATCACTTGAGCCGCCCCTAGGTGGCACTTCAGTATTATCTTAAGATCATTATGTTTAGGTGGCACATTTGCAGTCAAAAAGCTTCATGACCTCAGGTTTGGGATGCTGGTGTGTAAGTGTATGAAAGAGAATTGGTAAGCTAGCAATAAACTCATCTCAAGATTTACTGCTTTTATTTCCATATCATGCTGGCTCAGATAAATATCAAAACTTTTGCTTCAGCAGTTTTAACACATGCTGCTGACAGAAAACTTCCTGATTGCTTTCCTCTCCTCCACTCTTAGATCCAGTACAGCAAGAATATATCACCAATTTCAGAATTTAGGATTTACAAAATGACTAGTTTAATATATAGTTCAGAGAATATGGAAGCAATATAGCTGCCTCATCTGCTTTCTGATATCAGTACTGGAAGAAATATCTATTTGTATGATCAATTGACTTCAGGGATTTAACTCTGTTTAGATGTTTCAATGTTTTACAGTTAAATGCTTTTTCTTATTTTACTGGACAGCAAAAGGCATGAGAAGGCATTAAGGATGGAATCAATATTTGAAAGTACTTTAACACATGGTAAAAACAGTTTTTCACATGCTGAGTAACCCTAATGAAAAAGATCCTGGACTGATGAGAATTTGCAGTTCAGAAAAAAAAATCACACATGGTTGCTTTACAATGGAACCATCATTTTCTAGGGGTGTGCAATTTGGCAAAAACCTGTGAAGTTTTTGGTGTCCTGTTTGTGGCTGTCCACTCTTTCTTTTTTAGGGAACTTCTCAAATTCAAGAGGGGTTCTGTTTTCATGGCAGAAAGATCTGTTCCACTGATACCAAAAGCATGAAACTCACCTCACTTATAGGCCAGATCTTCTACAACATTTCACTAATCCATGATTTTTTTGAAAATTGTAAAAGTTTTTACCATAACATTAAAAAAACGAAAAGGAGTTCTGGGAATTGAAGTTTCAAGTGCACGTCACAAGAGAGGAGGGGCATGGATGGACACAGTCAACCAAGCTTCTGATTGGCTAAGAAAGAAAGTGAGAAAGTGTTACACTCCAGATCAGGATCCTCTCTGACTTTAAACACCACAGAGATGGGTTATAATAGCAAGCGGTTTAAAAACTAAAACAATAAAAAGTAATCTACAGTAAAAGGGAATTCAATTGATTAGAAAGAAACAGGAACAATTTGTCCAAAGAGAAATAGTCCACATCCAACATCTTTCTTTGTCACTCTTTTGTCCCTCTCTCTTCCACTAGACTCTGTGTTTGACAAGGACAGTTTGCTCACTATTCTGGGCCCCATGCAGATATGAAACAGTGGATGATCATGCCACATACTATTAAATAGTAGTGACATGAACATGAGTGCTTCAGTGTGTCTGCATTCATATTGCTACAATTTAATAATAAGGGGTACAATGTATTGTGGGCAGTTAAAATCATGATCCAAAATCTAGGGACCTGGGGGGTCCACTCTAATTTGCATGTAAAATTTGGCAGAGAAGATGTAACCTGTTCACTTATCTCCTATATTGTGTGTTTATGTGTAGTCATGGGATAGGTTATTGTTCATCTTCTTTCTTGCCAATGTGATCACAGTGCTAAAGAGTCATTACTGACTCTCTCATGGTATTTTCCAGTCTTCAACCTTCATGCAACAGGCATGTTTTATATCTGAGTACAGTTTCTCTCCTTTTGGTTCAGATTCTTCAAGAGACAAATCTCAAAGGTCCAGTTTACCTATGGTATACACAGCCGTTGGCATGATGACTAAAATAATTAAGTTCTCCAATCTCCATTGACAGTTGTAGAAGTGATATGCAGAGATTGTCTTGAAAATTGAAAGCTTACACATAAGGCTCCCCAAGTGGGAAATGATGTGAATAAAAGGCTGTTGTGGTTAATGCTCTTCCAAACTGAAAATGTGAGATATTAATTAAAAGCAAGCATATCATTTTGTTTTGGAGGAAAAATGAAACACATAATTTTTTGATGATATTTCTCACTTAGCATTTATATCTAGTATCTCTGACTATCTACACCGTATTTATGCAATTTGGATGGATATGAAAGATTATATAAAGAAAATGGGCCCCTCGGCTCCAAAAAACTGTGAGTCTTTCTTGATGTTCCCAATGAACATTGAAACATAGGAAGTTCACTCCTATCAATGGTTCATTGGGCTCGGTATTGTCTACTATGGCCCATTCAGCACAATGTGGTAACTTATGTGATTGAGAAACACAAGTGAAAGTGGACAGGAATGGAAGAGGAGAAAGAAAAACAAGTTCAATGGCAGTGAAGTTCTGCCTTGATGGAGGTGTGTCATTGCTGAAATATAGCCATGGTGCAGCGGAGGGATCTATTCTAAAAGTCCAAACCCTGACTCTCTTTTGTTTATACTGCATAGAGTGAGGAAGAAAACAAAGCTCATTCTTCCTTCTGCCACCTTTTACTTAATCTTCCCTTATACTGATCACCTCCAGCCAGCAATTATAGGAAAAAGACACATTGCTGCCAGAAGCAAATCCCAAAGAAAACTCCCTTTCCAGACCAAATCCCAAAGAAGACCCATTTTCCAGATCCAGAACTTTAAAAGTCTTGCTGCACCAAGATTTCCCACTGCATTTTTTTATAATAATGTCATTTTATTGCCAATTCCATAAACACCATCTTTTGTCATAGCCATTATATATATTACTCCATAATGCCTCACAATGGAACTAGGTCTGGAGTTACTTTTGCTGCTGTAGCAGTTCCAGCAGTAGCAGCACCTGGACAAATCTGGTGACATGTCCCCCACATTTCTCCACTCACTAACACCTATATACGCAGGAGTAATTCAGACATAATCCTACATTTATCTGTCTTCTTCCTACTCCTCTGAGCCTTTTCATAATTCCAGTTGAAGTAGGGTATGGCAATCTGTTGAGGTAGTTTTCCCTAATCTTTTCAATTTTCCAATTTTTAAATTCATCTAGTATCCTATTTATATATACTTCCAATTTATGTTTCACCTGGATGAAAATTTGTGAGGAATCCTGTTGGGAAATTACACTGATATAATTATGATTATATAAACTCCAGGTCTCCAGTGCCTTCAGAATAAGTGTATTTCTGAAATAATCCACATTCAACATAAGGGACTGATTTACAGGCAAGTTGGTGGACAGGCATAGTTCATTCCTTCCCCATAACTATAAATTGGCCTTCATATCAGCCACCATAATTGCCCAGAATGACCAAGCATGCAAAGTACTGACAAGTTCTTGGTCTCCATTTACAAAATGTAAAGGTGTATGTGTGTAAAAGGAAAAGTACTATTCAATTCTTACAGATAAGCTGGAGTCTTCTTATCAGTTATAGGGATGAATAAAGAATGATTGACTCAGTCATTTTGAATCGGAATTGACTATGGTGGGAGACTTATTGGCAAGGTCACTTTTCTATAAAATGATGTTGTGTTTTCTGTTTTGCTTCTTGGTTTGATTGCATTGGATATCAGTTAGTAGAATAAAGAGAAACAGGCAAGGAAAGAAATGTTGAATGTCTGTATTGAATGGGAATCTGAATGGGTTACTCATCTGTCCCTAGATTTGCCCTGATGTGGATCATTTCACCATGATGCATGGCAGGACCAACTATGGGTCCTTCTCAATTAAATCTTCCTTAATCACAGATATTTTATTTGCCAGATGACCAACAAAGATGATACTTCTCCCCTGATTATGGTGATGGTAAGAAAAATGAACTTTCCCAAACTATATTTTTATTTAAGCTACTGCAGTTTTAATCCATGGAGAAAATAAAATGTTTTAATAATATAAAGCAGTTTAATACAGGAATTCTACAAAGTCTTTCAGAGTTATCACTTCAAGTTAGTGATTACTCTTACATCAGATATACACACACAAGTTTGTTAATATAGGGCCTGGAGAATTAATCTTATTGTCCAGAGCTTCCAGAATTACCCAGTCACCTTGGAGCTGAGTGTGTTTCCAAAAAAGAGTGTTTTTTTCAAGCAATACTATGGCTCATAAAATCACCAACAGGCTTGGAAGACACAACTGAACTTCCTATTTCATTTTTCCCCCAAGACATACTTGTTAGGGATGGGTAAGAACTTCAATATGTTTTTAATCTGAATTTACCAAAAAGACAGAGTTCTGAAGTAGGAAGAAGTGAAACTGATTTGCCTATCTTTAATTCTCACCCATGATGAGAAGTTCTACTCAGGGCAGTTGGCTGGCAAGTAGAGCTGAAACTACTCCTTGGTGGAAGCAAATCTTGGAAAATGGGCCATTGCACACGTTCTAGATCCCAAAGTGAAACGATGGGTATATTATCTCATTGTGGAGAAAATTGGGGAGGAGAAGTCCACATTTTTAAAAAGTTTTCAGTGCAAATTACAAGATTACTGCAAGCATGGGGAACAGGTGATTCTTGTGATATTACTGGTCTGATTATCCATTCTAGTTTCTGGGGCTGATGTTAGCTGCAATCCAACAATAAGAGCAGGATCACATATTCTCCAATCCTAGCCTACAGTATTTCCTGTAAAGACCTCATAACAGGAGGGAATTTTAGCAACCTAGGATGCTTCTGTCCCAGTTGAGGGACTGATGAGCATGTAGTTCGTCACATGAGGTCCAACCCCAACCAGCATGAAAGCATTTTTGGATGCTTCCTCATCAACCTGGGAATGTTTCCATGTCACACTGGCTCCAATGGAGCCACCACACTTCTGCCCCAGTTGGGCAACACTTCATCTGTGTGATGGAGGAAGTGTTGCCACAAAGCGGCACCAGGGCGTGTGTGTGTGTGTGATAAGGAAGTAGGTCTGCATCATTAGTTTAGGATTTGAAGAGAGAAAAACATAGCTGCCTATGCACAAAATTACTGTTCATTTTAGGACATCCACCCACCACTATAATTGAAAAGGGATATCAAAGTATTGCATTTCAGAAAGTTTAAATATACACTCTAGTTTAGTCCCAACCTGCAGTCTTCTCTCAACCAAAAAATTAGAAAACAATGGGAATTTTTTCCAGTCAAGACTGTTCCTCCAATTTCATGCACAGCAATCCAGATAAGTACCATTTATAGCTTCTGAAAAGCCATCCTCTTACTCTCAGTTATGGAGCAATATGGTTTGGACTGATGGAACTTGCATGTTTCTCCTCTTCTTCCCCCTCCCCAAATCTGCTGCTATGTATTGTGCACCAAGCAAAGTGAATCCATTTTCCAGTAAAACCCTCTTGACCTTTCGCATTGCTTCAGGGAGCAGTTGGGCCAGATGCAATGATAAAGGTCAGCAAAATGGACTATTATGTTTTTTATTGCTTTCTGAAGCAACGGGGGATATAATAACAACAGGGTTTAAAGATTAATTCTCAATGAAATGCTTACAGGCACACAGATATGGTTGCATTATGGGATAGCAGGGCTTCAGAGAAGGCACAGTGCATTTCATATTGAAATCAAGTTGTAAACCAATGATTGATTGAATTCTGTTGTGTTATGTTATTATTCTATGTGGAAAATCCATTTGCAAACAATTAAAATGAGGACTCTACAATGGGCTAATTTGTCTTTCATTTCAACTAAGATTACTATTCATTAGAGAACCTTTTCATTTAAAAATGGTGGGACATAGGGATAGAAAGCTCTCTTTCATCAAATGAGACCATCTGCAACAGTGACTGAGAACTTTTGGCCTCTTCAGGACTCAGGTATAAGAGGATAATTAAAAGCATGCTACCAAACACCATGCATGTCACTGAGTTGTGGTTTCCAGGCTAGGAATTTTCTGTGTGAAAATGGGTTATGCTTTGATGGGAACTGTTACAAAGAATCAAGTTGTGTTTTGAAGAGTGGGAACTGGTAACCCTTAGTCTTAGTTATAGAAAGTAAAATATGTAAATGCTTATTATACAGAGATTATACATTTCCATTCAGATCATTGTTACATGAAATTGCAGATATGACTGAACACCATTATATTATTTCACTTCTGGTCACAAGCATGCCAAAAAGTTGCAAGAGAATACCCACCTAGAAATTACAAGAGAGAAATCATCTCTAGGAATGTGTTAGGTCCTCTAGTGCAATTCTATGGTAACTTCCAGGAGAAATATACCACAGAATCACTTGAAAGATCTATAAAATACCTAGAGAGCACTTTCTCCCTGGGTGTGGGTAAGTGAAAATGCAGGTATCAAATTACGGGAGACTTAGTATAACATGTTAAAGTCATATTGAGTTCTTCAACCTGTCTCTTTCTTTATTCATAGTTACCAAAACCATATTGAGATTTTCACTGTCTCTGATTGCCTTTACTTTGTTCTATCTTTTTCCCCCCTTTCCTCTCTTATCTAGTAAAGGAGTGGTTCTCAACCTGGGGTCCCCAGATGTTTTGGGCCTACAACTCCCAGAAATCCTAACAGCTGGTAAACTGGCTGGGAGTTGTAGGCCAAAAACATCTGGGGACCCCAGGTTGAGAACCACTGTAGTAAAGAGACAAACCTCTAGATCACAAATGTCAAACCAAGGCTCATGGGCTGAATCCATCCTGCCATGTCATTTTATGTGGTCTGCAAAGCTTTCAATGATCCAACTGGAGGGACCCAGCTTGTTTTCCGCTGCCCTGGAGACTAGGATGCAGATCTGGATTTCATGTAACAATGGCTTCAAACTACAAGAAAGAAGATTCCATCTGAACATTAGGAGGAACTTCCTGACTGTGAGAGCTGTTCAGCAGTGGAACTCTCTGCCCTGGAGTGTGGTGGAGGCTCCTTTTTTGGAGGCTTTTAACCAGAGGCTGGATGGCCATCTGTGGGGGGTGCTTTGAATGCAATTTTCCTGCTTCTTGGCAGGGGGTTGGACTGGATGGCCCACGAAGTCTCTTCCGATTCTATGGTTCTATAAAGCAACTTCTTATAGTAAATATTTTCCTGGCATGTCCAACCCAACCATATTGCAATTCTGGATGAAATCTTAATACTTTCTGATCAGGGCTTATCTATGTCAGAAAGTTTACCAAACTTTGGGCAGTTGTGTTAACTACTGGAGGGTGAGGAAGAGCCTGTCATTGCTTTTGTGTTAACGAATATTATTTGCCCTAAATCATCTCTACAAAATCACCATACACTATGATCTTTCCTCTAACCAAGTGCATGACAGGCATGTTTGAATAGTATTCCATTTTGGCTTTCATCTACATCCCATTAAGGAGTTCTGTTTAAAAACTCTGTCTAAAAATTTATAGCCCAGCCATCCAATTTGCTGTGCCAGCATGTAAGTGCTTATGATATGTATGCCAATGCCTTTGCAGTGCAATGTCACATACAAAAATGTTATTGCAGTGTTGCTGGTTCATTACTCTGCTACTGCAGGCAAATAACACTGGCACAAAAAAAATGAGGATTGAAATGTGAACCATGAGTACTTTTTCTGGCATAGAGTTAGAATGCAGAAGAAGAATTTAATATTTAAGTAGTATATGCATATTTATTTTAAAATGTTTTTAATTTTCATTCATCTGAATCTTTCCAGTCACAAATACATTGTATAGCTACTGTAGTGGTATTATTTTATGTGAAGGTTTCCATGTTTTTTCAGCTTCAGAACTAGTAGCTACAATACAAGTAAAGGAATTTTTTCCATAGTTTTATCAAATATGCTCATCCACGTTAACTTTACAGTGCATGCTGCTGATAAACAGCCATTTTTCCATTTTTGAAGATTGCAAAAATGATGGTAACAATATGCAACATATTCTATTATTTAAGATTGTGAATGATACTTGCCATAAGATCGCTAATTTTACCGTAATTACACATTTCTTTGCAAGTTAAGCAAGAGATTTTTGAATTATCTTTCATGCAATTTTCCACAGTCATTGAATTTGCCTTCAGCCCCTTCCTTGTCTTTTTTGAAGGTTGGAATAAATACAAAGTGGAGTAAGATCAGGTCTTGTCAGGTCTTGTTGTTCTGTTTCTTATTGTGATATGGCCTAAGGGCTAATCAATAAAATTACTACTACTACAAAAATGAACAATGCTTCAGGTCAAAATAATTTTTTTTATATCACAGATGAAGAATTGGCAGCTCCCAGAATGTTGTTAGACTGCAACTCCTATCAGCCTTAGCCAACATATTGAATGGTGACAGATGATGGAACTTGCAATCCAACATCTGGAAGACCACACATTCCCCATCCCATAATCCAAAAAGAGATACATAAATTACATAAATGTGACTATGTGGAATCATCACAAAAGTTGGGAAAGTGGGGGTGGGAGCATGTGATAAATCCAATATAATTTAGTGATTTGATTGTTGGATGCTGGCTGTAGGAGATCACAGTTCAAAGCACTGTTTGACCAGGAAATTCCACTGAGTGACCTTAACCAAGTCACATTATCTCAGTCTCAGTAGAAAACAGTAAAAACTCCCTCTGAAGAAATTGTTCCAAGAAAACCCTGTGAAAGCCTTTCCTTAGGTCACAATAAGTCAGAAATCCCTTGAAGGCATACAATAAAGTGTGCCTTCAATGGGAAAAATATAGAATTATTTTTATATAGCTCCCACTTTCCCTAACAGCTTTTCAAATCTGAAGAAAGGTTTCTGCACTATTTTAATGTTTATGAACCAAAATCAGTAAATAAACAATCATGCACATTTTTTAAAAAATTGACCACAATTTTTAATAGTGCACAAACTCAGGGTCATGTCCCAACCTGAAACCATGTGTTTGTTGCCTTCATGACATGGTTGGTCTATAGCGGTGAGTTCAGTTCAGTATGATATTTTGATTTTGGAGAAGCTGTCCACATCCTGGGGGGGACAAAGTCATTAATAAAGACATTTTATTCATGCCAAGTGGATCGATGAGCTGCCAACAAGGGGTTGCTTCATCAAATCAATTTATCAACTCCCACAATGCTATCTTTTTTTAAAAAAAGCCAAGTACTGTTCTTGTCCAATGGGCACTTTTTTCAAATCATCATTTAATTGCCTTTCTATAGTTGGACAGATTTAATGCACCCCGTATCTTGAAGATCAAGAACAGCATTGCAGGAAGGGTACTGAATTTGCAGAAACATCAGACCTAATGCCAAATTTGCAAACATCCTACTATGCATTTTAGTTCTATTGAAAACATTGGCTCTGCTCCAGCCCAAGTAAACTTTTAAAGTCACAATTCTTTTGATGGAGGAAACTGAAGCATGTTATTAACACTTCCGTAGAAATCAATGGAGCTTAAAAGTGCCCATCGTTAGCAGGTTACATTGCCAGCCTAAGTGTAGCCAAAAAATGTCTTGTTTCTAGGTTCTTCCCACACTCTTTTTGCTTCTATTTTGAAAACTATTCATCCATTTAGTCTTCTTTTTATCTCGATAATATAGATTGTTAGCATCATTTGAAAAATATCTTTTAAAATCCATCGGAGTTTAAAAGGGTATGGATGTTGTTGGATGGGACCGCCCAATCCTAAGGAATTTATTATAAAGCCAACAAGCTGAGAGTGTAATAATACACTAAATTAATTCTCAAAAATGAGTACTTTTGGCAGTTTTCTTGCAAGAAAGTCTGTACCAAAATATTTTCCTTGCAAAAAATCTTGTTTTCTCTCTTTCACACACACACAACATTAATGTGTGACTCTCAAACTGAGTAATCCCTAATTACAAAGGTTCTATTTTGTATAGATAAGCAGATATATTTGGAAATAGTGTGGATTCAGACATACTTGTGGGTATGCTTTGTGTGTATTTTCATATAATTGGAAGGTTATATTAATGGCATTGGGACAAATAGTGCCCCAAAATTGTGTCAATAATTTTAAAATAAAAATGAAAGGGTTTTAGTGACTGCTGGTGGTGGGGGTGTCTTAAAAAGTCACAAAACTGGGATCCAAATGTCACATGCAGTCCAAAGACCTGCATATGTCAATCACAGCTGTATTTTCTAAGCATTACTTTTATATCTAATGTTTTACACTTGTGATTTAACTTTCATAAATTAATTTAGTGCCACATAAAAAAAATTCTGATTCTTTTCAGGAGCATCTTGTAAATAAAGAAAGGTCTGTACTCTGCCAACTACAACATCTCCTTAATCTCTGCTAGAATCAGTGGATTTCATGGATGTGATTAAGGACACAATTTCATCCAATGGTCTTAATCTGGATAGAGGCTGCTACATCTGTTCATTATTCCAGGATAACATTTCTGTCATATGGCCATGGCTTTCAGTAAATTTCAGAGGGCAGATGGGTTGGTGGTCAAGAAAAAAACATTTTCTGTATAAAAATTGGAAACCTATCTAGTTAAATCAAACCAGCTCGAAAACAAATGTTTCAATAAATCAAACTCATTCTCTCACTTTCTGCTTGCACGAAACTTCCAGAAAGATTACTGTAAATACAAGAGGGCCCAAAGAGGGACAGGGAGGTAGTAGATGGTATACTCCTCATTGCTATACAGATGATTCATCCTGTGGCAAAAGAATGAGTACATTTCCCTGTTCTCTTAAAAAGATATTATTTTCATTTTCAGGGAAAGCAGCATGACAGTATAAAAATATAAATTAACTTATAAGACAATACAGAGAATATTAGGCTTTTACTGCAGTTAAACTCAAGGCTTTGAAAATAAAAAAAATAAGGTGGTAGTCAACATTGTCTACTTAAACTAGATCTACACTACCAAATAATGCAGTTTGAATGACATTATATGATCAGTGTAGACCAGGGGTCCCCAAACTTTTTGAACAGAGGGCCAGGTCACAGTCCCGCAAACTGTTGGAGGGCCGAATTATAATTTGGAAAAAAAAATGAACGAATTCCTATGCACTCTGCCCATATATTATTTGCAGTGCAACCCCCCCCCCCCAAAAAAAACAATCAAAAAACAAAAACCCACACTACTATATAAATAAAAATGTAATGTTTGTTTGTGGGATTAACAGAACTCAAAAACCACTGGACGAATTGACACCAATTTTGGACACAAGACATCTAACAACCCAATGTATGTCCTTCACACAAAAAAATGACTTTGTCATTTGGGAGTTGTAGTTGCTGGGATTTGGAGATGTAGTTCACCTGCCTCCATAAATCACTGTGGACTCAATGATAGATCTGGACCAAACTTGGCACTGATACTCAATATGTCCAAATGTGAACACTGGTGGTGTTTGGGGGTTGTATTTGCTGGGATTTATAGTTCAATCAAAGAGCATTCTGAACTCCACCAATGATGGAATTGAACCAGTCTTGGTACACAGAACTCCCATGAACAACAGAAAATACTGGGTTTAGTGGGCATTGACCTTGAGTTTTGGAGTTGTAGTTCACCTGCCTTCACCACGCCGGCGTTCCCTGGCCACGCCCACCCAGCACCACTCCGTCAATTGCGGACACCCTCTGCTCCGGCCACTCTGCTCTGCAGAGGACCCACCTGGGTGGCTTCTCCCTCCCACACGAGCAGAGCGGCCGAAGCAGAGGGTTCCTGCGATTGGTGGAGCGGCGCCCAGTGGGCGTGGCCAGGCCAGGCCATGCCGCGCGGGCCGGAGAAATGCCCTCAGCAGGCTGCATACGGCCCATGGGCCGTAGTTTGGGGACCCCTGGTGTAGACCATGCAATGCAATGCACTTCAAACTGCATCATAAGATGCTACACTACCCGTATAATGCTGTTCAAACTGCATTGTTTGGAAGTGTAGATCCAGCCCAAGTTATGTTTGCATAGCTAAGTAGCATCTCTTATATGGTGATGTGGAAGGGCTCTAAGTATTATGAATACAGAAGAGTTGCAGATGGTAATATATTTAACATTATTAATTATGATCAACTGTATGCCAGCTGTATTCTTTTCATCCATCATACCCATCCAGAAATTGACAACAGAATTTGGAATACCAATCCCTTCTATGTTAAGATATACATGAAGCAAACTCACTGAAATGGCATAACAGCTACTCTCATGTTCAGATTTATTTGTTAAAGAATATACATAAAACCTACATTTTCTTCAGTATGTGTATAAGGTGTATATAACATATATAGATACTTTTTTTGTTTAGATGTGGCTCATCTCCAAGGTATCTCATTATGTATCCTCCTCCTAAATTGCCAAATCCAATGCACATCTGGTGCCATTTCATAAATAAAATGTCTGTACCAACATTTTATTTATTTCTATCCTGTTCCTTCTCAACCCCCGAAGGGGGACTCAGGACGGTTTTCATTTGGCAGCAATTCGATACCATTACATATAACACAGCAATATAATAACAAAACAATAAGTAAAACATTCATTAAAACAGTAAAAACAGTATTAATCGGTGTAACATTATTCCAATCAATTCTATATCCAATTCCATGTCCAAAGTGCTATCTATGTCTGTTGTCTAAAAGCCTGGTCCCAGAACCATGACTTCAATTTCTTCCTAAATGACAGGAGGGACGGAGCCAATCTTGCCTCAGTGGGAAGCGAGTTCCAGAGGTTTTTACACTTTTAAAAACCTAGTTTCTCCATTTTCTTTTATTATTTGAAACCTGTAACACATTAACATGGAACATATAATTACATCCTTTGAACAATTTCAGTAGTTCAGTAGGCCAGGTAGCAATAGTTAATCTTGCTTAATCTAAAATAAACAAAAAACCCTGTGAGGTCGTTACATTATGAAGATTCATTAACATCTGCAAATAAAGGTTTAATATCTAATTCTGGAAATAGTTTAATAGTTTTATTAGTATCGTAATTGGTTTCATTTCAGCAAATACCTTACACTGAAACTGAAATGCCCGGGGACAATGTCACCACATATTGGTATAAGGAACCTTACAACAAAAGCATTTATCTGAGACTTCTTGATTGATATAACCTAGCCTGACAGGTTGTGTACCATTGATTCACTAATTTGAAATTACATTCTTTTGGTTGAACAGCTCATCGGAGATCTCTTCCAAATGCTGTTCCAGCCATTCTACTGAAAATGAAATGCCCAAGGATTTCCCCCACATCCCCTTCATTCCTAATGAGACTTGATATATCCCTACAGGGACACAATATTATACATTTTAGGACCTCACAACTTTTAATCACTTTTGGCTTCCAATACCATTTCTTCAAAGGAGACAAGCCCTTTCATTCTTTGCTTCAATATTGCAAAGAAGTGTGAATAATCTTAAAAAGTTAAAACAAAGTGATTCTTTTGTGTGTGAAATAGCCATCATGTTAAGGACAACTTCTTTAAATCATTCATTCCTGCAGGGGATGACATAAAAAAGAATTAACTCTATTTTTCCTATCTTCAAAATCTATGCATTTTTTAAATATGTTCTCATAGAGGAAGAAAGCCTCTGCCCGAGCACCATTTTCTGTCCTAGTCCATGTAATCCTGGGGTGATCACAAGTGGAGAGCAGTAAAGAAAATAAACATGCACTCTTGTGATCTTCCAATATAGGTGACAAACTTTGCTCAACTGAACTCCTGTGGTAGACTAGATCTAACAATATCATTAGCCAGGAGACAAAAGGGGGACATCCACAACTATTTTTGTAAGCAGTAGTAAAGATCTGGGCCTATATAACATATATATATATAACATATATAACAAACAAACCAAATCAGAATTATTTTAGAGTTATTTATTTTATTCTTAAATATAAAGTATTCTCAAAAATCATGTTATTATTTTTTAATAAATAGTAATATTTTAAAATAGTAATACAATTGGCTCTAGTTTTTGAGACATAGAACATACTGTATACCATCTCCCTGTTGTCATCTGCTTGCCCATAGAAAATCAAGATAACCACATCTAAAGACCTTATCCCATTTGGGGCAGAAAGTGGAGGGAATCATCTTCTTATTGCAGCCTTTTGTTCCTTTCCATTTTTAAGAAAAATAGATACAATTCATCCCTATCACACATGATGGGACTTTGTCTATTTCTACACAAATCCTCCATTTTCAGAGATATCACATGGGCAACCGTATTCTTCACCCATTCTCAATATATATAGATAGAGATAGAGAGAGGGGGGAGGGAAAGGGGGGGGGAAACTTTGCAGATTTTGATGTGTGCATTTAGATAAGTAATCTAAAAATTAAAGTCCAATTAAATGTGTGTTTGTGTTAATTCTTCCAGGGCTCCTGGTATTTCCAATTATTTGTAATATTGGGAAGTCCCTGGTCTAAAAGTAGGGAAGGGATATATTAACAGTGAACTGGTTCTATATTTAAATTGTGCAATTACTAAATAATAAATAATTTTCAAAAATTACTGTAAAACTTTTGTACAAGAGGATTAATGTTGAGAAAGGGAGAATCAAGGAAAATTTTGGGAACACCCACAAGAATGCCCCCTCTTTAATGTCACTACAACAATCTAAGATGGGGGAATCTAACAGTTCCTATCTTAAATTAAAATAATAATTTTTAGACATTTGTGCATGAATTGGGACCTCTGAAGATCTTTGGTCCCTGACTCCCAAACCCTTTGTTTCTACACACTTTAAAAACATTTTTAAAACGGAATCCTACGGGGAACCACTGGAAGTACTCTTGTGTTGTTTGATGGGTTCTGTGGGACTCCATCTTTAGAATGTTTTAAAAGTGTGTAGAAATGAGAGAAACCTGCAACTGATGGGATCCCCATAAACTAGAGCTGATACAGTCTATCCAATGGAATTTTCTGAATCAGTGCCCCAGATAACTTCAGGAACAGGCCTACAAATCAAGATACCAAAAAATATTTTTGTTGGACTGTGTTATATTTTCAAGCTACGAAAAGGTCACTGGCATTTTTAACATATTGTCTAATGTTTGGGGAGGGGCATTTGCCAGTTCACCACTGTTGTCTTCTGTTGATTCTGATGTTTATGATAGGATTTCAGATACTTTATGGTAAGTCCAACAGATAATATATGGATCTGTCTAGTGTATTTCTTAATGTGAACTTATGATGCTAGACCTGACATGGGCAAACTTTGACCCTCCAGGTGTTTTGGACTTCCACCTTTCTTAAAAGTCGGTAAGCTGGCTAGGATTTCTGGGAGTTGAGATCCAAAACACCTGGAGGGCCAAAGTTTGCCCATGCATGCCAATGCCAGACTGACCCTTTTGGGATTGCAACTATTGTCTTTTGAAAAGATAAAAAGATTGAGCAAAATATTCATTTCTGGTGAATTTGAAATGTACATTTAAAGCACTGAGATTATGACTTTTTATTGGGCAAAACAAAATTTTAAAAACCAGACTATATTGAAGTGTTCAGTTTCTCCCTTTCCCATTCCCAGTGCCCTAAATAAAGCACACTTAAACCCACTTTGTATCAGATTGTTGCCTCAGCTTTTTTTATTTCATTGATGATGGTGTTTTAAAATCCTTCAATTAATAAGCGGCATCGTCTAATTTTGTAATCGATTGTGTATGCATCTATTAGACTAGTTTCCAATTCCACAAACCAAAGTTTCTTTGAGTCAGCATCCTACCTAAATGCCATCACTTGTTACTACCAGGAATGCAAATGCATGTATTAATCAATTGACCGCTAATCTCAGCATATCCTAAATGCAATATTGGCAAGTACTTAAACAACGATTTCCCAGTTTGCACATCTGAGTTTAGTTCCATCCATCACATGGCAAGTTAGCTGGTAACATTAACTAATTAGTTAAGTGGATGAATAAATCTCTTGCAGTCCTAGCCAAATTGAAAGTCTGTCATCCATTTTTTAAATTGGTGATACGTAATCACCAAGACAAAATATCATTTGTCTTTTTAAAATAAATTTCTTACCATTCATAAACATTTGGGACAATAAAGTTTATGTCCACAGTACTTTTAGATCCTGTCATAGCATTAAATTCCATGAGAAAGTCATTTTGGTAGGCCTTGCAATGGAAGTTTTTATGCATGAATAACTGACTATGAATTGCAAATGGAAAGTCAAAAGAAACCTGGGGAGTTCATCAGAAACAATTATTTGTGCCTCAATAATTAAAGTGTCATTCTTTGATAAATGAGATGTGAGCTTTTGTATACATTACTCAGTATGAAGTTTCTTGGCAAGTAGATACACAGGAAACTTTAATAAGTCTTGCTTGCTGATAGGTGTCTCTGTATACCTTCTTGTGGTCTGCACAATTTTATATTTGTTTGCTGTATACCACAAAAATGATTTAGAAAATCCATTTACCATGAAATTTCTTAAATATAAAGGTGCTAATTTTTCTCCCCCTGTAATTCTTAGGAACAATATGCAGAATGAGAAGATCAGGGTCACTTCTCTCATCAACTTGCCATGGTTCATTCTAAGGAGCTACTTGGTAGAGCCAAGCTTAGCTGCACAAATGAGATAAAAAGGATCATGACCTAATGATACAGAACACCTTTCAATCTCAGGGCCAAATTCAATTTAACAAAAGATCAAAAATCAAAAGTGAAGTCAAAAGGGAGGCCAAAAATACCTACATGTTTTAGCTAAAAGCCACTGAACATTTGAGGGTAGATTAAGAGACCATCACCAATGATGGGAAAAGATGACATTCTGACCAAAACATTTTTTGAATAGCCAAACTAACTAACTAGCTTTAAGTAGCACTATAACTAGGAGATTCTCTCAGTTGTGTATCTTCTTTCAAACTGCCATAAACATTACAGAATATTGACTGTCCTGATTTTGGATGAGAAATCAGTTCAAAACCTCAGCCTTAACAAGGAATATGCTTTCATCAAGGGTGAGGAAAGTATGACATTCCAAATGTTAGATTCCTATTAGCCTCAGGCAGTCTGGCCAATTGTGATATGACAAGATCATGATTTATCAGCATCTGGAGGAATATCGTTTCCTTCAAAGGGTAAGATCCACATTCTATAACAGGGCAGGGAAAGTGTGAATCTTCTGTTCCATCAGTCTCGGAGCCCATTTTTC
This sequence comes from Anolis sagrei, assembly GCF_037176765.1. Lineage (NCBI taxonomy): Eukaryota > Metazoa > Chordata > Lepidosauria > Squamata > Anolidae > Anolis > Anolis sagrei. Next base: position 186,596,466 of record NC_090021.1, read on the forward strand.
CACATCTAGATCTGTCTTACAATCTCCCCCCATTAAATATTAATTGTTTCTTCCAGAAGCTTCCTGGTAATTCAGATTTTAAATTAATTTGCCCTCTCCCCATATGCTCAATACTAATGTAGTGCAACTTTGTGAAATTGCAATGTACAGGGAGCAATTCAATGCATCAGAGCAATGTGCACTCAAATGCTTCCCTGTCTTCTTTAATGTGCCGTTACATATACACATTAGGCCTGGGTAACAACGGAAAAATTTGTTTCTAAAATCGATTCGTTTTTTGGAGTTTTTTTGCGTTTCAATATTTTAAAAAATTCCGAAATTTTTCTTTTAAAAAGTTTGATATTTACGAAATTTCGTAAATGTTAAAAAAATTACGAAACATTAACGAAACAAATACGAAACAATAACGAATTGATTCGTTAATGGTGGACGCGACCGCGCAATACGCTAAAAAACCTCCAAATGGGACAGGGGGAACTTCTGAAGCTTCCCTCTCCCTCTGTTGTTGACTGTTGGTGTGATATTCTAATTTTTTTTCACTAATTAAACAAAAAACAACTATAAAACTTGCCCCAGACATGCGGAAATAATAACGAAACGACCTCGAACCGATAACGAAACGAATACATATCGAATCCGAAGCATTTACGAAACGAATTTAAAAATTCGTTTCGTTTTTAAGTTGCTCGAGAATGGTTCGTTATCGCTTCGTTATAAAAAAATGAATTTTTAACAAATTACGAATTAATGAAACGAAACCGCCCAGCCCTAATACACATACACAACACTATTTATACTGCTGCTAACTGTTACACATTGTCCACATATTCAGTCACACCACATGCGCCACTAGCATACAGGCAGATCTAACCAAATGGAATAAATCTGACAAAGGCTGGCTCTACTATGAGGCAAGCTGAGGTGATATGTTGCAGCATATATTGTATGTAATTAAAATCCGCACTGTTTTTTTAGCTGTTCATTTTATTATTTTCTCACAATATATGATGCAAAGTATCGCCTCAGCTTGCCTAATGGTATAGCCAGCTTTTGTCAGATTTTGCAGCATAACTTGGGGAATTTGCAAACCATGTACCATTATTGCTTTGAATCAGACAACAAAGATTTTGGCCTAGCAAAGTATAAGTTCTGTCCTTCATGCTCTAATTTACAGGGTACTGACTGTTAAAAATGCGTGGAAACATTAAAGAACATAGTGGCACTACTTTTATACCCCATAGTGTCTGTCCAGGGGTCTTTTCTCTCATAGGAGAAGAGTACCAATATTCATGTTGTGTTTTTAGTTTCATAAATGTACATAAAAATAAGAAGTAGCCTAAACTATCACGTTGATTATTAACATAAATCAAGAGTTTTTAAGTAGTCTCAAACTTTCATTTGCTCCAAGTAAGACTTATGAAAATTGCCCAGCAACTACTACTTCCTTAATATGCTTCACTAGCATAAGAAACACATCTAAATTATAAATGGTTGGTACAACTTGTTGAGTTGGGAAGAAGTAAAGTTTAAATGTGAGTAGTGGTGTACTTGATATACAAATAACCTGCCCTTTTAAATTCTTTCTATGCTTTTTTTTTTTTTTTTGCTTCCTCTGCTTTTTATTCTGATCATTTACAGGTTGACCTATAAGACTGTTTTGTTGTTTTTCAGCAGCCAACTTTGTGAACTATTCACTTAATATGATGCTGATCTATTCTATTAATACACTATTGATCCAGAAATTTGTAATATATATACAGGGTTAGTCAAAATGCATAGGCCAATAAGCCATTCAATTGAATGGCTTATTGGCCTATGCATTTTGACTAACCCTGTATATTAATGTTGCTGTAGGCATCTCTTCTCATACAAGGGAGAACTAGATTAACATGTTTTTTGAACCATTTCTGAGATAAATTATAATTTCAATCTTAGACAAAATATTCACTATTCCTCAGCCCATGGGGTATGGAGGCCTGAATGACTCCAACAATCACATCGTTTAGGTCCTATCTCCACTCATATAATGCAATTCAGTGCTGCTAAACAGCATACTTTGAGTCAACAACAACAATATAATGCAGTTGATTGCCATCGAAAATTGGGCTGGAATTTAACTACTGAATTATATGGCAGCGTAGTTAGGGCCTTGGACATCAAGTTAAAACTTGGGTGTTCATCAAAGCCTCATATATTAATCCCAAATATAGCTATAATGTACATAGTTTTAAAAATATTTAATCTATTTTAACTTATGATTGATGTTTAATATATGTTAGTGTATGTAATTATTCCATTGTTGGAAATGCTTTAACTTATGTTAAAGCTATTTGTAAGCTGCCCTGAGATCTATAGCTACCAGTTGCCTGAGTCCTGCCTTGTTTGAGGGATTGCCATGTTTGAATTTCCCCGTTCGTTATATGTACTGATTTGTAACAACTATATATAAGTATACTGAATGATGATTGTTGCCATGCTTTGAACATGTGGATAACTGCTTGAAAGAGGCCTGGTGTGAAAGCTTTTTTTAGCTGAACAATATTTTTCTAAGCCTGGCAGCTTGAACTGGGAATGATATTGCCAACCCAGCCTCAAGGCAGTCCTCATGAGAGAAAATAATAAGGGAGGTGCTAGAAGATGTTTTGGTTTAAGAGTCAATGGGATGTCCATACAAGAGGGACTGATTTTGCATATTAACCAATGGGACGAAAGCCCTCAAAATATTTGAATTGTATATCTATTGTGCAATTACTGTTTGTCAGACCTGACAATGCCTGTGGTATACTTTACAACTCTATTGTCATAAATAAAATTTCTTCTTTTTGACAACATTATTTTCTGAACGGATTCAGCCAATATATGAAAATAGCATATGGTATTTTTTTTATGATTATGATCATCATCATGCAGCCCCCGGTGGCGCAGTGGGTTAAAGCACTGTGCAGGCAGGACTGAAGACCGATAGGTCACAGGTTCGAATCCGGGGAGAGGCGGATGAGCTCCCTCTATTAGCTCCAGCTCCTCATGCGGGTACATGAGAGAAGCCTCCCACAAGGATGATAAAACATCAAAAATCATCCAGGCGTCCCCTGGGCAACGTCCTTGCAGACGGCCAATTCTCTCACAACAGGAGTGGTTGCTCCTGACACGACAAAAAAAAAAAATCATCATCATCATGCAGTGAAAGCATTCAAGTCATTTGTGATTTTGGAAGCTATTTAGTAGGCCTGGGTAACAACGGAAAAATTTGTTTCTAAACTCGCTTCGTTTTTAGGGGTCCATTGCGTTTCGGTTTTTTTAAGAATTCCGAAATTTTGCTTTTAAAAATTTTGAAATGTACGAAATTTTGTAAAATTACGAATCGATTCGTTAATGGCGGACGCGATTGCGCAATATGCTAAAAAAAACCTCCAAATGGGACAGGAGGAACTTCTGAAACTTCCCTCTCCCTCTGTTGTTGACTGTTAGTATGATAAAACAAACAACAACTATAAAACTTGCACCAGACATGCGAAAATAATTACGAAATAATTACGAAATAATTACAAAATAATTTCGAAATAATTACGAAATAATAACGAAATAATTACGAAATAAATTGAAAAATTGTTTCGAATCTAATTTACTCCTCACACTATTCCTGCATGGCTCAATATTGGATCGTAAGCTAATTTAAATACGAATTAATAACGAATTATGAAATTAACGAACGAAACCGCCCAAGCCTACTATTTAGAGGTGGCCTGGAGATATTAGATGGAATGTTATTTATTTATTTATAGTATCAGAAGTGAACCGAGGGTACAGTTGTAATGTATTTAAACTTGGCATTATACTAAATATTAGGGCTGGGCAATTCGTTTCGTTAATTCGTAATTCGTTAAAAAATTCGTTAATTTTTGAATTACGAAACGATTACAAAACTTTTTTTTTGACCTGGAAGTGTTTTTAAATATCGAAACGGCAGGCGCCAAAAAATTTTGTATTTCCGTCCATTTCGGAAATACGTAAGATGGCCGCCTGCCGATGCTTGCTGAGAGGGGCGAGCGAGCGGCGAGCGAGAGGGCCCGCCAGAGTGAGTGCCTGCCTTCCCTCCTTAATAATAATTAATAATAATTAATCCCTATTCTACTAAATTAATAATTAAATTTAAAAAATATTTTAAAAATATTTTTTAAAAAAGGGCGCCATCTTTACAAAATGTTTTGTAAATATTTACGAAATTTCGTAAATACCGAACTTTTTTTTTGGAAAATTTTGTAATTATTTTAAATATTGAAACAAAAAAAAACCCCAATTACAAATCGATTTTAGAAACAAATTTTTGCGTTGTTACCCAGGCCTACTAAATATCCTTTGACCAGTAGCTGGCCACTTGGAGTGCCTCTGGTGTTGATATAGGAAGGTTCTCCATTGTGCATATGGCAGGGCTCAGGCTGCATTGTAGTAGATGGTCTGTGGTTTGCTCTTCTCCACAATCACATGTCGTGGACTCCACTTTGTGGCCCCATTTCTTAAGGTTAGCTGCGCATCTTGTGGTGATGTTTAGCACCTTCCAAGGTCTCCCAGGCTTCTGTATGCCCAGGGGGGAGTCTTTCATTCAGTATCAGCCATGGGTTGAGGTTCATTGTTAACAATATTTGAACTTTAAAAATAAATGCAAAAGTGATTAGTGGGGATAGCTTTGTAAACCATGGACTTCTCAATGGAAATGCAGACAGTGCCTACAACATAGTTTCTCTTCCTTCAAAATGTTTCGATTCTCCAATAGAGTCATGGGGACTTTGTGTACTGAAAATGAAAATAAAAAATAGGTTCTGTGCTGACTGTGATGGATCTCCTTTGCGATCCAAATGAGCATCTACGAAATTTTTATATGAAAACAGTATCATGTCCCTGGCCAACCATGCTCTTACTTCGACAACATTCTTACTTGTGTAAGAATTTTTCCAACCGGCAGAGATGACAAGTTCAAATTATTCTTCTCCACCCATCTCACAGTATTTTAAAAAAAGAATTAAGATATAGCTGTCTGCCTTCTGTTACAACTAATCCTTCACCCTTCAACGGATGTTGCAGATTTGAAATTCTGACTGACAGATACGACTTGAAGATATCTGATTAAGCGTTGGGCAACATTTGACTTGTGGGTATGTTGCAGGATTGTAAGTAGATTCAGCTGAGTGAATTTCATATGCTTCAAATGCCACAAGAGTGATGTAACTTTCCCGATAATTTTCAGTTATTTTAAAGGAAAAAAAGCCTTATCTGTGGTTGCAAACAATAACCCAGAAAGGAAAGCAGTGGTAAATTCATTTTGACACACCCATATCCTAATTAAACTTTGCAAAAGCTTTAACTTATATTCGCACAGCTACTGAAACATTTTAGTTACAAAAAAGCAACGACCTCAGGCAAAAATTCATTTCTGGTGTCATGAAATGTTCGCACATGGTTGGTTGTTTATCTTATGAATATTGCATGTTTAATTTCATAGACGGGGAGATGGATTTATAGGATTTTTAAAATTTCCTTTGCCAAATGAATCGGTCAGTTTTCAACCGTGGACACTATGGATTGGATCAAAGGGATGTGCTATTTCTTCTACAATGCTAAACGTCTTGGGCTATTCTGTCTCTTTGTCTACTGATTTTCTCTTGGCCATCCTCCCTACCTCATTTCCCAAATGAGAGGTGGGAAGAATATTTGAAAACTGGTTTAAAATAATTGTGCAAGAAACTGATGAAAAGAATTGTCACTGATTGAGCCGTCTTATTCACAAAAGCCACATGGAAGTTTTATGCATAAAAATAGTGTTGCTGTGCAGAAATACTGGTTTCTTAATGCATAAAATGCGGTTTTCTTCATAAATTAATAACATGTGGATTTTTTTTAGAGAAGAAATCTTGTTTTCAAGAAGTTTTCAAAATCTCACAGTGAGAAAAATGTTGCTAAAATGAGTTGATGTTTCATTTGAGGAGAAAATTACTGAAGAATCATAGCCCTTCTCTAAAGCCCTCTCTGGTGCCACCAGCATCTCATCCTCCTTTTCTCTTCTCACCAACTATATCCTCGTATCTTTCTCATCTTTCCCCTTCTCTATATTTTTCAACCTGTCTAACAAACCATAAAATCTCCATTTGATTCCTTCCCCATTGCCTTCTGTGAGATTGAAGGTCCCCAGAATTCCTCTTTTAGAGCAAAGTACCACAAAGAGTGCCTGAACTGAACTGTGACAATGGCATTGGGAGAAGAAGATGGTTAATACATTTTTCCTTGAACCGGTGTGCTTGTCTAAAGATGGATCTACTTTGCCATATAATGCAGTTTGGCCCACGTGGTCTCTTCCAATTCTATGATTCTATGGTCAGTGTGAACCCATATAATACAATTCAGTGCAGTTAAATTGCATTATATGGGTCTATACTGACCTTGTAATGCAGTTTCAAATTGCATTGTATGGGAGTGTAGATCTAGCCTAAATGTTTCTCCAATGCTGTTTGCCTTGCTGGGACACACAATGACTGACTGCAAATCCTTCTCCCCAATAGTACAAAGAGTTTGGGGAAATTTAGAAATAGCAAGCATATGGATGAATGTGAAGCTTGCACCCACAAATACAATTCAGTTCCCTATGGAGCTGTTGTGATAGAAAGGAGGCCTTCAACATTGGTTTCAGATCTCCTGCATCTCATCTGCATTTATATTATCCATCACTTTTTAGCTGCCTCTGAGTGATGTGTAAACAACTGAAGGTTTTTGTTGTAAATGAATGAGTTACTGCACATACAAAAAAGGAAGAGTAGTAAAAGGTTGACAGCTCTGGGATTTGTAATCAAGTTGAAGGACATTCATAAAAAGAGCAACCTCAATGGGACTGCAACTTACCTGCTGAAAGACAGATCTAAAAAGTTAGAGAAGCAAAATAGATCTGTGGTATAAAACAGTGTTGGGAAAAATTGGGAGGCTGAGAGACACATTAAACCTCAGGAAGCCTTGGACCACCTCCCCCAACACACTCAATACCACAAAAAGAACATGTTTACCCTCTAGGGAATGTTGACCATTTTGAGCACATGGATTGGGGAAAGAGAGATCTGATGTGTCCCAAAATAAACAGCCGCAAAGATTAGAAGTGGTAAGGGAAATCCTGACATATTTATGTGAAATTTACAATTTGATCTCGCCATCTTCAAGTATAGAATATAAAGAGAAAGCTAGGAGAGGTGGAGAAGGCAACACTCCTTTCTCAAATTTCTTTATCAACACACTTACTATGAGGGAACAGATGATCTTTCTCAGGGAAAGGGACCAAGAGGAGTTGTCTTAATTTTGTTACAATTAAAATATGAATAATCTCCACATTCATAGAGTGAATGCCTAATGCATTTGAAATGGTAAAAATTCCAATTACATCCATTTCCATTGTAAGCTGTAACTGAATGAAATGTGAAAAAGTCCAAGGATGTGAGTGTTAAAAATTATGCAAGATTTTTAAAAGCTTTATCAGATTCTGCTCAGAATTATAGTTTTAGTTCAAACTGCATTATATGGATCTACACTGACATATACTGTAGATCCAACACCAGATCCGTGCTCTAAATGAGATCTGTGTTCATATCTGCCCCCCTTACTCAGTTCACATTATAGATATATGTGTTAACGTTTAACTCACTCATTGTTAATCTTAGCTGCTTTGTGTTTCCTTTGGCAAAAAGTGGAGTATAAATGTTACTACTACTATTGCTGCTAATAATAATTGAAATCCATGAGCTTCTCTAGGTTCTCCAGAGGTGTCAGTGCATTTCCCTATGGAATTTGCCAGATGCTTCTCCAAGTTGAGGGTGGGGGTAGCATTTTGTATTTTACACAAAGATGATGAGCATACTAAACCCTCTTCCCCACAGCACTGAAAAAAATGGATCTGCATGTATAAGGGACATGTAGTTGTACAGATGTCTCCACATGAGTTCCAACCTAAGTATAATAATTTTTTTAATCCGACATAAAATATAATTATGATTTTTAGGAAACTGCAACCCATGGTGTGTTAAGCCTTAATAAGCATGGCATTTTGCCTCCATGTTGGGTATGCAATGCACAAGTGAGCGGGATTTGATTGAACTCTGCACCTTTTATTTTCAGTTTTAATTAGCTTCATGCTTTTCATGTTCTCTACATTTCTGTCATCTTTGCGAACAATGAATAGAACTCTTTTTGCGGTTAATTTACTACCACCTGTGAATTCCCATGGTCAGTACATAAATTAAAAGAAGAAGAAGACGACTTGTAGTGTGGTTTATTAACTCTTGTCAGAAGACTGGGAAAATATTGGAATTTTTTATCCCATTAAGATTCTACTTTCATTAAAGTTCTTCTACTAATGCTATTATGGATTAATTTATATTGATGTGCTTATCTACGACAAACACACATACAAGAGTGAAATCTGATCTAAAATATTTAGTTATATTAATAAAGAGGAAATGAATGGAATGAAGAACTCCGGTGTTCTGGATGTGAAACATTGCCATCCACTGGATGAACCCAGAATAATTAATTAAAGCATCCTCCGTCACCAATTTTCCCACCCTCATCTTGCTTATCAGCAGGAAGTTGGGTTTGTTTTTTATATATACAAATGCTATAATGGATGTATTTTGATAGGAAGTTAGGAGCTTTGTTGTTTGTTGCTTGTGCCTGTTTTTTTTTTAACCACTAACATATAGAGATCACATAGAGCAGGCATGGGAAAACCTTTTTGCCTTGGGACCACATTGTGGCCCCAGCCGGGAGGGCTGGGCCAGTAGGTATGGGGGCTGGGCACACACTGAGCGGGCACTGCCCCAGGAGAGGGCGGGGCCAGGTTGTTCTCCCAGCATAAGGATGGGGCTGCCCCAGGAGGAAGGCGGGACATGTCGCGACTGCCCCTATCCTCCTCCCTATCCTCCTCCAATCTTCGGCATTATGCCAGGAAGAGGGCAAGACAGGCAGTGGCTGAGAGAACTCCAGAGGGCTTTTAGCTGCCGTATGCCTTCCTCCCTTGTCTTTTTGGCATAAGGTTGTGGTGGGCTCCTGTGTCCTTATGCCAAGAGGACAGGGAAAATGAGGAGGGCCTGATGGAAGCACCCAGGGGGCCGCATCCGGCCCCTGGGCCTTAGTTTGCCCATGTCTGACATAGAGATTGTTCCACAACATAGCATCCTACAGATTGATATTGAATTCTTACCATGAAATGAAGAGACCAGACACAAGAAAATTGATCTCAAAGGCATTTTCCTGATAGAAATATGGTGATTGGCTGATTGACTTCATGCCCAAGGAATCCTAGCTCAAGTCTCCTAAGTTCACATAAAATAATGAATTGCAATTTGGCATTTAACTATACATACATTTCTCTGTATTCAGTGAGACATGTCCCTATAGAAAGTGTATTAAGATTTGTGGTAAAACTTTAGGAACCCTTGATTTTTAATGCCAATGTTCTTAATTTTATTATTTCTATTACAAGCATTAAAAATCCAAATAAACAAAAATCAATTCAGTTTCTTTCATTTCAAAGAAAGACAGAAATATTTAAATGGAAGCGGTTTAATGGGAAACTATTTCAGCAAACAACCATCCTAGACCAGAAGCTTTTTCATATTAAAATGTCAACTCAACAATGAGCAAATGTCATTAAATCAAAGGCAGCTAATTCAGCAAAATATTGATGCCAAATATGAACTAACAGGAGAAAAAAACCTTATGTGGGATTCATTAGCCAAGAATCTTGTTAGTGTACACTAATGAAGCATATAAAGCATGAAATGTGTTCTGAGGTCAAAGTAACTTATAGTAATCGAACCAAACAATAAGCCATTATCAGGTCTTTATATATTGTTGCTTGGTAGGAACCCTAATTTTGATGTTGGCAGAACTGCTCCCAATTGTGGGTTTATGTCATCCATATACAGTAAGATAGAGAATGTTTGGATTTCCAGATATTTTACCTATAACTCCCATCATAGTCCCACTCAGCATTGCATATCATAATGGATAATGGAATTGTGATCCAAAATGTCTGGAAGGCCCAAAACTTCCAAACTCTTGCTTACATCATGAAGTCTGGCACTGTTCAGACACATTTACATGGCATAATGCACTCTTATTTAAAGGCCAGTGTGGAACAGCCCTCAATACCATCTTGGTGGAGATCATGTATACCATTATGATACATCTTTGGATGTATATAGGCTATTGTATGCTACGTAGTGCTGAAAAATGTGTCTGCTTTGGTGTTTGATGCATTTCTCTTAATCTACTCTGAATTCTCATCCAATCTTTATTTTATATCACTATCTGACATGAGACTTTAGGCTAAATCCAACACGGTAGGAGCACCGCATCCTCATATGTTCATGTGCCTTCAAGATACCCATCACTTACGGAGGCACCATGATTTCCCTATTTTACTTTCTTAAAAAGCAGCTAAAATGTTCCCAAATCAGGTTAATAGAGTTTCACACCCCTGTAAAACAGAATTTTTAGCAAATGTGTTGGAGACTAAGGACCCTTCCAGACAGGCCCTATATTCCAGGATGTGATCCTAGGTTTTTTGTTTATCCTAGATTATTTGGCAGTGTGTACTCATATAATCTAGTTTAAAGCAGAAAATCTAGGATCAGATCCTGGGATATAGGATCTGTCTGGAAGGGCCATGAGTATCTTGTTTAAGAAAGAATAAGAGAAGTTGTAACAGGTTAAGAGAAGGTCAGTGAGAATAATAAGAGTTATGGAGAGAAAAACCTATGAGGAAAGATTGAAGGAAATGGACATATTCAGCTTGGTGAGAGGACTGGGTTTGATATTTAAATAAAGACCGTCCCCAAATTATGAACAAGATAGCTTCTGTAAGTTTTTTCTTAAGTTGAATTTGTTTGTTAAGTCAGAACATGTACATTTTTAAGGGTAACTCCAGCTGAAACACACACACACACACACACACAGGCATTGGATATCATTTATTGTTGTTGTTCATTCGTTCAGTCGTTTTCGACTCTTCGTGACCTCATGAACATGCCCACGCCAGAGCTCCCTGTCAGCCGTCACCTCCCCCAGCTCCTTCAGAGTCAAGCCAGTCACTTCAAGGATGCCATCCATCCATCTTGCCCTTGGTCGGCCCCTCTTCCTTTTTCCTTCCATTTTCCCCAGCATCATTGTCTTTTCTAAGCTTTCCTTTCTTCTCAGGATGTGGACAAAATACTTCAACTTTGTCTCTAATATCCTTCCCTCCAACGAGCAGTCAGGCTTTATTTCCTGAAGTATGGACTGATTGGATCTTCTTGCAGTCCAAGGCACTCACAGAACTTTCCTCAAGCACCACAGTTCAAAAGCATCGATCTTCCTTTGCTCAGCCTTCCCTAAGGTCCAGCTCTCACATCCATAGGTGACTATGGGGAATACCATTGTTTTAACGATGCGGATCTTCGTTGCCAGTGTGATGTCTCTACTCTTCACTATTTTATCAATATTTGTCATTGCTCTCCTCCCAAGAAGTAAGTGTCTCCTGATTTCCTGTCTGCAGTCTGTGTCTGCAGTAATCTTTGCACCTAGAAATACAAAGTCTGTCACTGCCTCCATGTTTTCTACCTGTATTTCCCAGTTGTCAATAATTGTTGTTGCCATAATCTTGGTTTTTTTGATGTTTAACTGCAACCCTGCTTTTGCGCTTTCTTCTTGGATATCATAGAGAAGAATTAAAACCACTGTGGAGTTTGTTTTGCCCCTCTTGAGATGGTTTCACCTCACTTTTTGTCCCCGTGATAATTAGATTTTGAAAAATTTGGCTTGTTGTGGAAACAAGGATTGTAAAAAAGGCTTCAAGAGACACCTTTTCCCCATGATAACTCTTCCAGGAGTGAATTTGCCTTCCAAGGGATAGACTTCTCTCACTATTTATTGCCTCACCCCGTTTGTAACTATGAGTCATTTGTAACTTGAGGACTGCACGGAACTCAAGGGATATCACAGAGAGGAAAGGGTAGGCCTAACAGTAGATTTCAATTTCATATACAGTAAATAAATTGAAAATTTGGAAGAAACGTCTTGACAATAAGAGTGCTTCATTAATGAAGCCAATTGCCAGAAAGTGCTGAGGTCTCCTCTGGATGCTTTCCAAAAAGTCTGGTCAGCTCCCTGCCAGAAATGCTTTAGATAGAGATTTTGTATACAGTTCCTTCCAACTCTCCGGTTTTATGATTTTAGGATTATAATAGTATGAAGAAGTTTTGCCTGCTTTCTTTTGTAATTCTGCTGGTAGTCATTAGTGTTTGGAGTCTGTTCTTTGTTTTTGTATGTTGGTTTGTTTTGGGTATGTTGTTGTTATCTTCCTGTAAATATTTCTGTACACAATTTTTTTTTATTTCTTCATTGATTAAGACGTGTTTGTCCTTATTGTTCTGTGATGTTCAGTTTTACCCATTCATAATTCCTTTTATAATACCCTTGAAATATTTAAAGAGTGAAATCACAACTTCTCCTCACCAAGCTGAATGTTCACAACTCCTCCAACCTTTCCTCATATGTTTTGATTTGCATACCACTTAGCATCCTTTTCTGTGTACATTAATTCCCTACAACCTTCATTGAATGGGAATATCTGAGGTAAACACATTTTTTGACTTGTGAGAATTTCCAGGAAATTTTATATGAAGATAGTGTGCCTTTCCTCGTGTGCTTAAAGTCTGAACATTCTTAATCTGTATGTGTGCAGTAATAGCACAATCCAACTCTGGAAATAATATCCCCTTTCTATCACTTTTGGCTGTGCCTTGTTCTCAAAGAATTTCATATTCTTCTCTCCCACATTAATTGTATTTCTTTTTTTCAAAATTACAGTTGACCTCACACCATTCTAGACTTAGCAGCCTCCATGTCCCAGCATTCTCAGTTCTCAACTGGGGCGGGGTGGGGGGAGTTAAATAAAAGAGACAGTATAATTTTCAGTCTCTTTGCCTTTGGGCTATTTTCTTGGATCCTACCTCCAAACTACTGTCCATAATGGTGCTCACTCGGCTGCATGCTGATGTGCATTAGTGGGCTGTTAAAGGATTCCCTAGTATGCCATTTTTGAAATAACTAAACAAGTACATGTTCATCTAATCAAACCAAAAGACAATAGTTCAATTATGTAATGTTAGATTCTGGACTTTTAAAAAAATCAATTATGGTATACTTGAATGCCATCACATGTTTAATTCCGTGTTTAACATTATAACTATTTCCCTATTTTAAAATATTTTCCCTCTGCACCTGTTTTAATCTTGTTCTCAGCCACTTTAAGTTCCAAATGAGGGAGAAAAGTGTAATACAAGTTCAAAATAATTGGGTTCCCTATATGAGTACCCAGCATAGTATGCATGGCGTGCATGGGTGTTTAAAAGATCAAAATATTAGCTATATCACTATTAGGATCTATCTTATACAATAGACCACAATTGTGGTATTTTTAAAGTAACTAATATAATTATTTTATTATTTTTAGTAATGTGGAAGTTAATAGATAATTGTTTTGTAATTGTAGTTCTAGCTCAATATTTTGTAAATGAGGTTGACTAACTATGTACTTAAAACGAACAGGTAGCAAAAGGGAGGCTAGCTAATTTATATCTAACAAGTAACTTGTCCCTTCTCTCTACTTCTCTTTGTTACTTGTTGTTGTTTTTGTTACAATTATTATATTCATTTATGTACTTCTTTTATCTCTGGAGACTGAATTCTCTGTTGTTGTTGCTGATGCTGTGAATGTGCCTTCAATTGCCCGTCAATATATGACAATCCCATCAATTTCAGATTGTTTTCTTAGGGCCCTTCCAGACAGGCCCAAAATGCGGGACCTGCCTCAGATTTACTTGAGGCCCTTAAATGATGCCTCAGGTAAACCCAAATTAATCTGGACTAAACTGGGATACATTGGGAAGTTGGGGGGAGGAGGAAAATTCCTGTTCCCCCTCCCAACCTCCCTATGTGTCATTTTGAAATGCTAGGAGATTTTGACAGAGAGGCCTGAGCCTAAATGGGGGGTTGGGGTGGGTGATCTGGGAGATTGACCCAGGAGGGCATGTGGCCACCCCTACCCCCACCCTTGGAAAAGCCCAGGGGTTTGGGAAAGGTGTTGGGACTAAATCACAGGAGAAACTGAGATATAATATCCCAGTTCTTCATGGGATTTAGTCATGTCTGGAAAGACCTTAGGGGCCCTAAGAGAATCATTCTTTCTTTTCTCTCCAGCTTTCTCTTCCTGGTTTCACTACTATCCCACTTTAGTTTTGTTTTGGTTGATAGGGACACCATTAATAAAGCTCAAAACCCGACAACCTAAGATTTAGTGGTTAGTGCCAGGCTGTGATTTAAGAAATCCAAACTCTACTTCCTGGTGAGCTGTGAAACTCAATATGTGACTCTGGGCCAGTCATTCGCTTTCGGTTTATCCTGGTAGGGCAATTTTGAAGATAAAGTGAAGACGAAGACAAAGAGGAACACAAAAGATCATATATAAAACCAGGGAGCTCTTTGGAGAAAGGGCATATAAATGCAACAAATAAATAGGCACAGACAATTGTGGAAAGGAAGAGGAAGAGGGTGAGAGTTGGTTGAGGAGAAGCAAAAAGAGGCATACAGTCTAAGCACAGCAGTCAGATAAGCCCCTTGATGTTTTTTGCACACGCTTATGTACTCTATAACGGGTGCAGATTCACTCCATCAAGCAATTGGGATGCAATGGGATATATCTCCCTCTGAGAGGTGCAATTTCCAGTACAATTGACTTTGACTGAGTTTCGCTATGAGCAACTGTGCTCCAGACTTCTTCTGAGGCCTCTGGACCAGCAGGGCTTCAACATGCTCTTGTCAGCCTCCTTCATTGGTGGCATCATGAATTACTGGTTTTGATAGTTTTGATAGCAGAATCTTTATTACTAAAAATGAAATAAGAGTGGGGAAAAGTAGCACAGCTTGACTCTCGACTCCCATGTTGCGTTTGCAATTCCAGCAGCTTGAAAAATCATCTATTGACTTGTCAGCTGAGCAAATTTGGTCTGGAAGGCAGAGAAAGAGCGGGGGAGAATGGAAACTCACAATGGCAGTTTTACAGAGTCACTTTTCTTACCCAAACCATGCTTTAATTTGTCAGTCAGACTTTCAGTCACACGCGGATATGGTTTCCCTGGAGACCAGTCTTTCAAGATGCAGTTCAAAATACCAACCAGACTGGAAGTGGAATTCAATTAAACAAAAGAAAAACATATTGCTTTTTGAGCCTTAAAGCCTTTGGCAACATAGATTTTTCTGGCTTCCTCCTTCCTTTTGTTAACTTCAACTTCCTTAATTTCCTGCAGCTTCCCTTGTTTTCAATGTGCAGGACTGTGCACAAAAAATTAGTCTAAGCAAGGACTTTCTCAAATTAGTATTCATTCTTTCCCCACATATACACCAAGAGAACTTTCTTGCAAAGTGTTTGGTTGGGCAGAATTTTTAGAACATAAAACTGGGCATAAAACCATCAGTGAATGCAGAAGCAATATTCTGAGCAGTTAAAATGAGAACATGCCATGTAATTGTTCAGCAAAATGTCAACAGATTTAAACTGTTCTAAGGTCTTTATTCACCCGTTGATTAAATATGTACTTGTTGTTCCCCTCAAAATGGAACATAACTAATCACAAAATTTCCACCAACAGATTACTAAAATAATGCAGAACCAGACCATGTGAAAGTACCTTGAAAGTGCATCCACACTGTTGAATTAATGCAATTTGACAGCACTTCAGTTCAGTAGTTCTTAACCTGTGGGTCCCCAGATGTTTTGGCCTTCAACTCCCATAAATCCTAACAGCCTGTAAACTGGCTGGGATTTCTGAGAGTATTAGGCCAAAAAAACTGGGGACCCACAGCTCCCATGATTCCACAACATTGAGCAATGGCAATTAAAGTGGATTTCAAACTATATTATTATTACCATGTAGATGCATCCTCAGGGTAATTACTTTGGTGTGTGTGTATGAGTAGTCATGCCAGCCACATGGAAGTGTCTACGGACAATGCCGGCTCTTCAGCTTAAAAATGGAGATGAGCACCACCCCCAAGTTGTACACAACCAGACTTAATGTCAAGGGGAAAACGTTTACCTATATATATGTAGTGGCTATGACAAGGAGAATGTTGTAGGTAGATTTTCTAAGCCACTTCTTTCCATTGTTTAAAATGAATATTTTTCTACGCCACATACAAGAGATTCTTCCTCTCACTCCTCCTGGCATTCTTCCACACTCACTTTTTGGAAAATTTCATAAGATTTCCTTGACTAACATTGCATTTTGTTTCTGAACTTCTCTCAATAATTTCCACTCAATGCCAACATTATATCTGGTAAGAACCTTCCCTTATTATTGCCATATTCCTTTTCATAATTCTCCTTTCACCCATTTAAATGTTGTGTAACACTTAAGGAATCAGACAGGTTTTCTGTATCATAAAATGACACACTTAACATGCATGATCCAGGACTGTCTAGGCTTGCCAAATGTCTTTTCCTCAAAAGAGATATCTCTTACTTGAGAGTCAGAAAGTGCTGAATCTTTTACATATATGCAATAAGCAAGATGCCCAAAATGTCCATATTTTGGAACATGGACTGTTCATAAGGATAGTAATTTTTGTACTATAGGATTTGGAATGAGAACAATATGTTAATTTTACAGAGAAACACATGGCTAAGTTAATTGAAATCAATGTTATCATTTAGTATTTAGGTAGCACACAACTACTTTCTGGTGGACAACTTTTAATGTCATGAATTTTGACTATCCCTTATTGGGTTTTTTTTTAAATCTTGGGAATAATAGCAGAATCAAAACGACATAATGCATGAGCTGTGTGCGTGTATGGTTCAATATTGGAAAACACCACCTGAATTTTTTTTAAAATTCTGAAAATATTGCAAATATGATTCCATTGTTTACATGTTTTTCTTGGTGTTATTTATTGTAATCTTTCCTCATTGCTTTCCCCCCTTTTGGTCTTGCTCTCTTTAGCTTCATTTTCTCAGAAGGCAACTTAATTTACTACTTGCTCTGGGAACCTTTGTGATTTTGGTGATGACATCAATAAATATCATGATCTCATAAAATATGGCAGTGAGAGCACTGAAGTTGCTGTGTTTGTTTGTTTATTTCAGCATACACACGTAGATTTATATTCCACTCGTCAACCCAAAGGAGTCCCTAGAGCCCTAGGGTAATGCAAAACAACCCAATAAACCAAGTGCTTTAAACCAGAAAGAAGAAGCTAAAACCTAATAAACCCAGAAATGGGTAGGTGGGGAAGGGACAGAAATCAAACACAGTGTGCAAAAAGCATCTGACAGGCATGGACAAACAGGAAAAAAAATATAGTACGGTTCACTTTCAGTCACTACAAGTTGCCAACTGGAAACAATAACTTCATTTTTGATCATGAATCAAAACTCAGTGGCTGGAATCCTTTGAGGAATGGGAATCAGGCATTTCAGCTCTTTTTTGGTGGTGGTTGAAGTTCTGGTCCAACTAAACAGATCAATACCACCACCCACCCACCCTGCTCTGCACTTTATTAGTGGTGCAGCTCCATCTTTTAAGAGCACAATTTCTGTGTTGTTGAAGAGCATGTAGACCAATGGAGATACATCCATCTGTTTTTCAATATGTGGACCCACCTCAAGGTCATCATCTATAAAGACAGTACCCACCCCTTATACTTGTAAATACCTGTCAGATGCAGTCAACTAGAGTAAAACAGCTGAAGGCCCTACTTATTCCTCTGCTCCCCAGCAACATGGAAATGGCTCTGCTTAGGAATGCTGGAGTGTTCCTAAGGTGAATTTTATAGGATATCATCATGAGACATAACTATAGAGATGTGGCTACATGATACACATGTGCAGGCCCGTAGCCAGGATTTTGTTTTTTTTTGGGGGGGGGGCTGAGTTTGCTTCGGGGGGGGCTGAGTCTGAGTGAAAGAGGGTCTACCCTAGCAAACCTTTTGTATCGTTACCCCAATACCCCATGCATATGGGATATATTGAGCATGGTGATCAGATCATGATATGAATAAACATAACAGTTTAAATAATATACTAATAAGGCCTTCTCACGGACCACCATGAGAATTTTTTGGGGGAGGGGCTGAAGCCCCTCGAGCCCCTCCCCCCCGGCTACATGCCTGCACATGTGTCTTCCAATGCAGGACCATAGCCATTATATCTGTAATCCAGGGATGAGACTCATGTACCTAACTCCATATGTTGTTGGATTGTAACTTCTAGTATTCCTTACTAGGAACTGCAGTTTATGAGCTTCAGATGGACCACATAATGTTCATCACAGCCTCAACCCATTCAAAATGCCCTTCTCAAACACAAAGTATGTGAATGTCATTATTGCATATTTATAGTCTTTTGAGACTGTGAGTATGAGGGCAGGAACTGACTGGTCTGGTCCTCATTTATCAGTAATCCACATAGTGAACTTTTCCAGCTGAGGAGCAGGGCATACATGCTTCAAATAAATAAATATTTCATTAATGAAGCTCTATTAATAAATAGATGTTGAATTAATTATTTCACTATTAAAGTGTAGTTCCAAAAAAAAGAGAATTAATGGAGTATTTAATAGCAGGCTCCATGAAGAACTGTCCTTAGTTATATATGTCAAGGCATCGTGCTGTGAATTGGTTTCTTTTCCTGTAAGAGGATGTTAAATTACCTTTGCAAATTCCACCTATGCTAACCTGGATTCCAAATAGGCCAGGGAAGATTGTGATTGCATGTTTTATTCTGTTACGGTTCATTTAAAAAAATAATAGAAGAGGGATATGCTTCCTTTTTGATTCATAATACATTTGGACTGGGGGCAAGGTGGGCTACATAATGAAGCAATTATAATGGCATCTCCTTCTCTAATGGGACCTGCCTTGGTGGAAAAAAGGGCCTGGCAAGAGAGAGATGTGTGAATTAGTGTGTGGAAACAGCATCATTCAAATGTGATTTCCCAGCTCTAAGGAGCAGCAGCAGCAGCCGCCACCTTGAGTTACAAGATGACAAGTCCAATTCAGTATAGGAATGCTGTAGATTTGTATTCTCTGAAATCCGGGAGTTGAAGGGTATCAGAGCTCTCATAGAAAGCCCTACACAGAACTGGATGATCAATACAGAGAAGGAGGGAGGGAGGGAGGGACAACGCAAACAGTACATTTTCTTCAGCACTGTCATTTCTCTCCAGAACACCCCTTGCAGAGCTATGATTTCTCAATGGCAAGCAGAACATGAAGAAAGCAACACTTTCATCCTGTGTAAGGAATTGCATGAGGACAATGATGCTTTTGAGCTCTGCTACTACCTGTAGTGCTCTCTGTCTACCAGTAATATCCCCTCAACAACAAAAAAAAATGGAGCCCATTAGTATAATAGTAGATTTTAACATATGAAATACCACCCACCAGAAGGTTTTAAAGAAGCAGATCATTCTTCCTCTTGTTCATATGGAAGGGTTTTTTATGTATTCATAATTCTCCATTCCAGCCTTGCCATCTTTTTGAGGCAGAGAAAGGACTTACAAGGAGATGTGTTGGCAGTGTGTTTCAAATCTGTAGGTCCACATTTTTTATTAGTCTTCCCTGGACACTCCTGAAGACAACACTTCTCAAAGTGGTTGTCTACGGATTAATGCTGGCCCATGAGCCAGCATTAATCCTAGAAGAGAAAGGGGTTATATACAATGGGCATAAATGTTGTAGCAGTCCCACATGAGTTTAAAAAGTAGCATTTATAGTGAATATTTGGCTTGCATTGTCAAAGACTTTTATGGCCGAAATCTATGGAGTGTTGTGTGGATTCTGGACTATATGGGCATATTCTAGCAGCATTTTCTCCTGATTTTTCACTGCATCTGTGACTGACCTCTTTAGAGGAAGATGCCAGCTAAATATGCATCATATTTAGCATCCTTTTGGTATCCTCACTTCAAGCCCTGAAACATGGAAGGGGTTTTCTTGGGTCTGACTTCCAAGTGATGGCCAGATAGGGATGTTTTGCTCTGGGGAAGGCTGTGGAGGCAGTCAAGGAGTGATCAGTGGATCACATACTAGATTGCTCCTCCTTTCTCCTTTCCAGGTTCAACCCAATTTGATAGGTTCTAAATTAAATAAAGTGGTCCTTATTCAACCAAATCATCTGTGTCTCATTATTTCATGATTGGTCAGCAAATATAATAGCAGTCACGAGCATCATATTAGTGCACATTTGACTTTAGCACAAAGGGAGGAAATTGCTGGCCTTCCACCTTGCCCTAGAAAACTGTATGAAATTCATGGGGACAGATGAATAAGTGGACAGATGGCTTGAAGATAGAGACACATGTATACACACAGAACACCTTATCACATTGATGAGATCCTGCAGGATGATTTGCCAACCTCCGTGGTAAGTCAGTGGGGCAATCTCTGCACCCTACACCTTGCTTCGGCCACAGCAGTGCTTCCCATATCACACGTGGGGAAGCATTGCCATGGGGCTTCTCCCTGCATTGGCCCTGTTGTTTTAAACAGAACACGGGAAGCCTCCCATGTTCTGGACGCAATGTTCTAGGATGCTTGTGCCCCAGTTGAGCCATGGATCCCCTATGGAAGTGAGCCTGCCTCATGTGATGGGCAGTGTGGGGCTCCATGGCTCAACTGAAAGAGGCAAAATGTAACATGTTGAAGGTATAATTATTAGGCATGGATATAGTTGCTCGGATAAGTCATTGCTTGTAATAATTTTGTTAAATTACCTTTTTAAAGTGACATTGAAGCTTTTTTAAAAACCAGAAGTCCTTTTGCCCTTTTGAAGCTTTTTCCGCCATGTTTGTTACGACTCGGGAAATGAGTCAGAAATTATTCAGCTTTTTCCTGCTTCTGGTCCTTGGCCTTGCCCCAAGCCAGAGAAGCCAGTTTTAAATCAGAGAAGGAAGGAATTTCTCTGCTTACTTTTCCCCAGTTCTGATCCCTGGCCTCGGCTCAAGCCGGAGAATCCAGTTTTAAAGCCAGAGAAGTCAGTTTTAAACCAGAGAAGGAAGGAATTTTATTTGCTTGCTTTTCCCCACTTCTGGTCCATGGCCTCGGCTCAAGCATTTTAAACCAGAGAAGGAAGGAATTTCCTGGCCCTGGCTCAAGCCAGAGAAGCCAGTTTAAAAGCCAGAAAAGCCAGTTTTAAAACCAGAGAAGGAAGGAGTTTCCTCCACTTGCTTTTATTTATTTATTTAGTATATTTGTATACTGCCCCTCTCAGCCCTCAGGCGACTCGAGGCAATTTACAAGGCAAAAATTCAATGCCACAAGCACAAGTACAATTTAAAAACATTAACATACATAAAATCACAATAACAGCAATATAACATAAGTCATTAGGAAATCCGTATTAAAACATTGTCCAGTCCTATCATATGGTTGTTCTATTATCCTATATCCGCTACTCTGTATTTGCAAAAGCTTGCTCGCTTTCCCCTGCTTCTGGAGTAAAACAACTACTTTCAAAGTAAAAAACCACCCAATTAAACAGGAAATAACACTTTCAAACCATTAACGAAAGGATTAAGAAGTCTTGGGAGTTTTGAAAAGTTTTGAAAAAAAAAATCTGTGAAAATTGGAATTGACTTTAGAATTGAACCACCAGTGCCTCCTACATCCGAAATGAGTTTTGAACCATTTTTTTAAGGCTCAACCAAGCCTAATAAATATATATTACATAACTCTGAAGACCTGGACCACGTTTAATCTACTGCACTAGATGGAACTTGCTGAAAGGAATTCAATTTAAAATTTCACAGTAAGAGCCAAGATGTTACTGAAACATCCAGTGCCGGTGGAATTAGGATGTTCTTGAATTCCTTCCCTTGTTGCTTCCTGTTCCAAAGGTCTTTGCAACAGGTGTTTTATGATATTGAGGGAGATTGGCAGACTTAACTATATAAATTGTTTGATTCAACTTTCTCAGAAAGTCTCAATGGCACAGAATGCTTTTGCACAAGTTAGTCTGATTCTTGTACAGAAACATCTTTTCCATGTCAATCCATGTTCAGACAAGCTATTGTATTCTATATATTATATGCCAATAAAGGCGTATTGTATTGTATTGTATTGTATTGTATTGTATTGTATTGTATATATGAATCTACTTTCCATCCTGATCAAGCAATCATAGCTTTCGGAATGAAGGGAGTTAGGAGTCACACAAAAACGACTATGCTCAGTTGTTTTTAGATGAAACCGATGGTGCTGATTCAGACTTGCATGTGTATGTGTGTTTCTTCAAGTCACCTGTTAGCTTATAATGACTCCATTAACTTAGGATTTTCTTAGGCAAGGAAGACTCTAAAGTGGTTTTACCAGTTCATCCCTCTGGCATGGAGCCTACAATGCCAGGTCTTTCTTGGTGGTCTCTAATCCAAGTACAGTACTGATAAGTGTCAATCATTCCTTATTTCCAAGATCAGGCAGAATATGGTAATCAGGCCTTACGCATAATGTTATGTTTTTGGGATCTAAGTAACTGAATAAATATCTTTCCCTGTACCACCCTGCCTGTGTGCTGAGAAATCCATTTTATTTTTCCATCAGTAGAGAAACACAGCAAATAGTCACCTGGCACCCCAGGTTGAAAATGAGTTCTCCAGAGATAAGGTTGGCAGCAGCTTAACTGACATTTTGATATCTAAGACACATCTGTTCACCTAGAGTTTTTTTTCACAAGACACAATTATAGGACTACGATTCCATCTTAACTGTCATGGTAACATCCTATGGAATCCAGGGATTTGCAGATTGGAAGGGGGTATTGTGAATTCTCAGCTATAGAATTCATGCAGTGCTTTTCCCAAATGCCAGTTCCAGAATTCCATAGGATACCGTCATTGCAATGGTATTAAAGTCCTGTAAGTTACAATGTATAAGGACCTTTAAGCATTTATGAGAAGTTACTAGTGAGTATAATGAATATTGCTGTATATACGGTTGATTCTTTGCTCTCTGCTCTTATTTAATGTTTATTTATAATTTTGTTATTGCTTAATTTTCACAGTGCTCAAAATCTGCTCTGGATTCTTCTTAGTGCAAGATATAAATAGGATGAATACAAAACAAATAAAAATTAATAAAAATTAATAAAATAATAAATGCAAAATTAATAAAAATAATAAATGCAACGAATTTGTTGCTATAAATAGTTCAGAGGGATTTTTTTAAAACCAGAAACCTAAGAAATAAGACTTTACTAAATATATCATTCCAGTCCTGAAAGTAGATGGCCTCACTCATATTAATGCATCTATTTATTTTGCTCCTTAGTTAGCACAAGAAAACCCTTCAGTTCTGTTAATTGGGGTAACAGAATTGCTCTGAAGTCAGTTTGAAATGGATCAAGGGAGTGTGTGTCATCCAAGACTGCCTGGAGTTAGAGGGCAACTGTCTTCTCAATTACCTTGCCTAAAAAGCAAAGTTAGACTGGCCTGTAATTACTAAGGTCCGGGGGATCCAGAGAGGGCTTTTGCGACAGCGGTCTAACTATTGCTTCTTTTAAACAGTATTTACCAATTGAAATTGATCCAGTGTAATACCATTCACAGAGTTGCTAAAATAGATGTTAAAAGCTTCACAGTGAGCTACTGAAGGTTCGAATAATGGGTTTGGAAGGGAGGGTACTTGACTTAAACTTCTCAGCACTCTGAACAGCTCAGCTGGATGGGAATCTGCAGATGCAATGCATGCAGAGAAGAAAGCTTTCTCCACTGCTCGTGTCACTACATTATAGGAGCAAAGGTGACCTCTAGACCATGTATTGTCTCATAACAGTTGAGTTTTCTGCCATCTGCACCCTAGTTGCCATCCTTCCCATTTCATTTTCCTGAGGGTCTCTGTAAACCAGGGAGCCTGATTTGTAGCGGGTCATAGTTTGAAATGAAGTTTGAGAGCAATTGTGTCAATATCTCTGACTAGATTCTAACTAGAGTCTGTTAAGCATAAGGGTGTATGGCACACTAGTCTATCCATGGTTTTCATACTCAATTTCATTCAGCTTCCTACTAGGTAGTCTGATCAAGTTAAGCTACCCCACCACCACCACCGTCCACCCACTTTCCCTCACCTGCTCACCAGATTTGAATCTAGGGAGAGTGTGGATGAGCTCCCCCTATCAGCTCCAGCTCCCCACTGCAGGGACATGAGAGAAGCCTCCCACAAGGATGATGAAAAGATCTGGGCGTCCCTAGGGCAACATCCTTGCAGATGGCCAATTCCCTCACACCAGAAGCAATTTGCAGATTCTCATGTTGCTCCTGACATGAAAAAAAAACCCTGCTCACTGACACAGTGCTTGGCTGGGAGGGCCTGGGACCTGTTGAACCGCTACCATTTCCTATTTAAGTTTCAGTGAATCATACCAGATCAGTTCCCTCATCCTTGAGAAGATCATAGACAGTCATCTTATTTTTATTGACTTGGAATTACTTAAGAGATTTTGTGGGTGATCTGCCTCACTTTCCAACTTTCCCAAGGTGACAGGGTGACTGGAAGGTGAGATGGGTATTAAACACCTTTCTCTCCTTCCTGCCATCACCATACATCTGCCCTGTACAACTTGTACAACATGTACTGCCCTGTACTGCCCTGTACAACTTGTACAACTTGTACTGGTGCCCCAGTTTCTGTATACACATTTAAAACAAACAATACAGGGAGAAACAAACAACTATAATCAAAAGTGCAAAAAACAAGGGATAAATCATAAGACATTAATACAACAACACTTACTTACTTACTTAGGTGATTCCTCGTTGGCTGAGTAGGATAGTGTTCTGGTGGGTCCTTAGGTGATCTGCATCTTCTCCCACAGTGAGGGCATTGGTCTCGGTTGGGGTTGGCTTGATGTGCCTTCCTCTTGGCATGCTTCTCTCTTTTGCCCTCCATTCATGCCTCTTCAAATTCTGCAGCACTGCTGGTCACAGCTGACCTCCAGCTAGAGCACTCAAGGGCCAGGGCCTCCCAGTTCTCAGTGTCTATGCCAGAGTTTTTAAGGTTGGCTTTGAGCCTATCTTTATATCTCTTTTCCTATCCACCAACAATCCGCTTTCCGTTCTTGAGTTCGGAGTAGAGCAACTGCTTTGGGAGATGGTGGATGGGCATCCGGACAACATCCAGCAGACAACATCCAGCGGAGCTGATGGCAGATGACCATCGCTGATGGTCTTTGCTTCTTCCAGCATGCTGACGTTTGTCCACGTTCTGGCGCTGATGGAATCGTTCCAGGAGTTGCATGTGAAGTTTGTAAACAGTCGTGTCTCACAGACATATAGCAGGGTTGGGAGGACAATAGCTTTATAAACAAGCATCTTGGTCTCCCGATGGATATCCTCAAACACTCTCTGCTTTATTCGGAAAAATGCTGCACTCACAGAGCTCAGGCACTGTTGTATTTCGGTGTTGATGTTGACTTTGGTGGAGAGGTGGCTGCCAAGGTAGCAGAAATTGTCAACATTTTCTAATGTTACACCATGAAGCTGTATCTCTGACATTGGAAAGGGATTGGCTGGTGACTGCTGGAACAGCACTTTGGTTTTCTCGATGTTCAATGACAGACCGAGCTTCTCGTATGCTTCTGCGAAGGTGTTTAGAGTGGCTTGTAGATCTTCTTCTGAATGTGCACCGATGACATTGTCATCAGCATACTGGAGTTCTATAACAGATGTTTTTGTAACCTTGTTTTTGGCTTTCAGTCTGCTGAGGTTAAACAAATCTATTGCCATCTGTCCAATAGATTATTTCCACTCCGGTGGAAAGCTTCCCGTCAACAAGATGAAGTATCATAGCGATGAAGATGGAAAATAAGGTTGGGGCAATAACACATCCCTGTTGGACACCTGATTCCACCTTAAATGGGTCACGTTGGGAGCCAATGTTGTCCAAGGCTGTTGCCATCATGTCATCATGGAGGAGCCGCAGGATGTTCACAAATTTGTTAG
Source organism: Anolis sagrei (assembly GCF_037176765.1). NCBI lineage: Eukaryota > Metazoa > Chordata > Lepidosauria > Squamata > Anolidae > Anolis > Anolis sagrei. The sequence continues at coordinate 186,622,529 of NC_090021.1, forward strand.
GGCACCCAATTTTTTTGAGAATGGTCCAGAGAGCGCTGCAGTTCACTGTGTCAAATGCCTTTGCAAGGTCAATGAATGCCATGTACACAGGTTGATTTTGTTCCTTGCATTTTTCTTGGAGCTGTCGTGCAGTGAAGATCATGTCCACGGTTCTTCTGGAGGGGCGGAAGCCATTCTGGGACAACACTTAGCCCACTGTCAATGGGTGTTTTCCCTGTTTATCAGGTCTTTTAGATAGCTAGTCCAGCAGGAGCACCCTACTCCCACCAGGGGCTCTCTTGCAGTCAACTAGATGGTTCTGGGTAGCCCTCTCACCACAACCCTTTTCTTCAGTTGGCTTTCTCACCACCAGCTCGTGTAACAGTTCCAGAGTGACAGTATCCACTCAGTGAACTGTTTTACTACAAACAATATAAAAGCAGATAAAAATAGAATAGAAGCAAGTTCCACAGACTGTATAAGATCTACTCTTAATAATTCAAAATGTGGGGGAATGTACTTATATAAAAACCATTTAATCTATTAAACCCAATATTATCTACACTGGCAGTTAAAGTAAAATCGTAGCACTAGAATTCTCTCTGTCCTGACTAGCAGTAATTCTCCAGGGTCTAACACATAGATTTTCCCCACCTTTTGCTGCCTAATCAATTAAAAGTAGAAATAGCAGCCATGAAACCGTAAGTTTTGTAAGCCACACGTGTGCTTCATAGCCTAGGGAATGGGTTAAGGTGCTCTATAGTCTTCTGGAGCCTTACAAATACTCCAACCAGGCTTTCACACAGCTGTATTTGAAATGTAGCTGATATTGAGGCACATATCTAGAAAGAAACATTTTCAACTCCATTGTAATTTGCATTCCTAGTTGACAAAAGATTTTCCCTTGTTGAAAATGCAAATTTTGTCATGGAAGGCAAACAGCAGAAATTCAGCTCTGCTCTCAAAGAGACACAAAATACATATTTGGGGTCATTAAGCCATTCTGTATTACTTTGCTACACAGTACATTATTGCCGTGCTGGAGGAGGGGAAAAGTCATTATGCCGCAATCAATCAAAAGCAACTAAAATATTTGCATTAACAAACAGCCTTATTTTGTAGATAAGCATGAAGAAAGCAAGGAGTTAGCTTTATTTTTTCCCTGATTAAAAATTCAAGACCTTTGTATTCTAACACAAAATATGTGTTCAGTTCAAAACAAAAACCAAGTTGGCTTAAAAACTTAGTATTAGTTTGGGAACTGGCAATTGCAATTAATAGTTAATAGTTTTCTTTCAATTACTGTTAATGACATTGAAGACACAGAAGCACAGATTAAGCATGCAAATGTAAAACTCCCTGAACAGATTCACACATCATGATAAAGCAACCAAATGCTCTGTTCACATTTGGTTTGTTGTTGTCTAAACACATCCTTATAAACAAACAATAGTTTGTTAGTCACTTGCAGGCCATAATTGGAGGCCATATTTTGTTATTGGTTTGCAAACTCTACATTATTTAAACTATTATTTTAGTTACAGCTGAATCTATACCTATTGGAAGCTTGGTCCTTGCTTGTTCTCCCACTTCCTCTCTCTGAAACCATGTCTGACAAAAGACATGGGGAAAGGAGGAAAGAAACACATATCGAAACAAACTGAAGTTTCATTGTTTTTCTGTAGGGATGTAATCCTGCACTTAAGTTCTTCTCAAAGGAAAAAATAAGAAAAAATTAGAATTTCCTTCCCACTGCAAAAATAAATAAATAAAATAAATTCAAAAACAGCCTACTCACTATTTGGCACCGATTTTGTACAAAACTTCAGATGTGGAGTAGCTTTGCAGAGAAACAGCATTTTTTAACTAGGGAACTAGCATTTTCTGTCCAGAAAATATGTCTACTGAAAATATTTTCTGTACAGTAAAAGTTGTCTGTCAAAATTAAACACATGCAAATTTTACACAAAATAAATCCTCAGTTACAGGGGTTTTTGGCAAAAGGAAGAGCTTTTTATGTACAAGACATAAACCTTCTGCATCACATTACATTCTGCATCAAAAATGCTTTTTCCTGTGAAGAGAATGAACAAAATAGGCATGTGCAAATTTTGTACAGAAGTCCCAAACTACAAGAGTTCTTGTTAATTTAGGATTCTTCTCATCAGGGTTTTCAACACCCAAAAAGGATGGGAGGTTTTTTTTTTTTAAAAAAAAAAATCCAAATATTCCTGAATTTTCTTTCAACTCCCAGTTTTCTGACATAAAATTAATATCCAACATAACAAGTCACGAGTAACACAGATTGGTGCCTAGCACAGGGATTAATAACACCAGGTGTTTTTGCATTGCATGTCATAGCATCCATCAGCATTAGTTACGCTTCTAAGGATTTTGAGAGATGCAATCCAACAACTTCTTAGAACACCTTAGAACAAGTTTCCTACAGCTGCTTTAATGTATAAATGTAGCCAGCTACAGGTTTCAGTGGATTTTAGAATGCAACCTTCATACAATTATATAGGATTAATTGCCAAAAAATTGAGAGTTTGGGGGCATGATTGCTATTTGCTATTGATTCGTGACTGCCTGGTACCATTCCCTATTGGTAACATATACTACATTTTGTTTCGTCTTTCCAATAACTTAAAATTGAAAAATGAGTCCAAATGAACCTTCAAATCACCCTCACATCTTGAATTAATGTGTAAACCATACTTGTTTCACCAAAAAAAAAACCACCTTAGCATCCATAGTTCTTGTATTCTTTTTTAATCCTGTGCTGCCTTGAATCCTGCACTTCAAGGAATAAGGGGATTATCAAATTAAAAGATAGTTACATCATGTAATTAGCTTCCAAAATACAATTACACCCCCTTTCAAGCTCTAGAATGTAGGGGGGAAGATATCCCAAGAAGATATATGGGAAATTTAAATGAGACTGGAACTTAATGTTAGTCCCAGTTCAGACAGGACCCATTGAATCAATGGACTCTTCTTACATGTTGACTCACTGTTCAATAACTAATTCAACAGTGGTTAACCAACAGAATTAAGGTAGAAAATGTGTCCAATGAGTGCACAGAATTGTTGAGCATTCTAGATTATGGTTATCCTTCATCCATTTTTTCAACACTATCATGTACATTAAATATTCCTCAATTTTGTACCTATTCCTCTTTCCTTGAGATAAAATTGATGTGCCCAGTGTCCAGGCTTGGGGTGTGTGGTATACATAAATGACTAAATAAATCCAACTGTGGCTATTAGCGAGTGATAGAATTAAAAACCTAATACGCTGGCCATTCCGCAAAGAAGCATTGGGCTTATTAATCTTGTAGTGTGTAGCAGATAATGGTAATAACTTTGTCTGACTCTGACTCTTATTGTAAATTATTAAGGCCGCAGCCAAGTGAAACTCAGTACTTTATCCTCAGTCACTCTCAGACCGGCCTTGCCATCAGTGCCAAGCAAATTAAACTTGCATAGATCTATCAAAAGAGAGGAATAACTTCCTCTCATTTCCTTCTTTCCTGGACCCAGGCTTTGCCATTTTGCTGCCTGAAGCAGGACAACAAATGGTCCTCCACCCATGCAAGAGTGGCCAATAGGCAGAACGAAGCAAGATGTCATGAAAGTGCAATAACTTGTTTCATTTGTTATTTTGAAGAGAGGTAAATATAGTGCTTTCTACTTGATATGTCAAAATAATGAAAATTAATTTGGGCACAATGCACTTTAGGTCAGTGTGAGTGTCTTATGTGTGTGTGAGGATATCATTAGCTGCTCCAACTCAGATCAGCCCTTTACCATTCCTCAAACTAAGGTGCCGCATAGTATTCCATGCTAGCCAGGTTATTTGTCCAAGTCAGCCAGAATATATCATATGCACATCACCCCAATGCAACAATGTCAAACAATGTCAAAATGTCAAAACAATGTCAAAATAAATAAGTAGTTGTTGTTTAATGTTGTAACCCAAAGTCAAAACATAAATCCTTAAGATACAGATTTGTTAAAACAGTAACATTAAATACAATTATAAATTAGCAAAACGCAAAGTGGTGTTTACAGCACATGATTAAAATCTACACATTGAAACTAGGGAAAGCAAGTACAATCTGGAGAAAGACAGAACAGTCCAGCTCTCTTTTTAGATTTAGGAGATTAAAAAACAGATACTGTCTTCATGAGTAAGATACAGGGGCACATCTGCCAATAAGTACAATATGACATATCTGTGAAAGATATATTCCAAGACAAGTATTTTCTGCAAGAGGTATGGATACCTAAAATTGTGGATAATTGTGAACACTATAGTTTGACTATACTTGGGCTGGACTCATACCATGTATTCTCACTGGAGGACCTAGGACAGGCATGTTCAAAGTCTGGCCAAGGAGCCAACGGTGGCCCCTGTTCAAATTACCACCAGTCCTCTCTCTCTAGACCTTTGTCCCTCCCTTGCATCTTTCCTTCCTCCACTGCTCCCTCCCTTTCTTGACTTACTTCTTCTCTTAGCTCCTTCTTTCCTTCTTGGGGATCAGGGCACTGAAAGAGGTGGACTATGCAGGAGGAGAGAAAGAGACATGGTGGCCTGTTGTGTCCCTTCACCCCGATTAAACATCACCTTCTCTTCAGATATCTCCAGCCTTAGGTACCCTGTCCCAGTGGCTCCTTCCCTCCCTCTCCCCACCCCTCTCTCTCTTCCCCAGCATTTTTTAAAATTATTTATTGCAAAGGAAGGCTCCCCAATTGCTCTGCTTATCCCAGGTGCTCACAGCTGCCACTGCAGCCACCACTGCCACTGCCACTGCATAGCCAGGAAGGATGGGCTCTGGAGGCCAAGTACCTGCCTGGCTCCCCTCCTCCCTCCTCCCCCCTCCCTCCTCCTCTTCCTCCATCCTGACTTTGTCCCATGTTGGCATCCTGCATTTTCCAGAAAGGCTGCCCTTTACTGTGGCTCCTCCCTTGACAATAAAAGGGGAGAGCCAGGTGATACCGATAATCTCCTCCCTCTAATCAAAACCCCTTTCAAAAGATGGTCATGCTGCCTTTGCCAAAAAAGAAAAACCTCCAAATAAGGAGACTCTACGGGACTCTGAGGCATCATATGTCAGTGTCTGAAATGACTTGAAGGCAAATAACAATCATAATTAACTGTCTCATCAGTCAAAAAAAGCCCATACTTCCTGTTGAAAGACTAGTACATTTACGTTGGCTAAATTGTTCTTGTATTTATTGTATTGTTCTTTCATTTTTTTTTTTTGCAATACAAATAATAGATATGCAGTGTGCATCGGAATGTGTTCATTTTGTTGAATTATAGTCTGACCTCCCCCCCCCCCCCGCCCCCGGTTCATGGTCCCAGGCTGAGGGACCATGAACTGTTCCTTGGCTTAAAACGTTTCATGCTGATTTAGGAGGGCTCACAAACATATTCGGAAGGTGGGATATCTTTTTCAAGCATAAGTGAAACCATGAATATCATGTCTGTGAATAACAGGGTGCGGGGCACATTATACTTGATGCATTGATATTTCTACCATGCTTTAGGTAGCTCTTTTACATTTCTATAATAGAAACAATTGTGCTAAATAAATATCACCTTGCTGCTCTTTCATGACTCCCCAAAACTGCTACCTGACAACACTGCCCCACACAGTCTCTGCAACACACTCCTGCCCCAAAGCATAGCCCTTATCCCTTCAAAATGCTTCCCAAAATGTGCCATTTATCAGAACCATGAATATCTTTACTAGCATTTCTATAAAGACAACAGCAGCCTGTTTGGTTGCAGGCCAGATATGACAGGAAACGTTACGGTAATGTCCCTAAATAGCTCAGATTCCAGAAAGCAAATTACAAGCTGTGTTTATTAGGTTTTCTGAGTTCATATAAGGGTTTTTCAGTCTATAAGTGACTGGGAGTGCACAGAGCTGCTTTTAGGCTCAGGTCCAAGCAGTTTCCACACACACACAAAGTATTATCAACTCATCCCAGTGTATGTTGCTGCTTGATTTTTGCACAGTGGCCTTTTCCTGAATTATCAGAATTGGGCACCTTGAAGATGACACATGGGTGCATTTATACTGTAGAATGAATGCAATTTGACACAATTTTAACTGTCATGGCTCAACACTGTGGGATTCTAGGATTCATAGTCTGGTGAGGCACTCTTTAGCAGAGAAGAGTAAAGACATTGTAAAACTAGAACCCTAGTGCTCTATAGCACTGAGCTATGACAGTTAAAATGGTGTCAAACTGCATTTATTCTACGTGCTAGATGCACCATAAGTTTGTGTGAAAATGTATTGAGCTGTGTATCATTAAATATAATGGGCCAATTTATTACTTAATCTCATTGAATGTGGTTTCATATATATGTGACACAGGGGATGAGTTCCCGCAGCCATCCTGCTTCTTCAAGCCTTGAAAAGCCTGGAGGAGCATGATAGCACCCACCCCCTACCCTCCAGCCCCCCATTGAGGTCCCCAAACCAGCCAATCCTTACAGCCCTCATGGTATGAGAAAATGGTGTATCAGGAGGTGGGAGGAGGAGGGGTAAGTTTGGGGACCTAAATGGGGAGCTTTGGGAGGGTTTCTTGCCATATTGATTTGACTTGGGATGTCATGTAGCAACCCCACTCCGGGAAAGCCCAGGGTTTGAGTTGGGTGGTGGGGACTAGAACCTTTTCCAATTCTGGTTACTTTAACCCACTTTGGGTTGAAGTAACCAGTCCACAGACACCTTTGTTGATGTCAGCAAACTCCACTGAAATGTACCATCTATTTATACTCTTCTACTACAAGATAGGCACAAAAAGGTAGCCAGCCTCATGGTCAGTCTGGAATATTTCTACTCCAGACCGACCATGGATTATATGCCATGTGTAGATGAATCATAAGCCTTCAGGATGATCCTGTAGTTAACTTCCACTTGAAGTTGTGCAATACTTGCCACCAAAAGCTGACAATAGAATTAGGCTGGATGCTTTTCTAGGCATTTTCTAAATCAGAGCTATTCTATGATATGCTTCGGCTGGGAACCCAAGGCATGATCATTTCAGGTAAGAAAAATAGAGTTCCGAGTTATGAAAAAAATGTTATTATGCAAGAGCCCTAGAATGGAACCCTTGCCTAATACTTGTGCCCACTGTATTCATTTTCATTTCCAGCATTCTGCAAACCTAGGGGTCTCTTAGGCAAGGGTTTACCTACAGCACCTGTTATTCATTAGTGGTCTTTTATCCATGTAGGACTGAACTGCTTGGCTTCCAGTATCAGGGAGGATCTGCTGTCTTTAGCATAGCCTAATATAAAACCACAATAACAATACAAACATTATTGTGAGGGTCAGTTAGTTTTGGAATATGGAAACTGGTCAGGCCTTTTATGATTTCATTTCTCAGGCCCCTTCTCCACTGCCATATAATCCAGATTATCAAATCAGAAAATCCAGATTATCTGCTTTGAACTGGACTATATGAGTCTATACTGCCATATAATCCAGTTCAAAGCAGATAATCTGGATTTTGTATGGTAGTGTAGAAGAGGCCTCAGTCTCCTTCTGGCATTCTGGTTCCATCCTGGGACCTCATCAGATGAGCCAAATTGTCCATCGTATGTCATCTCCACTTTACTTTTGCCATGGAGCCCACTAGTTCCCATCCCAACCCATTTTCCTTTTCCCATCCCATGTTGCACATCTACTCTGGCAAAGGTCCATGGCAAAAGTGAAGAAGAACCAGTGTACACCACTGTTGTGGCAACAAGGGAGGTTTCCCATGTTGCATTAGCAACAGTAGGGAGAAGCTGTGTGGCAAACACCTGCCTCAGGTGTAATGCAGACTTAACTCCATCCACTCCAGTAGGTGATAAATCCAGCTCTCTTGATCCATTTTGCCCAGCTTTTTGGCTCCCTCCTCCCCATTCTGCTTTTGGGGGATTACACAAAATGGACCACCGAATATTACAAATCAATTTTGGTCAAACAGATCCACGTCCAAGCCTAGTAGCCACTACCTCCAACTGATCCTGAATTGTCTCCAAGCCAGAATCTTATCTCCACTTTCATCTTGCTCTCCATTTCTCAGCTTATCTGCTACCAGATCTATGCCTGGATATCCAATGAACCTGACATTATTTTATGAGCTGCACTTTCCTTGATGGCCCCAAGACAAAGCATCTCACAATGAACACATGAATTCTGTAAGCAGATGGCCAAGTCCTAAGGCAGGGCAGAATTACAGGAAAGCTTTCAGTGAGAGGATGAAGTCACGTAGGCTATAATAACTATGCCACATTCTGGAAATCCCCAACAATGAAACTTCCTTGAAATTACTGCCTCATCATACTAGCATATACTCACCTCTAAAAGACAGCTTTCTTTCATTGTCCCCATCTATGCTGAAAAAGAAGGAGAAAATCTATTCGAGACACAAAATCTATTTCAGTCAGATGTGTTGACACCTTTAAGGTGACAAGAAAAAGCAAGAAAAATGCAAATAGCTGTGCAAAGCGAAAACTAAAGAAAAATTCACCTTAACAGGTCCAGAGCAACATAAAAGAAGCTCACACATTCCCAAGAGAAAAAGCCCAACAATGGAATAACAATAATGCACTCAGATTTCCACAGAATGGCATAATATTCTGCAACATTTGCTAAATGTGATTTTTTTTTTCTTATAAGCAATAAAGGAAGAGAGGGAAAAACACAGAAAGAATAATATTCATTTATGTAGTTCTGGGTGTCTGCCATTTGGTATGCTGCAGAAGCTAAATAAATAATAATAATAGTCTGGAATTAGTATAAACATTTAAAGGAACCAATCTCATTAGATCTATGCATGCTTTCCCCGCTTCCCACCTTCTAATGTGGAGCCCGGGGACCAATATGTTGATTCATAATGAGTTAGTGTGGGACATGTATAAATAATTGTACTGTCAATTTAGACAGTTGTTTATTTTACAACTTCCTGGATATTCCGCATTGAGAAATACTTTCTCATGGGGAGAGGCAAGAAATGACAAGGAACTGACATAGTGCCCCCTGCTCTTCTTTGACTTTTAAAGTATTGTAATGCCACTGTTTCCCTTCTTCCTGGTTCCTTGAAATATAAAACAGCAGGATGCCTTCTGTAGTATGGAAAGCATGTCTTCTGATCCCAATCTGGTGTTACTTTCAGGTGTATTGGATCATTATTTTTCCTATCATCTGCAACCACCATTGTGATTTTTTTTTCAAAAGATGCTTTAAGACTGGATCTGTGTATATTGACATTTTGGTCCAGGAACTAATAGCCAACCAATATACCAAAAAACAAGGATCTTGAGATTCTGGAACCAACAGATGAACCCAAGAAACAAGAATGAATAACTTGATAATTATTTTCAGCCATACAAACTATTAAACCTCAGACCAATACTTTCCATGAAGCTTAAAGTTAAAAAAAATCCCTGGAGGAACACAACAACTATGAAGAAACTTATGCCAAAAGACTTAGAGAGTAACTCTAATGAATTAACTCTAATTGAGCATGATTTCATAGAAAAAAAGATTGTGGAAACCTGAAGTGGAAATATTTTTTTTCCAGTCATTAAGACCGATTTTTTGAGGTGAACCAATTTTCCCAAAACAATGAGGGCCCGCTTATCCCCCTACCAACCCCAGAGATTACTTCGGTCCGAGGACCAAAATTTGCTTGAAGTCCCCAACATCCGGACTTATCATCTGGGGCCCTTCTCGATTGTGGCCCCTTATTTATGGAATGCCTTGCCAGTTGAAACCCGAACCATCCGAGAGCTACTTGCTTTTCGGAAAGCCTGTAAAACCTTTCTTTTCCGACAAGCTTTCGATGGATTAATAACTCGAGGCTATGTCTGTTTCACATTTTTATTGTATTTTAAAGTTGGTTGTATTGTTTTAATCTAATGCTGTAAACTGCTCTGAGCCAAATTGGGAGTGGCGGTATACAAGTCAAATAAATAAATAAATAAATAAATAAATAAATAAATTGATGCAGTGGCATCTATTGGTGACTTTAACTTTGAACAAGTAAATCTCGTTCAAGTTCCAGGCTCCCTAGGAATCATAGTTACTCTTGACCAAAATTATAGTAGTTTAGCTAGAATAATCTTTAAGATGTTTTTACTGCCTTTCTGCATTGCTTTAAAATAATGCAAGCAAAGTATTCTTTATCTGAAATCCATAAGACCTGAGGGTTTTGAGTTTTGAATTTTTTTCAGATTTTGAAATATTTACACATACAGAATGAGATATCTTGGAGATGGAAACCAAATCTAAAAAGAAAATTCATTTGGTTCATATAGGCCTTAACTATAGTCACTTATAGACCCACCACCAAGACTCAACACTTGGAAGGCAATCATACTCAGCCACAAGTGATAATACACATAACCTTACATATTCTATTTTCACATATTATATTTTTCATAATTTTGTGCATGTAGCAAACATTGTGTACATTGACTCAGAAGCAAAGGTATCACTCACTATCTTAGTCACACATGTGGACATTTTTTGAGTATTTTTAGTCCTGGATAAGGGGTGCTTACTTAGTTTGTATTTTAATTTTTTTTATTCTGTTAGTATATTGTTTTAATCACTCTTTAATGTTCCTAATCATATTTTTATTTGTAATTATCATATTTGGAAGCTACCTGGAACTCCATATTGAAGTAAAGGCAAAGTATAAATAAAGTGAGTGAGTGATGGATGAAACATACTATAAAAGAAACAAATATCATGTATTGAAAGATATCATCTGTTGAAAAAAAATTAACACTGATTCTGCAAAGGCAAGTGCTGTTCCATTAACCTTTTAGAGTTCTTTGACATTATCATTAAATGCATGGACACAAATGATATAGTAACCTTTGCTTATTTAGAATTCCAAGAGCTTTTGATTAAAGTCCTTAACAAAGATTTCAGAGTAAACATAGCATACCAATGTGGTGTAAAGATGAAATCCCCTTATGGACCGGTAACCAAAAAGGAGAAAATTGGGGTGCATGCAGGGTACAAATAGATGCTTCACTCGAAGACTGCAGGAGCCACTGGTGGTTCAATGGGTTAAACCCTTGTGCCGGCAGAACTGAAGACCAACAGGTCGGAGGTTCGAATCCATAGAGAGCACGGATGAGCTCCCTCTGTCAGCTCTAGCTCCCCATGCAAGAACATGAGAGAAGCCTCCCACAAGGATGGTAAAACATCAAAAACATCTGGGTGTCCCCAGGCAATGTCCTTGCAGACAGCCAATTCTCTCACACCAGAAGCAACTTGCAGTTTCTCAAGTTGCACCTGACACAAAAAAAAACCCTCAAAGACTGATGGAACTAATGGTGTTTGTTTGTTTATTTGCTATAAAAAATCACAAATTGTTTAGAATTAGGTGAATATGCCGTAGTCAACTTTGTTGAATACACCTGATAATTTTGAATAACTAAAATTAAAGAGGATGGCAAAGTTCTCCAGAATGATATTTCCAGATAGGGAGAATGTGCCCTAAAATTCAAATTATAAAACCAAGTGCAAAATGACATAGATCTCATAGCCATATGTACATTGATCTAGCACAGGCATGGGCAAACCTTTTTGAAAGGGAGCTGCATGCCTGGGCTGGGGGGCGGGTAGGGGGAAGGCCATGGGACTATTGGCATGGGGGAAGTTGGGGGTTTTTCAGGAGAGACCCACACAGGCGCATAAGCCTGCAGGGTGCTCCTCTTTGTGGGAGGATATGACGGCTTGTCATGTTCTCCTGCAAAGAAGAGGGCTTGACACATGGCTGTGCAAGTGTGCAAGGATCTCAGGAGAGTGCTCTACAGTGCTCTACACGCCTGCAGGGTGCTCCTCTTTGCTGAAGGACATGGCTGCCCACCATTTCCTCCAGTGGAGATAAGTGTTTGACATGCATCTGCACAGAGCTCTTGGGAGAGTTCTGCACAGCTGTGTATGACTGGGAAGGCTGGGGCCAAGGCCAGAGACAAGAGCCCAAGGGGCCACATCTGGCTCACAGGTTTGTGTTTGCCTATGCTTGATCTAGCATCACACCACATTCTAATAGTCCCCTCCACACCTGTCTACTCAAGATGACAATGATTAGCCTCAAAAGTAATCTTGAGGATGCAATGGATAGCTCACTCAGGACACATCTACATTGGCTCACAAAGCTGGTTTGATCCAGCATCCTGGACACCAAAATGCACCTGCTTGGTGGCCTAATAGGACTGTCTAAGTCACCCTGGTTTGCCGCCACTGGGCAGGGACCCCAAAGGGGGCACCACCACCCAGGGCCGTAGCCAGAAAAAATTTTCGGGAGGGGTTGAAATTTTCGGGGGGGGGAGTGGAAGATTTCACGGGGGTGAGGGTGGGGTTGAAACCTGCCTTCTAGCTCACGCTGAAGCAAAGAGCACGGCAGGGGGGCAGAGCAGCCTTCAATAGCCTGCAGCTCCACCCTTGTCAACCACCTCCACCAAGTCTGGCCTCCTTAATGAGAGCATTCAACACACACACACCCAACCTGGTTGCTTCACTACATCGGCTATTGCTGCAAATATTGACAGTGTGAATAAATTGTCAATATTTAAGGCCTTGCATGGTCTGGGGCCGATGTACCTGATGGACCGCCTCACCCCCTACCAACCCCAGAGATCCCTCCGTTCTGAGGACCAAGATCTATTGGAAATTCCCAGTGTCAAGACCTTGCATCTAACAGCAACCAGACACAGACCCTTTACAGCAGTGGCACCATCACTCTGGAATACTCTGCCACCTGAAGTCCGTGCCTTGCGGGACTTATCAGCTTTCCGCAGGGCATGTAAGACATATCTGTTTCGATGGGACTTTGATCTCTGATATTGCTGTTTTTAAATTGTTTTAAATTGTTTTTAAATTGTGTTCGATTTTAGCCTGTTCTTCTAAGCCACTCCGAGCCCCAGGGGAGTGGCAGCATATAAGTTCGAATAACAAACAAACGAACAAATAAATAAATAAATAAATAAATAAATAAATAAATAAATATTTGCTTGACATAGTGTTTGCAGTTCTGGAGGGACTCTTAATTTTTTGCATCTCATAGACTTAGCATGGGGATTTGGTTAACCAGTTAAAATTCATGAGTAAACTGGTGTTTTTTTTTAAAAAATCTGAAACATTTCGGGGGGGTGGGGTTGAACCCCTAAACCCCCCCCCCTCGCTACAGGCCTGCCACCACCCCACCCCCCGTCCTTGTGTCATGGTTGGAGGTAGCCATGACACCCCACCTACATGCCTCTTCAGTACATATTGACTGCCACCGATGAGGCCGCCTGAGCCTGTGGACTGAGGGATCGTGGTCAAGGCAGCTACCGCTGGTTACATTACTGGCTGCTTCATGGCACACTCCCATAGACTATTAACTCTATCATTATGTCTAAAGGCTAAAACATTTTTTTCCAGCAGGATTTTAAAGAAGATGGTTTTTAAGATTAAGTCAGGGGCTGTAGTGGTTTTTAGTTTTGAATATGTTTTATGGGTTTAAATTGATTTTTAAAATATCAAGAACATTTTATCCTGTTTTAATGTTTATATATTAAAAGACTGAAAGTCTTTTAATGTAGTCTGCTTTGAATCTCCTTGTTGGAGAGAAAAAGTGGGGTATAACTAAACATAATAATAATAATAATAAGAAGAAGAAGAAGAAGAAGAAGAAGCTCTGAAACAGAATGCTTTCAAATTTAGTATTGCACAAATTAAATAAAATCTAACATAAATTTGGAGGATCCAGGAAGATTCCCCCTCCCCCACCCACCCAGCCAATGGGGCTCTGTGCTTAAGCATACCTAAGCAGAATGGTAAATCTGGCACAGCTCACCAGTGAAATTTCAAAATAGGAAAAGAGGGTTCTAGTCCTATACTTAAATTATTATATTACACAGCCCTCTCAAAAAAGTTGCTTAGTTTTAATGTTTTTCACATCCATACATCACTGAAGGAAATATGCCTGTCATTTCTTTTTGAAAATGTCTATTGACCTTGATAGAATATGTTGTGTTAAATCTGAATTTTTCTAATCCATTTTATGACTGTACAAAAGATGCTAAATATTCTAAATTGTCACATAAACATAATGACATTTTTAATATGCATGTACAGATTGCTAAGGGCAGCCATGGCTTTCAAAGGAAACCCCGGCAGGCAGATGACTACTCTGTACTTAACTGTTCAACACATCCTTAATTAGAAAATAGTTACACAGTACTAAATTCTAGAAAGACACAGAAATTGTTGAGGTATGCTGAACTACTTATTTAATGGTTACTAATGCTAATCCATAGCACTGTTTCCTTCTTATGTGATGTAAAGCACTCTTTCCTTGAACAAGTAGAAATCTACAAATCAAATTGTCAGGTCAGTACTTAATATCCCAATTAGGTGGGGTTTTTTTAATTAAAGTAACAAGTAGCACTAAAAGATAAAGAATATTTTATTCAAAATGGTGCCAAATCTTGTCAAGTCAAGATGCAGCAATAGTGTCATGAGGCTGAAGACATATTGGCAAATGTGGTGGCAGGAAAGAAAGAAAGTTGTGTACAGTCTGCCAGGAAGTGTTTACAACTTATTTTGCCTAGTGGGTACCAGGATAAAAGCTTTACCAATTCTTGAAAATAATCAACAGCCAAAACAGGATGCATCTATAGTAGAGAGAAAGAAGTTTGACATCACTTTAACTGCCATGGCTCAAAACTATGGACTCATAGAAGGTGTGATTTTACAAGGTCAAACTATGGGCTTCATTAGACGGGTGGGGAGAAAGCAAGGGAAAGTGGAGGGAACTGTTTTACACTGTTCTCTACTTGTCTTTCCCAGTCTTCTGGGATGACCAGCCATCCCACGTCTTTTCTATGTACTTCCCCATCTATTCCCTACTTTCTTCTTCTTTCTTCAGTTTGGAGTCAGGTAACATCTGTAGATGATCTTCAGATTCTATTTCCTCGTGCTTAGGAAACAGAGTCCCACCAGAAGTGCCCTTATATCATGTAATGCACTCTGTGGGATTCCTGTGGGGTTCTGTTTCCTAAACACATGCAAATGGAGCCTGATGACTATCTGATTAAGTCCTACAAGTGTTCTGTTTTAAACACATGTGTAGCATCGTAATCCCAGATCTCTATCATTTTTACCTCCAATTACAAGACCAGCTCACTAAGCATTCTGAGTTCTTCCTGGGTTGTTTTGGTGTTCTTCCTTGGTTATTTTTTTGGTGCGGGGGAAATGCATCTATATATCATTTGGATGTTAAGTCTTTCTTCATGGGAGCTTGAACTGATTGCAACCTAATGGTTTAGTGAATTTATTATGAGCAGCTTCTTTTCCTTTGCTTGTGTTCCTTCTTCCCAAGCCAACTGAGATCATGGTCTTTCTTTGAGAATATGCCTCACTGAAGATTGGAGTGACTTTATGGAGTGGTGGAAGCCACCAGCCTTTCCCACCTCCAATACAGAAACAGGCATGACAACATCCAGCCTCTCTGAACCCAACTAAAACATTTTTCTTTCATTGAATTAATCATATTGCATTGTTTTGACTGCATGCAAGATAAAAAAATATGAAGGGTATGAAAGACATAATCATTGTTACCCTTGGTTTACCCTGTAAGAACCGCTCCACTGACTGGCCTCAGTGGATGCCAATCACCATTGCAGAAATACACCGTTCATGCTAAAAACGCTCCAGAACTCATTGTGCATTTTGATGCTCAGACTATGTCAATTACACAACATCCCATATAAAAATAAGACCACAGAAGATATCAATTATTCAATGTATTTTACAAACATAGGGCCACACTTAAAAATGGGATATGATTATTCTGTAAGAAGAGTGCTTTTGAAATATAGGTAGGACTTTCTCCATAAATGTATTAGCATGTGTACATTTTGGGTGATTCACAAATCACTATCACCCAAAAGGGAACATTCTTGTATGTTCTGCTTTGCTTGACTGTTTATTTCTTCTCTGAATAAATTGTCAGTGTATATTAATTTTCCAAGGCGAAGACGAACATTATCTTATGTCAGCATTCAGTCCCATTGACACTGTTATCTTATACACTTCCTTCTGCTGTATGCCGCTTGACTCTTTCTCTGTTTCCATGTTTGTGCTGGTTATTTATCAAAGGATGTTGGAACTTACGAGTGTCCTGGCTTTGTTTTTCATCTGACTCATGAAGCACTTCTCGTTATGTGAAAAGCAGTTCACGAATTGCTCCAGAGCTGACAAAAGAATAGCCGTGTGCCCATTTCCATATAAACAGCCTCATTACTATGCAGGCTAGTGATAATTTATGAGACTGGATTCTCATTTGAAAACAGGGGTCCCGCAGGCAGTGCCCTTATGTACATAGGGAAGGGAAATATGATTTCTAAACTATTTAAGTAATATAGATTTTTTCCCAACTCGTGAAAGTGTATCTAACCCAGACCTAGGACAAAAATGCTGATTAAACTTGGGAGTTTTCAGATGATAACCAGAGGCAACTTAATATTAAAATACTAGATTTAACTGTTTTAAAATTTGCAGTAGCTATGTTTATACTGTGAGGGCATTATTATTATATGCACTGAGAAGTAATGGTGACAAAAAAGGAAGGGGAAGTGGAGGACGAGAAGGAAACACTTTTTAAAAATTGGGATCCAGTGGTAGGATTAAGGGCTCTGGATAGAGATTCATATCCTAAGACATAGCAACAAAAGAGGCATGTAACCAGTTTGTACTGAGCATGGAACTGGGATGGGGAAGCTCAGTCCTACATACCTTGAGACATTCATCTGAAATAATAGCTGTTATGGGTGGATGATGAAAAAACCTGTGAGTTCCTTGCTACCTATCATCCATCTTTAAAAGTATTTGCTCAGGTTCAATGAAAAGAGACTGCCACTTAACTATCAGTGCTAAAATTAAATAGAGTTGCAAATCTGATCAGTTCCTGTCCATGAAGTGGAAAGAAGCATGATCCCCCCCCCCCTTTGTTTTGGACAGAAAAATTATTTGGGCCATATATGTCCAGAAATTTCTGCAGTTTAATAATGACTTGTGTAGATGGCCGCCTCCAAACTGAGCTTACCCAAAGTCAGAAAAAACCCCAAATTTTGGGCCAGAACATGGCCATCCCTGGACAAGAAATGGGGAACAGGTAGGTGCAGTATTATTGCCAGAGACGACAATGACATGGAGGTGAGCAAGGGGAATGTAGGGTGACCACCCAGTGGCACCAAACTGCATTTAGTATCATTAGATGGTGGGGACTCCCTCCTACCTCCTGTGTGGATTCTTCTTGGTGACAATCTAGCATGGAGAAGTCTGGATTGACATTGATTTAAGGGCTAGTGCAGATATGCTCTCTGTTAGCAACAATTGAAATGTATTGAGGATATAGAAGAAAAACAAGAGAACAGAAAAACTGGAACATTCTAAAAGCAGCTGGAAAAGTGTGATAATCAAAGGATTTGTTAGGACTGTTCCTACTGAATTGGGATATTTGGAACGTATGTCATACACTTTTCACTGTTTTCAACAGGCCTATATGTCCTCAATTCATTTCAGTTGGATTCTTCCAGGCCCATCCATTACAGGCTTTTAAACAGATCCTAAACCTTCTTTGCTAACTTTGAAGTATAATTGGGTTATGAGACTGCTGGGACCATTAGCAGACATTGTTTCAATTATTAATGTGTGTATGGCCATTATTCCTATTGCTGTGTTGTGTTTTTGAATTGTTGTTGAATTGTTGTTGAATCCCACCTTTTTTCCAGTCCACAGCACAAGGCACCCTACAAAGATTAAAACAGATATAACTTTAATGTCTATATTGTACAACAATTAAAAAGAATAACCAAACTAACAATAAAATGAAACACTGTTAAAAGCAAGACCATTAAAAGGAAAATGACAAATAAACAGTATGGTATATTTTGAAAGGCCACTTCTCCTTGAATAATCAGCTATAAAGAACCTGCCAAAAGGAAAAGGTCCCCCTCATGTCTACAGAAGAATAGCATGAGGCCACCAGTCTAACCTCTGTAGGGAGGGAGTAACAATGCCTGCAAGAAGTTACTTCTCCCATATCTCCTACAGTGGTACCCATGAGGGTGAAAGGCCAGAGTGAAGAGCCTTTGCAGAAGATCTCAAAACAAGGCAGACCATGATAGGTTCTCCTCAAAGTTGACTTAAAAAGCAAGAAAAAGGATAGATAGATAGATAGATAGATAGATAGATAGATAGATAGATGACAGATAGATAGATATAAAAACAAAAACAAGCATCATGTTCTTGGCATTAATAGTGCACAGGAAGGCATATGCACTAACTCTTTGAACTTGAATTTGGGGGACAATTGGCCAGGGATAAAAATGTAACAGATTTTAATCACAAATACTCAACAATATCACTCCCTTCCTGTGGTTATTGGATTGTGTGTTTCTGTGAGGCAACAAGAAAAATTAAAAAGTGACAGAAATAGGCTTAGAACTGTGACTGCAACAATTCAGTAACTTGTGCACAAAGACAAAGAGAACTACAATCAGTGATAAGAGAAAGAGAAGATGGCAATAAAAAAGAAGATAGGGCCAAAAGCCCTATCACTCTGTTTATCTTGTATACTGAATGTATTGTACATAAAACAAGATTAGGCTAAAAAGAAGGGGGCATAAAATTGGAAGTAGAAACATCAAGGATTTTAGATATGCAGGTGACATTATCCCCCTAACAGAAAACAGCAAAAACTTTGAACAATTACTGAAGAAAGTCAAGGAATTAAATGCAAATTTAAGTTTGCAGTTCATGATTTCTATAACTTTAAAGTAGATGGCAAAGACATTAAAACTGTGAAAGTCTCCTTGGCTCAGTCAATATCAGAATGGAGACTGAGGTCAAGAAATCAAAAGAAGACAAGGACTTGGAAGGGCAGCTATGAAGGAACTACACAAGATCCTGAAGTGTCAAGATATATCATTGAATACTAAAGCTAAGGATTAACTATATCATTGTATTTCAAATTCTTTTTGTAGGTATGAAAGCAGAAGAAAGCTGATAGAAAGAAAATCAACACATTTGAAATGTGGTGTTGGAGAAAAATTCTGCAGATGCTATGGTCTGCTAATAAGATATTTGAAAAGGTCCTAGAGCAAATCAATCCTGAACTTTCCCTAGAAGTCAAGATGATTAAGTTGAAACTGTTATACTTTGAACTTACCAACTGAAGATATGATTCACTAGAAAAGATGAAAATGCTTGGTAGGGTAGGAGGCAATTGAAAAGGACAAAAACCACATTCAGGATGGATAGACTCAATCAATGAAGCCATGGCCCGGAGTCTGCAGGATCTGAGCAGAGGTATTGATGATACCATAATTAAACATTTTTCAGTCATGACCTCACCAAAAATCAAAATTAACTTGATTGCAGGTTCATATAGAACAGGAGTTTTGGTTTTGGTTTGCCTGCGAAAAGATTGGTTTTGCCAACTAAGGCCCCTTCTACACTGTGATATAAAATCCTGATTATCTGCTTTGAATTGGATCATAAGGCAGTGCAGACTCATATAATCCAGTTCAAAGTGGATTATGTGAATTATCTGATTTGATAATCTGGATATATGACAGTATAGAAGGGGCCTAAGATTTAGCATTGAGAATATAAATCAGATGACTTTGCTTTGACCTAACAAATGAACCTAGCCCAGTTCAATGCTGGAACTCAACCTAAGACTATTCCCAAATTGGAATTCAGGGTGCACCAGTGCTGTTGAATGAATGCAGTTTGTATTAGTACTTTAACTGCCATGGCTCAATGCTATGAGAGTTTCCATTTTATAAGATCTTTAGCCTTCTCCGCCAAAAAGCATTAGTGACTCATCATGTACAACTCCCAGTATGTCATAGCACTGAGCCATGACAGTTAAAATAGTGTCAATTTCAAATCACACTAATTCTAAAGTGCAGTTCCCCCCTTAGCATTAAGGCTTAAAATGGATCCCCAAACCTTAATTATGTTATTAACTTGCATGAAATAAAGAGCCCTTTTCTTCCCTGACTTTTCAAACAGGAAATTTTATTTTCTTGCCCTACATCTATACATCGTAGTTCTCCGACTCCCAGAATGCCTCAGCAGGCACATCCAAGGTACACCACTGCCAGGGGCTGCTGGGAGTCATGGTCTGGAGGTGCTTCCTTGGGCCTAGGTGATCCCGGTATCTTCAGAGGAGGAGAGTGGGGAGAGCAGCAGAGGAGGGCCTTGAAAGTAGAGTGGGGTGAGCAGAAGGGGTTGCGGAGATAGCCCAGTGGGCCACCACCCCCAGCCAATCTCCCTGGCAATGCGGCCTGGCCCTCCTCCACCATGCCCTCCCTCCCTCTGCCCTTCTCCTCCACCTCCCTCCCTCCCTTGCGCCACATTGACAAGGTTTGCACTTGAGATTTCTTGTGACTAGATGAGTATAGCGTTGGAAGAGGGGTACTCTTACACAGCAAGTATATCCCTAACTCTGTAGTTGAGGGTCGTCTTACATGCCTAGTACATTTGTATGGCAGAAAATATGGTACTTCTAATTGATAGAATGAAGTTGTATACATTATGTAATTTGCATGCACAGATTCAGATGAGAAAAACTTGTAAATTCTACAAATTTCTGGGAGAGAAGAGAATTGATATGAAATAGGATAGGAAAAGAAGACAGGTGGGATTGGAGCAAATCTGCAAGCGAATCTGCAAGGGAGACAAAGGATTAGGAATAATAGTGACTCTCTCTCTCCCCCTCTCTTTCTCTCTCTCTAGATATATAAACTGTAGTGAAGTAGTGCAGTCTTTTAATTGTTTGTTGACATGTTAGCCCTACTGAATTCAACCAGCCCCTTTCTCAGATAAGGTGTGTAGAATTTCAGTGTGGGTGTAGGGCACGTTTGGCAAAAGTAAAGCTGGCATAATAGGCAAGGTTTATAATTAAATTTTAACAAGAGACAAGCTGTGCTGAAAATGTATTTGGATGGGAAAAACCAATATGTAAGGATTTTAATGCTTATTTACACCACACAAATAATTCTTATCTACTTATATTAACATTCATTCAAGCAATTTATCATTGTATATACAGGAATATTTCAAACACAACAGCCCTGATCTAGCACTTATGTGCTAAATTAACCTTCCCACTTCCTTACTGTGATACAGTGGGGAAGAAAGGACATAGAGCTTCTTGGAGTGCATCACAGAAAAAAGTGTCAATTTAGCCTATTTTCATATATTCTTATCAGCAGTGTGTAGGGAAAACATTATTGTGGAAGACTTTTATACTGAGGAGTCAGTGATATGGTGTCTGAATGTTTTGGTTAAATCCTTAATTAGTATTATTATAAATCTTTTCTGGAGCAAGGCCAGAGAGAGCCTGAAGGATTGGGGCGGGGGCCTCTGGATTTAACTAATAATAATATAATAATAAACTTAATTTATACCCCGCCACCATCTCCCCAACACCATCTCCCCAACGGGGCAGCTTACATGAGGCCAAGCCCAACAATGCATTACAATAAAATAAAAACCAAAGCAAAGAACAACCAACACAATAAGATTAATATAACATAAAAGTACAGTAAACAATATAAAAATAAAATGAAAAATAATTCACAATCGCAGTGACAATGAGCGGGCCACATGTACAAGATAAAATGCTCAAAATTCAGGATGAGATAGAAGTGGAACAGATTATTTGTGAGGGAGAAGTGGTTTCAAGAATTCAGCTTAGCATTGGTTCATTAGAGGCACCTGGTGGAAAATTATCCAGGAAAGTTGGCTGGTGCATAAAAGGGGGGGGGGGGGGCATTTTTCTTGTTTATTGGAACCTCAATGCAGACATCTCTGCACTGCATGAATTGGCTAAATTGGGCTCTTCCTCATTGCTTTTCCTAGAGTTCCTGCAACGGAAAGAGGAAACTGGATATTGTATGTCTTGCTTTCTATTTATATCTATATTTCCTTTGCTGTAAATAATTTTTTTTCTTTATTCATCAGTCACCAGTGTGCTTATTGTTTTCAGATCCACAGGAACTGATTTGCAATTTGGCAAAACACAGTGGCTCAGGAATACTCAAGGATACTCTTCCTTTATACTTTTACTAACACCTGGATATAAAACGAATCGAAGAGGCAACTTTCTGTCTATGAAGACTGAAAAAGACCTACAAGCTGGGAGTGAACTGGGGGAGAAACCTTCCTTCTAGGATATTGGTTAAGCTCTTCCCATAACTTTTAAGACATGTGATGGACCAGCCATACTCCCCTTTGTGTCTTTTGTCTGGTTCTGTCTTAGTTTTGTTGTGTGCCTTCAAGTCATTTTCAACTTATAATCACCTATTATGAAGTGAATCTATCACTAAGTTTTCGGTGGCTGAGAGAGTCACCCAGTAGGTTTATATCGCCAAACTGGGAATCAAACCTCAGTCTGCAGAGTCCTAGTCCAACACTCCTATTTCAATTGGCCTTGCCTATGAGGGTGTTAATGCTGGCAAAAGCATACACTTTACCTTAGGTTACCCATTATCTATTATTATTATTATTATTAACTTTATTTGTACCCCGCTAGCATCTCCCGAAGGACTCGATGCGGCTTACACGGGCCGAAGCCTCAAAACACAATACAATAGAAAACATAACACAACAATAAACAAAGCAAATCAAAACAATTAAGCAAAATAACAACAATGACAATACATCAATAAATACATCAAGACACTATTAAAACTGGTTCAGCCGGCGCAATAGGGTACAGGGTTAAAAGTGCTGAGATGGCAGGAAGAACGTGGGATTAAAAGTGCGGTGTGCAGCAACATTGGTTGTGCTAAAGTGCTTCTAGGACTTGGGATGGGGGATTACTAATCTGCGAAGGCACATCGGAACAGCCAAGTTTTTAGGTTCCTTCTGAAAACTGCTAGGGTAGGGGCCTGACGAAGCTCTTTTGGAAGGGCGTTCCAAAGTCGGGGGGCCGCCACAGAGAAAGCCCTGTCCCGTGTCCCCACCAAGCGTGCTTGCGACGTAGGTGGGATCACGAGCAGGGCCTCCCCAGATGACCGGAGCGAGCATGTGGGTTCGTAGATGGAGATGCGGTCACGCAGGTAGGGTGGTCCCAAACTGTTCAGGGCTTTGTAAGTGAGCACCTGCACCTTGAATTGGGCTCGGAAAATAAATGGCAGCCAGTGGAGCTCCTTAAACAGAGGGGTAGACCTCTCTTGATAATGAGCTCCAGTTAGCATCCTAGCTGCTGCCCGCTGGACCAATTGAAGTTTCCGAGCCGTCTTCAAGGGCAGCCCCACGTAGAGCGCATTGCAGTAATCCATTCTAGAGGTGACCAAGGCGTGGACCACCCCAGCCAGATCAGCCTTCACGAGGTATCTGATATCTAGCTAAGGATATCTAGCTAAGGATATCAGAAGTTTTGTCCCTGGAATAAACTAGGTAGCATTCATTATTTAGTGGTAGTAATTCTACCACTATAATCCATCAGAAAAAGGATTGCAATTCTTCTGCTGTTGCAGATCACCTGCTGCATTTATGACTAATAAATCTTATCTTGCAGCAGTTATGTATGTCAGTTTTCTGTACCAAACCAGGACCTGAGGATTCTTAGAAATGCAGTCAGTGCCAGTTCAGACCACACTTCAGATCTCAGATGTGCCAGTGAGCAGGGGCACCAGCTCGAATTTCTGGGAACTGTAGCACAACAACATCTGGGACACTTCTTTGGGAATCAGTGATCTAAGAAGCTACTAGCATGCTTAGTAGTGATCATACAGACAGTGGTGGGGTGGAGAAAGAGAGATAAAGAGAGAAGGAAGCTCTTCATGTGCAATAATAGATATGTGTAGTGATGCACTCTGACAATCAGCATGGTGCTGACACATAGAATATGACTAGGAAGATCTGACCTGAAATGACCCACTCAACAATGAGGCTAAATGGATGAATCTGGACTGTGAATCTTTCAGCCTAGTCTGGGTTGAGTTAGGTTGATTTAACACAGAGATTGTCAGTCGTAATCTTCTGATATTTGGAACTGAGGACACAGAAACCACAGCCGGCATACCCAATAATCAGAGATTCTTGAAATGAGAAATCGGCAGGACCTGCTGGGCCCAAAATTATGAATCACTGGACAAACTGATCTCATATTTTTCTAATAATGAAATAATATAATCCCTGCAACTACCTATGCTTCCCAGGAAAAGGTGAAATAAAAATGTGACTAATAAATAAAGAACAAATTATATGAGACCCTCTAGATAAAGACCCACAGCGCAAATTATTTTTAAAGATTACAGAACGACATCGTAATACAAAGGACTAGTAGTCAAAGACTGTGTTATGAGTCATCTGTTTCAAAGCTAGAATGTTACATTTTTAATCCCAATTCTCTTTATTACAACACTTCTTTGATGTCTAGCATGTCTCTTTGTGTTGTCTTGATGATAGAGCAGAAAAATAGCAAGGGAAACTTGTGCTAAGTTTCTTGACAACTTTTCCCGCTCTTTAAACTACACCATTTAGGTTGAAACATGCATTTTTCCCTCTCCTCCTTGCTGTGCGAATCCAATTAAAGTCACCCTCTGCTGACGGATCCCTGTTTGCCTGATCTAATTAAGTTTTTAAAAACATTGTGATCAGCATTTTTCAACACACATTTTTGATACCCCTTAGTGGAACACCCATCTCTTCTTTCCTCCAAGTTCAATGGATCATCTGTTACTCAATGCTATTGAAGTTTGTCTCATTTCAATATCTTCTTGAGCTTTAAAACAACAGAAAACGTTTGAAGAGTTGCAGTTACTTGTAGGAAATGTTTTTTGCTAAGGGTTTCTTTTCTTAAACTGAATACTATGTGGGATGATATAGTGATATGCCTTACCAAAGTTTTTACCTCCAAAATAACAATGAAGTGCGGTAAAGGAGAGCTTTAAAAAACACCACTTTGAAGAATTCCCATTGTCTGTTGGAAAGCAGGAGTTTACTTGGAATGGTGATAGGGAACATTTCTATTCCATTTCTTGCTTTGTTTGTTTTCCCAGTATTGTCAGTGACACCAGCAGCATTCCTATGCACCATATTTTGCAACACCAACACCCCTAGGTCACTGGTCATTAAAAGTGCCATCTTGTTTCCTCCAGAGAAAACTGATCATGAGATTCAGCATGCAGTTTTGATAAGTGTCATCCACCCCTCTCCCTTAATCCCGGCTTCTCTCGGATTTTAGGGTCTGTGTAGAAGGGTCTCTAGTCCAGTGGTTCTCAACCTGGGGTCCCCAGATGTTTTTAGCCTACAATTCCCAGAAATCCCAGCCAGTCTACCAGCTGTTAGGATTTCTGGGAGTTGAAGGCCAAAAACATCTGGGAACCCCAGGTTGAGAACCACTGTTCTAGTCCATCATTCAAACCACTACATCGCACTCTATGGTCAGGTCAGCCACAAATATATACGTTTTTAAACTTTTTATTTATTGCAAGTTTTACATGTTCAGTGTTTAAACATTCTTATACTTAGCACTTGCCCTTAACAAATTATATACAGAACATATATGTCTTAATACCTATAGTATTTCATCCTCTTGGTTTATTACATTTTATCCAACCGCCTAGTGCTAGCCACAA
This sequence comes from Anolis sagrei, assembly GCF_037176765.1. Classification (NCBI taxonomy): domain Eukaryota; kingdom Metazoa; phylum Chordata; class Lepidosauria; order Squamata; family Anolidae; genus Anolis; species Anolis sagrei. The sequence continues at coordinate 186,648,195 of NC_090021.1, forward strand.
ATATATAAGTTAATCATCAAATCTAAAGTCTATAAAGGATAAAGATGGTTTTTGGGTGAGTAGATTGAATTTAATTTCTTTTTTTGTTTTTGCTTCAGGTATTTATTCTTTCATTTTTTAAAAGAGATTGACCCATTTATCTTGGTGTTAACTAATTCAATAGTTTTATTTCTCTTATTTTTATAATTTCATAATGCTCATTTTGTCTCTATTGTGAAGGAGCATTATTCAAAGGTGTGTGTGTGAAGTTTCTGAGCAGCACAGTGTGTGAGTGTCACTGTATCGGCAAGACCATACTATGAGCCTTTTGACATTACACAATTATAGCACTATGCCTCCTCTTTGATCGTCATGGTTCCATATTATGAAATTCTGATACTAGCAGTTGTGGGAGGGCATATAGAACTCCTAGCTAGACAACCTTCACAGTGAATCACCAAATTACAAATCTCAGGTTTCCATTGAGCACAGCTATGGAAATTAAAGTGGAATCATAGTGGTGTAACCATATGACAGGAAACGGACACAGGCTACTCATTGTTGGGTTTCCCAGTACTGTGTTTCACCACTTCCCCAGCCATGCAAGTTAATAGATTTATGATTTCATCTACATGAGGGAGAATTGCCAATACAAGACTTTGTATCAGGATGGATTCTCCATGGTCATTTTTTTTTCAGCAGCAAAGCTCTCCCCGACATTTCTCCATAGTATGGAGACATTGCTCCATGGTATGTTTTCCCTGCTTACTGTATGCATTCTCCCTCTCCCTCTCTCTCTCCCTCCTTCCTTTTCCTTTTTTGTGTGGTATGCTGAGTTAACCTCATGGGATGCTTTCATGATGGATAGAGCTTCCAAGAGAATCATTAAATTGTACTAACAAGCAAAGTTGCAAGATGTTTTTAACTATTCATTTTTAAAGTAATTAAATTTCTTTTTGACAAGCTGAGAAAATTATGGTTATATTACCAATCCCATAATCAATCAACATAAATAATTGCAAAGCATTAGATTATTTATATTTAAATATGTTTATTTTTCTGGATCTACAGCTAATTGGCAACCAAAGTTATTGTTACCCTCTGAATTCAAAGGAATTTGCAGTTTATGGAATAAAGGGAGGGAGAAATGAGTCTCTTGTCACAGTTGCCGTCTGCAGCTGTGCTCATAGCAATAATCAGAAATACAAATATTCTATCATTAATTTTAAACAGATAATCATGATTCTATCATAGCTCACTCTGTAAAACCAACCTTATTTGTCTCCTTGGTGGTTTTATCTCTTGCTCTTGGGTAACTTTAAGACTCCTCTTCTATTCTCATAAATATTTCCATGTATCATACAATGTTAAATTGTTCTTTAAAAAAAAAGGCTTTGTTTACTCCACATATTGAATCCCATGGTGTAAGTTACTCTCTTACAAGATTTCTATGACAATAAAAAGTATTGTTCGCATGCTAACTCTGAGCCCAAAATCTCACACATCCCACCACTAATTGAAAGGCAGTGGCTTGGGCTAAATTAAATCATTTCCAATATCATGGAAAGGGGAAGAGCCCTTTTATTTTTGTGAAGATGGGGGTTGTGGGTATTAATGTTAAACTCAATGTTTTTTTCTCTTTTTAAAAATAATTAAAACAACCAAAGTTTTTTTTAAAGGTTTCTCATAATAGCTATAAAACCCTGACTGCTGTTCCCATCCTCGGATACTTCTTAAAATGCCTTAATTCAGGAATGGGAAGAATATTCAAACAAATCTATAAAGTGATGGGAAAATGTGCTTCTTACTTTCCAGGAGATCCTTGTGAAAATAATCCTGGACCGGGAAGAATGTTTTCAGTTTATGACTGAAAACAATTGAATTAAATTCCACAGAAAACAGAAAACCTGGGATCAGATCCTGGGATATAGGGCCTGTCTGGAAGGGCCCTAAATCAGCATAAAAGTTGCACTCTCCAGAGCTTCATGGCCACTGCAATGGTGACAAAGAACAACTAAGGTAAGGCTGGCAATTCAGCAAGGCTGAACTGGGTTTGGCATGATTGGATAGGCTTTGCTGCAACAGAGGGACAGAGATGGGCAGTTTAACCAAAACGAGTACTGTCACTCCACCACAGCCCATATTATTTGACCAGTCTAGATAGGTCTTAGTCAGCTTATAGTAGGGAAAGACTAGAGGTGTTTAGATCAAGCCATTATGCCATGGCAAACTTGGAAGGGAGGGTCTACTAGGCTCTGATTGGCTCAGAATCCCTGCATTTAGAAAATGCATTTTCACTGCCACTTCTACTACCATTTTCAGTTTTCTCTTTCCCTAGTTGGACTTGAACTAGAAGATTCTTGTAGAACTCTGAACCCTCCTGCCCTACTCTCTCTCTCTCTCTCTCTCTCTCTTCACCCCTCTTTCTTTCTGTCTCTCAATGTATCCCATTGTGCAAGGGTGTTCATTTCAGGAAAGAAATAATACCACATAATTTCAGTTACCTGAAATTTAAGTGCCATTCACAAATGGTTATGGTCGTGATTAGATATGGAAAGGATTCAGATCTTGCCTATATTCTACTCCTTCTCCTATCTAGCTTAACTGTGGTACATTATTACTCTATTCGATTGTGTATTTTGTCTATACATTGCATTTTTTTCTATTTGCATTTTCACTTACTATCAAAATAAAATAAAACTCAAAGAGGGCAAACTTTGCTAGAGAAGAAATTAAAAGTTAATGTCCATCACACCTTTTCTGACAGTTTATTGTAAAAAAAGAAAATAAGAAAAAGCACAGTATACAATGTGGTGTCCCACAGTGGATGATAATATGTAATATATGATGAAAATGCCCAGGGCTTTTGAAGAGCAGTATAAATCTGACAGAGTGAAATATCAGTTTTTAAAAGTGATCTTTGATCATCATAAATCTCTCACAAACACTCAGACTCAAATTCAAAAATTTCATTTAGAGAACATATCTTTGTCCTATTTTTTAAAAGTATTTGAATCATATCAGTGTGGTTTTCTAGGTACTGTGTTGTGTTTAGGCATACAAAAAACATGCAATCAATATTTTAAATGAACATTATCTTTAACTCTGATGGGAGTTTAAATCTACAAATGGAAATAGCAAAAACTTATTGACAGCTATGGCCAAAGCCTAACTGGAATTGTACTGTCATGGGTAAACAAAGACCACAGATTATAAATGACAGGAGTTCTAAAGCCAAATGAGTTCAGAGACTTCTCAGACATGATAGGAAAGAGTACAATTTATGTCACCATTAATCTATCAATTTATTCCTACTTTATCCTTCAAAAACAACAAAAAAATAACCCTCATTGTGCTTTAAGCTTCACTTGTGCTTTCACTTGACATTAAGTGAAAAATACAAAAAAATCTGAGGGATGGCTTGGGAGAGTGGAAATGAAAATGTCTGGACCAGTCAGATATTACACAGATGTATTAATATTGAGAACATTTGGTGATTAGATGGCCTTCACATTTCTTCCTCCTTGTCTGGCATGTCAGAGACCCTGAGAAATGTTGAATGTTCTACAGCAATGCTTCCTAAGCTATTCCTTCTGGGGACTGTCATTTTCCCCATGTGCCATGGGCCAGCACCATATTTATACCTGTTGGCTAGAATTTCCAAGAAATGTTTCAGGGACTGCTAATTGATGGTTCATGGATCAGCACCAATCGGCAGACCATCACTTTGACTAGTATAGTCGTAGATCATGGATGTTATGACTGTGTGGATGAAACAGGGAATGATTTGTGGATTTTACGGTCCATGCTTTAAATGTTTGTTAGTAACACATTTGGAACCTGAAATTTTGTGTCACATAGAGTGGGCACATTTACACACAGATAAGTTTCCATTATGTGTTTTTATATCTTTTTCTAGCTGTTGTGGCAATTGGTATTCCCTTTCTTCTTGCACAGTGTTGAAAGACTCCTAATTAATTGTAAGTCTCTGGGGCTCCCACATGGTCATCCCATGTCTTGTAAGGAATGGATAGGATTATGAAAATATCTGGTTGTGTTCCTATAGCCAAACATGACATGATATCAATGCTAAGATCTGCCAGGTTCCTTCAGAGAGCTCAGCATTGCAATGATAATTTCAAGGACATAGCAAATATTTATGTGATCCTGTCAGCTCCCCACAAAGCATGGGATAGTCATGTCATGGGTCGGTATATGGCTCAGCCTAGTTTATGCCCATATGTAGATGTATTATGCTCTTTTGAGCTATACAGAGTTGTAGCCATAATGTGACGAGTAAGTGAAATCCTTCACTAAAAACTTCCTGGGTGGACTGCTCACCACTCCCATCAAAAAATATTCAGGTTACTTCACAGCTATATCTCTAGGATCGAAGGATATTCATAATCTATGTTCTCTTGTCATTTGTATTTCCTTCTACTACGTATGGGAAAAATATTCACAATTATTCATTGCAAGCTTGAAAAATGAGTTTCTTAATATTTGGAAAAAAACTGTCAAGAAGAAGAATAGAGCAGAGTTAATTTTGTGTGATAAAATGAATGCTATAGGAAACAATGGTTAGTGGTTAGTGCCAACTAGAGTATAAGCACTGAATCATTAGATCTTACATAACTGTTCCTTTTGATCCTATGAGTCTATACTAGTTGGAATTAGTGAAATTCAGGCTAATGACTGGATAGTTTCTATATGTTGAGACTTATTTACATAGCCAAAATGGCACAATCCAAACACAGGAGGGGGTATCAGGCAGCAAACTGAATTGTTAAAAGAAGGGAAATCATAAGGAATCCCTTACCTGTTATGCTTGGGACTAGAAGTGCATTGGAGGGGTTTCCCCCCCCCCCTAATATTCTAGAATATCTGCATATATAAACTTAATGAGACATCTTGAAGATGAGATCCAAGACTAGGCATAACATTCATTTTTTACATATAATTTATATACACAAGTTGAAAGTAATTTATAGCAATTTCTTCTATAATTTTGTACATGAAACAAAGTTCACGAACCATCTGAAAACAAAGGTGTTGCTATTTCAATGATACATGTGGACAATTATGGATTGTGGGATTGTGGAGTACTTCAGATTTCAGAATTCTGTATAACGGATGTCCAACCTGTATATGGTTGAATATGGTTAACTTTGAATATGCTTTGACTGATTTGAGCTGAATTTTTTAGTGCTATTTGTGTTTAATTCTGTTTCAATTTTTTTATATTTGTATATTTTAAATTCTGTTCTAATGCATTTATGTCAAGCTGCTTTGAAACCTCTTTGGGGAGACAAAGTGGGATAACAACAACAACAACAACAACAACAACAACAACAACAACAACAACCTGTCACATGGAGGAATTTTGAGTAAACTAAATGGGCCCAGTGAGAACTGCATGACCAAAGAATGCTGAATGACTGGCGAGAAAGGATGGGAACCAAATAGGAGAGGAAATGGGATGGAGTATTCTGCTTGAATGAAAGCAGTCATGAAAAGGACCATTCCATGCTGTGACATTTTACTACAGGGAATTGTGATCTTTCTTATTGACTTACACTGTAGGATGATGGGAGGAGTGGGGTTCTTGCTTTAGTAGAGATCATTGATACTTGCAGAAACCAGACTAAATCAGACAATACTAGTTCTCTCATATATTGTGAACAAGTATTACTGTGTATTAGTTGCATAATACACAATGTGAATGAAAGACTGTAGGTGATGAATACTGACTATGTTCATGAGTTAACAAAAAACCTGATCACCTAATCTCTGATAAACAGCTTGTTGAATCTCTGTTCAATATATATCAAACTAATTTTATTGTTGATTAAATAGGAACATTTCTGAATATATCTATGGTCCATCTTTTAGAATGAGGACCTGGGTGATTATAAATATTTGACACATCCCAACTCCTTCTTTACTGTAATTAAGGGATCTTTTCCACTTCATGTAGGCAAAAATGACACTCTGTCAACACCACAGCAATAGTGATAAAATTAGAAATGTTCCAGCCATGAAGATGAGCCAGCAACACTTGTCTGTGAATGAATGTTCACTTTAAAGAAACTAAATCACATTTCATTTTTAAAAAGTTCTTTGAAGCAATAATGATCAGCTTCATGCCAGCTGCTTAAATATTTATTGCATTTATAATACAATTGAGTATATGTTTGTGTGCATTAGACTTGTGCACAGATACATTTTTTTAAAAAGCTTCTGGCTGGTCCAGTTGGTTTGGAGGCCCATAACGGCATGATCTCCACTGTCAATTTTTTTACGGCTGCAACAAAACAGTGGCTGATGAAACCTGCTTGCTTTCAGTTTCTTTGGAGTGCAGGGAGGGAGGCAACGACTAGAAGGGAAAGGATCCCAGAAAGGGCCACCGGAAGAGTGGTTTCTTAAGCTTTTGCCTTAAACCTGGGTCTCTTCTAAAGTGAAAAGGGAAAGGATAGCAAGAAGAGGGGAATCTCAAGCCCTTACCATAAACCTGGGTCTTCTCAAAAGAGAGAAGGGAAAGGATAGCTGGAAGCGGTGCCTTATCTTGAACCTGGGTCTCCTCTAAAGAGAGAAGGGAAAGGATAGCAGGAAGGAGGTTTCTTAAGCCCTTGCATTAAACCTGGGCTGGATTGAAAATGAACCTTTCAGCTTCCTGGATTTCACTCCTCCTGAATTTGGAAGACTCCCAAAAAATGGATTGGGGCCCACACTGAAATCCTGGGCACCAAAATCGATCAAGTTTACCCAGATTGCACAAGCCTAGTGTGCATGGGTGTGTGTGTTAGTTCTTGGATTTAGAAGCAATTTCAGTTAGGGTCACCTTTTTTACCACATTGTGATTGACAATAAGAGTTGTTAATAGGTGAACAAACACCCCCCTTAAAAAATAACAATACATGAATACTTGCTTTAATTATACATTTTCCCATTTATATTAGAAAGTCATTATTGTGAATGCCTTCAACTTTACCTTGTTCTAAGGAGGCATTGACCACTACCTTCACCCACTTTTCCAGTTCCCCGCTGGCCTGTTTGATCAGCCAGGAAGAGAAAGGATCTTGAAGACATGTGATAACTCTCACCTCTCCAAGGATCCTGTCCACACCTTCATGCTGCACAAATTGAAAGGTATCCATAAGCACTGGGCAAGCAGGAGCCAAAGTTACATCCATTGGTACTGTATCAATTACAGCATCCAAGTGGGAACAGATCTGAGTGACTTTGTCTGCAAAATGCCATGCAAATTCTTCACAGTGGGGTGCTGGATGGTCAGCAATTTTGGCAGCAATGAACAATTTCTCTGCTATCTTAATTGTCACAGAGTAGGTTTTCAAATACACTCTATCTCGTGCTCAGTCAGATTCATTTTCACTTCTCCATTAACATCACTGTAGTCTCTGTCTCACTTGTTTAATTGCCGTCAACTCCTTGGGAAACCAAGAGATTGGTTTGGCTTTGCTCCATGAGAGGGGATGTTCAGGAGCAATTGTGTCCACCACCCTGGCCATTTCCACATTCCAGGGGTCAGACAGAGCTTTGACTGAATCATCTGCTGAGGTGATAGGAAAATCACCAAGAGCCGTCAGGAATTCATCCAGATCTCTAAGCCTCCTGGGGCAGACCATTTACCCCTGTGAAGGTTTAGAGTCCCAATGAGTCCAAACCTGACCAGGTAGTGATTGGTCCATGAGAACAGAACTATAGACAATTTAGTCTATACATCTGGAATGTGGTCTTCCTTTATTCCTGCTACCTTCTACCTTACTATTATTGTCTGTACTAGTGAGCCATGTCTTTTCATGATACTGTCAAACAGTCCCTGTTCAATCATGTTGTCTTCTAGGGAAGGTTTAGGCTTGGTTTGCTCAAGAACCCATTGATTTGTTTGTTTAGCAGTTCATGGTATTAATAGAATTCTTCTCTAGTATTACATTTCAAATTTTCTTCTTATCTATTTTCTTTACTGTCCAGCTTTCATAACCATAGAAATGGAAAATATGATGGTATCAGCAATCCCAATTTTTATATTCAATCGTGCCATCTGTATAACACAGAATTTTGTGTAGTTCCTTCATAGCTGTCCTTCCAAATCCTTGTCTTTTGCTATCTAGACTGCAGTCCCCATTCTAATTAATGAGCCAAGCTATGGAAAATCTTGAACTATTTCACTGTCTTCATCATTGAATTTAAAGCCTTCTAAATCAATTGTGGATGAATGCAGAATAGAAAAATGTGTATATTTACAAATTTTCTGTTTCATGGATGGTTTACATTGTATACTTTACAATATGAAACAAAACTGAAACAAGAAAATGATGTAGATATAGATATCTTCCTTTAAAACATTTTTAAAAAGAAACAAACATATTAATGCCACGTAGCTGTCAGAGCTCTTTGTTATGGTAGCCTAGAATTTCAAGTTCGGTAAAATACCTGAAAATTTCTATGTTCAAATACTCGAGCATTCTAGTAAAGAATTCTAAAGTACTTCACTGCACTACAAATGCCAAGATGCTATAGGATAGAACCCTGAAAAATAAAGTACACTCATGGTGTACTGTGGATATTCTAGGCAAGTTAGAAGTTGCGGTCAAGCAACATTTGGAATATCACAAGTTGTTCACCTTGACATAGAATGTGAGTTAGCAAAAATGGAAAGAGACAGACAAAGACACAAGGAATAAATGTGATGGCATTCTACATATCTCTGTTTTGTTTTATTTGTGGATAAAAGCTAAGAAATTAGCAATCTTTCAGACAGCAGATAGCACTAATTGCTGGTGACCAGTATCTGCAGGAGCAAAGTAAAATTTAAATATTCTCTAATTTGGCATATACTGTGAAGATGGGATTATCTCCCAGTTACATAACTTTACAAATGGAATTACAGTCATGTAATGTGTGCAACAGATGGATTTATATTGGCGATGAGGGGGTAGGAAGTATTAATTCCATTGCATCAGGACAAGGCACATCTCTTTAAATTACACCGTACTGAAATTAGCTCTAAAGTGGATCAATAAATATAAGAATCTGAGCTTCAGGATAAATGAAGCACGATAAAGGCTAAAGTTAGAGCTGGGCTGGAAGTGACAGAAAATGTTGGCAATTTAGTGACCCCCCCCCCCCCAAGCCACTCACACATTATGGCACAGGTTTCACCACAAAGAATTACAGAAGTCACATTGAAATACACTAAATTACATTAATGGCACAATATCAAAGGAATTATAGCAAACTGTTGCTTCTACTAACTACATAGGATATGGATATCTGCAATCCACAGTCTAAAAAGAATACTTTTTATTCCTGAGAAGAGTTAATAGTTAGCTAAAGTTGCTGGCAATAGTGATTTTGGTACTTGGGAACATCTTACTGCCTAGGGGCTACAGATTATCATTCAAGCATGGGAGATAAATCCTCCTAGCATTTAGATGAAGCACAGATCAGCTGAAGAAGTTCGGCATTTCTGGACTACAATATGACTCCTATATCTGCAAAAGCAATACCATAGATTCAGTTACCTATTCCTGAAAAAATAGTGTTCTTTCTAGATATTTTCTAGGTCCTCCAACACAATGCAATAATATGTTTCTGCTGATATTCTCTGTAGGCATTTTTAGGTCTTCCAGTGCAATTCAATGGTATGCTTCCCATAGAAGTCATTCATTTAAATATCTAGTATTATCCAGAGTTTATTAGCCAGGGCAGGAGGAAATGGCCAGGGCGATGGACACAATTGCTCCTGAATGTCCCCTCTCACAGAGTAGAGCCAAACCAGCCCCTTGGTTTTCCAAGGAGTTGGCAGCAATGAAGCAAGTGAGATGAAGACTGGAGCAATGTTGGCGGAGAACTCAAAGCGAATTTGACCAAGTATGGGCTAGAGTATATTTGAAAGCCTACTCCGTGGCAATAAAGGGCCCTTCCATGCAGTCATATAACCCAAGATATCAAGGCAGAAAATCCCATAATATCTGCTTTGAACTGGGTTATCTGAGTCCACATTGACATATATTCCAGTTCAAAGCAGATAATATGGGATTTTATTCAGCTTTGTGGAAGGGGCCGAAGGCAACAGAGAAATCATTCCTTGCTGCCATCATTGCATCTGTAAGGAACCATCCAGCTGAGCTGTTTTGAGTGGTCAGAGGCTATTACATACTGGTCATCAAGGAGAAATCACTAACCATTCAGCAGCCCTTTGCAGATGAAGCTGCTCAGATTCATTCTGACTTGGATGCCATTATTGATACAGTTCTGATGGATGTAACTTTGGTTCCTGCTTGTCCAGTGTTGATGGATACCTTTCAATTTGTGCAGCTTGAGGATGTAGACAGGACACTAGGATGAACTTTATGATAGCAAGGTATTTCTTTTTACTTTTTACGGGAAAATTGGGGGGCTTTGGGGTGGCTGCATGCCATCCATATTGTAATAGGGATGGCATGTAGCCACTTCCCAGGAAAGCCTGTGTTTTAGGGTGGGGACAGAAATCTACACCAAAGTCAGGTTTTTTTTTTATTCTGTCATTTGGGAGTTATAATTGCTGGGGACTCAAACAATGATGGATCTTGACCAAACTTGGCAAGAATACTCAATATGCCCAAATGTGAACACTGGTAGAGTTTGGAGAAAGCAGACCTTGACATTTGGAAGTTGTAGTTGCTGGGATTTATAGTTCGTGTACAAACAAAGAGCATTCTGAACCCCACCATCAATAGAACTGTGCCAAACATCCCACACAGAATCCTCATAACCAACAAAAATATAGGAGTCATTCATGATAGTTAAAATAGAATTGTAGTACTATGAACCTGTAGTGTGGCAGCTACCTTTTATGTAAGTCACGTGGACTTCAATAAAGCTGTTTTAGTTGGAACTTTGACTCGGCTCTACGTGTTTAGGTGCAAAAAACATTTATGCATTTATGACTTTTAAAAAAAATTAAAAGTACATCCAGTTCCCAAATGTTAATGACTTTATAAAATACAGTGCTGCCAATTCATCTGCTTGTAATTAAAAGTTCTGTCATTTTTGGGAACAATATTTGCTTTATGTGACTTCCATCAAAATCTCCATCTCAGTTTGCACCCGACTGTGAACCAGAGAGCATCATGTTGTGGCATCTGTAGCAAAAGTGGCATTAAAAGCATTCTATAAAAGAAACCCCACAGTTCCTTTGTCTTTCTTATTTTGCTTTAGATATGTTATTATTGTGACTTCCTACTATAAGTTGGGAAGCTAGATTAAAAAGAAATGGCAAAGGTTTAGGCAAATTACACCTTAGATTTTTAAAAGCTTGAGGATTAAGGTTATTATGTTGGGAAAGTCAATAGGAAGCTATTACCTAATGATGACTGTGGGTGGAAGAAAAAGTTTTATGGAACAATGTGTACAAAGTGCCACTTGTATGACCATCAACAAGACCACAAGGAATTGTATTGTGATGTCATTCTTTAAGGATAGATTGAAAACTGAACAATCTCCTGGGCCAGGATCAAATAGAGTATATCAACTGGTGAAACATTTTCCACCAATGGGTTCATGGCAACTTCTCCTATCCCCCACCCATCCATGATTCTCCAAAATCTAGTCCAAGGGGCTCGGAAACTGAAGCTGGTTTCCCAATGCAGTCAAAGGCAGAGTAAAGATTTTGTGAACATTGGCACTTGAGAACCAGTATGGTATCTCACATAAATATTGAGCATCTTTCTTGAAAACTAATGGATCCTTAATTCTGACTGAGGGTACATCTGCGCTCTAAAATTAATGCAAATTGACACCTTTTTTTACTGTCATGGAATCATGAGGGTCATAGTTTTAGAAGGCCTTTAGCCTTCTCTGCCAATGAGTGCCAGTGTCCTCAAACTACAAATCCCAGGATTCAATTGACTATGGCAGTTAAAGTGATATCGAAATGCTTTACTTATACAGTGTAGATGTACCCTAACTTACAGTCCTAAAATTGAGAAAACACCAAAGGACAACAGTGAATATCACATGAGCAGTCAAATCTTTCACATGTTTACTCACAATTACGATCACTTCATTGTAAATAAGGGGCATTGGTCTGAGATCATTGGAGTAAGCACAAATGCAACACTTGCCCTTAGGTCATAGGGTTGAGGTGGTATTTTCTATTTATATTTCATCTGTCTCTTATTTAATTAGTCTTTATTATTCTGTGTCTGGTCCATAGAGAACAAAAAAGATACTTCAGATTTATATAATCATTTGTGAAAGATTGCAGAGCGTGTCACATTTTGGTGTGCACTATATAAGTGTCTAAGATATCCCCTCTGTACTTGCCACTGATTCACTAATGAGCATAGAGTGCTAGGCATGTTTATCTGGAAAAGAAAAGGGTAAAGGGAGCAGAGAAGGAGAGAGCATGATAACTTTTTAAATCTTTGAAAGGACAAAATATTGAAGATGGAGCAAGCTTCTTTGCTGCTTTTCCAGAAACTAGGACATGTAGCAATGGTTTCAAACTACAAGAAAAGAAGTTCCACCTAAACATTAGGAAGATCTTCCTGATAATAAGATATATTTGACAGTGGATATGCTACCTCCGAGTGCAATGGACTCTCCTATGGAGGTTTTTAAACAGAGGCTAGATGGCCATCCGTTGGGAATTATTTGTGTGTTCTTCCATGGCAGAACAGAGTCAGACTTGATGGCTCTTTGTTTCTCTTCCAACTCTATGATCCTATTATTCCACCACTCTTTTGCATTTCTATGTGGCATACAATTAAGAAAATTTTTGGATTTGGTTTTTCTTGTAACCATTAAAAAACAAGTGTTGAATGTCTAAGAAATTTATTTTCAGATAATCCATATAATAGGTTCTGGCTTCAAGGCCTGCATTCAAGGCTGATCCAAAGCATTGCCTCAAACCATGAGGAAAGGTGGATAAGAAATAAATTATTATTATTATTATTATTATTATTATTATTATTATTATTATTATTATTATGTTACTGACACAGAAACACAGAATGTCACAGCAAACGAGATATATATGCTGGATTTCGTATCACAAATCACAAGTCAAACACTTCCCAAGCGTCTAGGACTGTGTGATGTATTTTCGAACGATGCACCCAGATCCAAATCAGGTGGCATTTTGCAGTTAAAATATTGTGTTTTTGTCAATGTTTATTGCTTCCAAATGCCAGCTGAGATCTTTTGGTATGGCACCCAGTGTTCCGATGACCACTGGGACCACCTGGACTGATTTATGCCAGAACCTTTGCAATTAGATTTTGAGGTCCTGATAACAGTTGAGTTTTTCCTGTTGTTTTTCCTCAATGCGACTGTCACCCAGTATGGAGACATCAGTAATCCAAACTTTTTTTCTTTTCCACAATTGTGATGTCTGGTGTATTGTGTTCTAAAACTTTGTCAGTCTGGATTCCATAGTCCCACAGGATTTTTGCATGTTCATTTTCCACTAGCTTTGCAGGTTTATGATCCCACCAATTCTTTACTGCTGGTAGGTATTATTATTATTATTATTATTATTATTATTATTATTATTATTGCAGAGACAAAGATAAGTGCCATCCCATTTTCACTACATCATGGGGTGTGGGGAAAATGGGGTGGTAGTAGGGCTGGGCAATTCATTTCGTTAATTCGTAATTCGTTAAAAAATTCGTTAATTTTTGAATTACAAAATGATTACAAAACTTATTTTTAAACCTGGAAGTGTTTTTAAATATTGAAACAACAGGCGCCAAAAATTTTTGTATTTCCGTCCATTTCGGAAATACGTAAGATGGCCGCCTGGCTTGCTGGGAGCTCTCCTCTCTCGGCGCTGGCTGAGCAAGCGAGCGAGAGGGCGAGCGAGAGGGCGAGGGCGAGCGGCGAGCGAGAGGGCGAGTGAGAGGGCGAGCGAGAGGGCGAGCAAGAGGGCGAGCGAGAGGGCGAGAGGGAGGTCTCCTTCTCTTTCTTTCCTTTTCTCTTCTTTCTCTCTCTCTCACCTTTCGCAGGGGGGTTCTGAGCTCTCTTCCAAAGAAGGCTCACTTGCTTCCTCTTCTCTCTCTCTCTCTCTCTCTCTCTCTCTCTCAATTCGAGGCAGGAAACCCCTCCATCCTGCAGCCATCTACACTGCAGCCTGGATGAGGTTTGGCACCACATTGGCTCAATGCTGTAGCATCCTGGGAGTTGTAGTTTGGCAGCCTGGGAAAAAGAGCCCCTCCTGGAAGGAACCCATCCTAGCGAGAGGGCGAGAGGGCGAGCGAGAGGGCGAGCGGCGAGCGAGAGGGCGAGCGGTGAGCGAGCGGCGAGCGAGAGGGCCCACCAGAGTGAGTGCCTGCCTTCCCTCAATAATAATTTCTCCTCCCTATTCTACTAAATTAATAATTACATTTAAAAAATATTGAAAAAATATTGAAAAAAAAGGGCGCCATCTTTACAAAATGTTTTGTAAATATTTACGAAATTTCGTAAATACCGAACTTTTTTTTGGAAACTTTTGTAATTATTTTAAATATTGAAACAAAAAAACACCCCAATTACAAATCGATTTTAGAAACAAATTTTTGCGTTGTTACCCAGGCCTAGGTGGTAGTACTGGCCCATTTGAATAGTGGAACTGATTCTGAAATAGATCTGAGCCAGCTATTCACACCAACCTAGAAATTTTGAGCTGCTCTGGAGCTTCAGGGAAGTTAGTGCAGGGAAAAATCAGATTAACTGGTTTTCTCCTGCATTTGGAACTGGATGTCCCTGGATATCATCTGGGCACCCATGAGTTACTTTTATCCCTGTGCAGAATATACGGCCAATGAAGACGGGCCCTAGGTTGCCAAGTGGAATACAGGAGAAGACATTTGAACCTTTATTATGGGAGTGATTTTTACCTGACTTCTGGCCCTGAAAAGAAATGGCAGAAGGTCATCTAGTGGGGTTCCATAGTCAAAGAAAAAGGCATGTATTTGTTATTTGAAGAGGAGGAGGAAGAAACTGGAGGTGGGGTGTATGACTAAGAATCTGTTATTCCTGTTGTGGGAGTCAATGTGTCTGGAACTATTTTGAGACTCTCAGTTTTGACTCAGTACTATAATTTTGTGGATTGCTAAAACATACAGCATCTGTCTAATGTCCTCTTTGCAGATTGTTCATTTTTAAGAGTTTACATTTAGGAACTGGAATTGTCTGTCATGACAACCTTGCCTCAGCGTGTCATAAATGCTCTTTCCCTGCCTGCACAGTAGTTCCCAGATGGACTGCCATGGCACTTGATGTGTGTCCTCAACATCAGGCTCTAAATGACTAACAAAAAAATGGAGACATTACAGGAGCCTAAAATTGCATATATTATGTTTATTTATACTCTGCTTTTTCTCTCCACAAAGACTACCAAGTTTTTCAACAGAGTTCAAATAACTTTTTAAGACTATTACTCTCAGCATAACGTAGTAAATGCTTCCAAGATTCTGAGAAATCCCCATTAACTCCCTCCCCCTCCCCGGCGATCTGTGAGATGATTGAGGTCGTAATCCAAAGCAGAAGTTACCCTTGATCTGGTTTGCTAGATGCTGTTTTTCTACAACATCTAATGTCACAGGAGACAATTTCATCAAGATTTAACATATAACACAGAGAACAAATGATGTACTCAAAGCCACTGCAGGGAATAGATTATGCTGAAATAATGTGTGTGTGTATATACCATGCCGTTTCTCTCCAGATGGCTAAATCAATATTAAAATAGGAGAAGAGCAACAAGCCAAAAAGATATTTAAAATGCATGTCAAAAGAAGTGCAGCAGCAGCAATAAAATATCAGAAGAGAGCCAGGCTAAACCAAGAAGGCTAAGCATAGGGGAGAAAAATCACACACACAAAAACACACACACACCTGCTGAAAAAGAAAAGCTTTCAAGTAGTGACAAATCACCAGCACATTACGGTGGTCCACATTGTATATATTTCTACAGATCTTTTTTTCTGCATATAGCCACTAGCCAAATCCTGAAAAAATGGTGTCATGTGCCCCCAAGGTATCATCAGATAATCCTTGTATTTAAGGGTGCATCTGCATTGTAGAACTAATGTAGCTTGACACTTGAACTGCCATGGCTTAATTTTTTGTTATCCTGGGATTTGTGGTATGGGATTTGCTCTTTATCATCACAGAATAAAGACTACAACTTGTAAAACTACAACTTGCAATCTTCTATAGAATTGAGTTATGGCAGTTAAAGTAATGTCAAATTCCATTAATTCTGCAGTCAAAATGCACCCTAGCACGAACTGAGCTTTTAGGAGCAGCATTCTGCACTAAATTTTAAAATACTATTCAAGCTCCTCCATGAGTACTCCAATCTAGATGCATCTAGGCCAGTGGTTCCTTTGGTCTTCCAGTTGTTTTGGACTTCAACTTCCAGAAATCCCAGCCATCTAACTAGATATTAGAAATTGTGGGATATGAAGTCCAAAACACCCGGAGTACCAAAGGTTAAAAACCACTGGTCTAGACAAACTGGTGCAGGGTGTGCTCTGAATGTACACAGGGACATCTAGTGGCAACTGCCATCTGGACCTCCAGGAGCAAAGATGGTTCCAAGAGCACCTCTTATGACCTTAACCCACACTAATTTCTCCCCATTTTCTTACCATCTTCATATGCTAGTATAATGGAGTCCCACGGGGGCTATCCCATGACACACTTCTGATGGCTATTCAAGGAAATTCATCTCACCAGAGTGTGAAAACAGAGAGAGGAGTCCATTTTCAAGAGTCAGGTGTTCCTCCCACTTCCTCCACCTCCCTTCTGCTCATTGGATAAGATCCTTAAATGTGAAATTGATCTGTCAAGGGAATTTCAAGTCCATAAGGGCATTATTGCTATGTCAGAGGTTCTCTAGATCAGATATAGGACCTCATCACACGGAGGTCCTTGATGCGGGGGATGGCAGGGGGATCCGTAGGGCAGTGGGGCAGATCATAGGTCAGTGGGGCAAATCCACCTCCTGCATTGCCTGTTTGCTATCACATGTCAGAAAGCATACCTTTCCAACATGTTACAGTGCTGTCCTTATGATTTCTAATCTGCACATAGGCTGTCTCATGTGTCCAGAATCCCATCCCACAATAGAACATTTCACTGATGCAGCCATCATGGAGTCCCACCAGAAGTTAGGTGTAAATCATCTGATAAGATCCAGTAGGCTCCATGCTGGCTGCATCGGCAAAGTTTTCTAGGATGGGTAATGTTACTAATGTGATGAGATCCATAGTCTTGCCCTATACAGATTTGTTTTATGGTTATCTAAATTCATTCCACCACTAAATTCAAATTCTCCTTCAAAACCCCCCAGCCTCCCAAGAAGGTGTTGGGAGGGGGATACCAAACTGCCTGCCATCTGCATATTGACGGCACCCAACTCTATACCTTTCGAGTGGTTTCACATAGACATTTTGCACCTATTTCTTTGATTAAATATGTCTCATGACATAGATTATCACCTTTTTCAGAAGAACACTGTCTCTCCTCTGCTTCTGACCTCACTTTTAATAATATTAGCTCCATGTCTACTTATAAAATAATTACACTGAAAATAGAACAACTAAATATAGCCAGTAATGCCACTTTGTTTTTTATTATCCAAATTGCTAGGTTTACAAGATTTGCCAAAAGAATCTTCCCTGGGAGAAGCAGAAATGCAAAACAGTTTGATTTCTTGTGAATCTGGGACACTTCCTAATTACATGTATACAAAACATCCAGCAAGATTCAGGCATATCAAAATCATGTGGAAAATAGTCTATGATAATCCATAAATGTGCTTGATTAAAGGCACACCTTAAATAACCTCCAATTTACATACAAAAATATGGACAACACATGCTACATGAGGAAAACATGGCTTTTGGACATGAGTTTGTGTGTGTTAAAGCACATAGAAGAATACATAGGTCCCCTTTTTAAGAAAAAGAAAAAAGAAAGAAATAGAATAAGTGGGTTTTGTAATGGTAATGTTAACTGTTTGTCTTTAGTAGGTGTTTTGCTTCAAATTATATTATTTCCTTCTAAATTCTGTCAGCACTGAAAAATGCAAAGCCTTGGAATGGTGGTAAAGTTGTCCAAAACCTAAATGTTCTTGACAGCAAAGCATTTTGTAAAAATTTCTCACAAAAGAAGTGGAGAATGTGGCATCTTAGTCATAAATAACCATTATTTCTGCAGATAGAAATTCCCAAGAACAACAAGAAAGGAAACTGTTAGAGTTGTGAGAAATTGCTGGAGAAATGGACAGTAAAAACTTTGGTTTTAGGATACTCCACAGACACCAAAATCCAGAGATGCTCAGGTCCTATTATATACAGTGGCGTAGGAAAATAAAATGTCAGTTTATTTTTGGATTTTTTAAAAAATATATTTTTTCATGCTGGGGATTCAGATACTGAAGATGTGGAGGGCCAACTGTAATCACTAATGGCAAGTATGCAGACTTCCTTTTTTCCTTTTCCACACTCATTCTTTTCCTGAATCATTGCAACCTGCAGTTCTATATGACACTGAGTTTCACATGCATTATAAGTACAACTGATTTTATATGTTTTGTAAATATAAAGCATAAGTTAATTTCTTTCTCTTCTACACAATTTTATGTGTGGATGGGTGTTAATGGAACTGGTTGTTGTTCAGCTTCTGCCTTGTCAATTGAGTAATTTATTTTAAAAATCCAGTACCTTCTCTTACATTTCTCAACAAATATAACCCAGAAAACGATAAATGCTGAGTGAGAAAAAGAGAATATGCTGTACAGTATTGAAGGCCAGCATGCTAAAAGTATTTGGTTGTAGAGTGTATTCGTCCTAATTTATTGAGATACAGCTTTATATAATGGTTTCAGCTTTGTACTATGACTCTGAGCCCCTGGTGGCGCAGTGGGCTAAACCCCTGTTCCGGCAGGATTGAAGACCGACAGGTCGCAGGTTCAAATCCGGGGAGAGGCGAATGAGCTCCCTCTATTAGCTCCAGCTCCTCATGCTGGGACATGAGAGAAGCCTCCCACAAGGATGATAAAACACCAAATCATCCGGGCATCCCCTGGGCAACGTCCTTGCAGACGGCAAATTCTCTCACAACAGAATTGGCAGTTTCTCAGGTCGCTCCTGACACGACCAAAAAAAAAAAAAAAACCTATGACTCTGGAGACCAGGATTCAAATCTATGCTTGGCCACAGGAATCCACTGCAGCTGGATCTACACTGGTTTCTGAATCCAGATTATCTGAACTGGATTATATGAGTCTACACTGCCATATAATCCAGTTCAAAGCAAATAATCTGGATTTAGAAACTGGATTATACAGTAGTGCAGATGGTGCCTGAGGGATCTCATGGAAACCACACTCTTAGGGCCCTTCCAGACAGGTCCTATAGCCCAGGATCTGATCCCAGGTTTTCTATTTATTCCAGATTATCTGGCAGTGTGGACTCATATAATCCAATTTAAAGCAGAAAACCTGGGATCAGATCCTGGAATATAGGGCTTGTCTGGAAGGATCTTTAAAGGAAAGTAAAGGCAAATCCTCTGTGAACAAAGTCTGCCAAGAAAAGCCTGTGTTAAGATAACCATAAGTCAGAAATGACTTGAAGGCAAACAACAACAGCAATTTATTTGAGAACACAAAAATGCTGGACCACTCTCACAACCACCATGTCAGACTACACAGAGAAGCCATTGAAATCCACAAACATGTGGACAATTTCAACAGAAAGGAAGAAACCATGAAAATGAACAAAATCTGGCTACTAGTATTAAAAAATTCTAAAATTGCAACAGCAAAAACAGCAGAGAGAAAAACAGGCAGGGACATCTAATCACCTTTCAAGAAGAGTTTGCTCCAGGCACAGTCAGCCCATTGTATGCTAATCAAGGTGGTCAGTTGAAAGATTCACACCTAGCCCAACTTACAAAAGCCCTTTGTCTCACCCTGGTCATTCCACAGATATATAAACCCCTTTTTTCCCAGTCCCAGCAGACCTCACCTCTGAGGATGCTTGCCATAGATGCAGGCGAAATGTCAGGAGAAATGCCTCTAGAACATGGCCATATAGCCCAAAAAAACCCACAAGAACTGAACAACAGCAATTCATTCTACATGGACACCTGATCTGTATCAGGCCTCCATGTAAAACTGTTTGTCAGCCTGTGATTGCTAATAAAAAGAAACCAGTCTGGTGTGAGCCATGTGAGGAGGAAAGTGTTCTCAAAACCTTCTCTTCAGACAGTATTTGAAGATAAATATTTCATCACCACATCAGGATTTAAACAAATACAAATGCATGAGGAGGGGAAAGTTTCTTACACTGCATAAGAGTTATCTCCTCTGCTTTGATTACAAACAAGATTTTTTGGAGGAAATGAAACAACAAAACATACCAGTAAGGGAATATTTGTCAACCAAAGTAACATATGCCATTTTGTCTGTTGATTTCCTGGTTCCTCATGTCAGCATTAATAATTAGTGAACTGATTACATTTGTAATACAATTTTGATCCTAGGTTATAAATGTCATTTCCTAATTGGTTCTATCATAAAAGATATGGGGAAAGGTTAGGGTTGTCTGCAAATTGAAAGGTTAAAGTGGTATATTTTCATTGAGGAAAATTACGAATGAAGTCCCTAGATGCAAGGAAATAATAGTACTACCCTCAGCCACAAAAATGAAGTTTCTGGAGTATAACAACTAGCAAGTACCATACAATTAAACAGGAAATAACACTTTCAAACCAGGAACAGAAATGTTTTCAAATTATGTTACATAGTGTTATCCTTCAAGTTTTCCCCATGCCCCGTGAGCATAAAATAGAGGAGACTCTCAGTCTCACAAACAACTCATAAAACATGCTATGCATTTTCAACTCATGTTCCAAGCTCTGTTACTGTCTCTTTGAGAACTGCATCTACTCATAGAAACTGCATCTTCTTCAGAACGGGATTTATATGGCTCACCACCAGGGAATACTGAAACTTTCAGAGCGTGTTGGAAGTGTAAGGAAGAACCCGATTTTAATGTAGCAATCATTTCTGTCCTTTGAATATTTGCTTCCAAGTTCAGAAGAAAGCAGCATCCCCATATGTATCATAATGAGCTGATAATACCAGGATATCAATTTTAACAAGCATTCCTTAGATGCATTTTTACTAACTAGTAACTACCCTTTTTAGCTTGCTACTGTACCTGCATATTCCCCATTGCATTACTCAGGTAGGCATTTGCAACCACTCTATCCAAGAGCCCTTCCACACAGTCATATAACCCAGAATATCAAGGCAAAAATCTCACAATATCTGCTTTGAACTGGGTTATCTGAGTCCACACTGCTATATAACTCAGTTCAAAGCAGATAATTGGAATTTTATTCAGCTGTGTGGAAGGGGCCTAAGACTTGTATATTCTAGCTAGATTTCTTACTGATTAGCAACTACAGATTAACTTTTGTTTTCTTTAAACTGTTGATATTTTGTTTTCAGCTGAACTGTGTGTGAGAGAGAGACTCAAACAGACTAATCAAAGTACGGTCAGCCCTCCACATTGAATTTGATCATTTGCAGATTTGACTAATATGCCCTTTCTAGAAATCTCTGCATCCTCCATTGTAACTCTATGATGAACTTCCACCAGAAATCAACTGTAGAATTGTGTTAGAGAACATGTACGTTCTTAGAGAGAACAGCTATCTTAGAAATCTCCTAAAAGTCATTGTAGAATGGTGCTAGAGAACTACAGATTCCTAGAGAACTCCTGTCTAAAATTTGACCATATATTTGTGTTGCTGAACCTACATATTATTCTTATGCAATTTGGCAAAAAGTATGCCATTTTTGGTTCAGTTTTCAGATAACCTCTTATTCTTTTTATCGAGAAGTTACTCGAATGGGAACGGGCGTTGCCATTTTCATTTGGCAAAGATTCAGCCAATTTGCTACAATGGGAAACTTTACAGGCTCAATCTTCAGTCGTTTTCAGGGCTAACTAGAAGAAACCTAAATCAGTTGTAGACTCCATTCACATCTGCAGGCTTGCCATGTTGCAGAACAATTCATGAATCTACTGATTTTTTAAAGAATTATTTTAAGTTTTTACCATAACATTTTAAAAAATAAGACAAACTGCAAGAGACGGTTCTGCGAATTGTAGTTACCAGTTGTGTTCATTCTCAGCCAATCAAAGCATGGACACAACCAGGCCTTTTATTGGCTGAGAAAGAGAGAGAGAAAAACTTATACTCCCATCATGCTGTGAGAGAAACTCAGAGACTTTTCAATGCCCCCCCCCCCCCCCCATGCAAGTGCTGCTGAGAAAGCAAGTTCCCAGCAGGGCCCTCTCTGGAGGAGGAGCCTAGGGAACTTTTCCAGAAGACATGGACACTGCTGCCACTGCCAGGGAGAAAAGACACTGAAATTAATCCCATCTTCTCCAGGAGCCCCACAGCAGACCCCTGCTTCAGGTATATTGCAGAGTTAACACCATCCTCTCCAGTAGCCAAAAAATCCTGCTGTCTTGATTTGATTCAGCCGGCTTTCCTCCCCCTCCCCCCCTCTCAATCCTGTTTTCGGGGATATACAAAACTGATCCGAGCCCAATCCTACTACATATTCCTTGAAAGAACATCTTTCCAGGAATTGATAGGTCCATTATAGGAATTTCCAGAAATTAACCATATATTTGTGTTGGTGTTTTGTGAATTTCAGGTCCTGCAAGAAATGTAGATTTGGAGCCTGGAGTGTCTAGCTTCCCAGAAGACCTGATGAGATGGGTTGAAGGCAAAATCAGAGAATTAATTATTGATAGCCAAAAAGAATGTCAGCAGAGACAGCACTACAAAGAATTGACATATATATTTGCAATTGCAATTACAAATACATAGGTGTATTTATTCTAATTTGACAGCTAATGAAGATTATCACATTGGCTTCTGATTGGTTCAGAAAGTGGCCACCTAGGATTCGCTCCTTGGTTGGTCAGGAGCTCTGTGATCACTGGTTAGTTCTGGTCGTGATGGGAAACGTTAATAAACTGTTGGTGGATTAATTTGAAGATTGTGGCCATGTATTTATTGCTCAGGAGAGGGATATGATCAGAAAGGAATCGCTACTGTGCTGAAATAGGTTTGGCTATCTCAGCTTCAGCCAATACATTGGGTGCCATTCCATTAAAAGAAAAAGGTAATTAAGTTGCCAGCCGTTTCAACGAGAGCCCCAGGGAGGGATCCGGTCTGGTGACAGGGATGCACAAGTGTTCCCAGGAATGAATCGGATCATAACAGGAAAAAGACAGGAAAAGACCCAAAGGCTTCTGGGTAAGCCCATTGTGTGCCCCAAGAGTCTTTCCAGGGTATTGTAAGGGGATTATGATAATAATGAGGCTACATACTGAGATCTGGAAATGCAGCGGGGCAATATTCCATGGAAAATTGATGAAAAATTACTATAGGGTGAAGGGAAAAGTCAACACAAGCTTGCTGTACATCTCAATGGAGCAACGGACCATAATTTATAATTTTGGAGTTTAGTTGTTGATAACATTGGAGGATGCACACATTCCTAGAGTGAGCATATCTCCAGGAATATCTAGCTCCTCCAGCACAATTCTACGGCCAGTTTCCATTGAAAGATAACCAAGAGAGTTGCACAGGGGGATCTAAAGGGTTTTTTTTAGAGAGATGGTCATAGGTTTTTGAAAATGCTTCTTGTTTTTCAACTTTTGCAAGGAGCCTGCAACCCTAACTCCAGCAAAACAGAAGAGCTTACTGTAATCAGAACATGGACAGCAATCAGTCCCAAGGCCATCCTTACACACTCATCCATAGGGTCTAGCAGAGAAAAGAAACACCTTACTCTATGTAAAACATGTATAAGCAGCTTTACATACAAACTTTTGTTCATGGTCAACAACAGAGTCTACTGGAGGTAGGAAAGGGAAGAAAAAATGGATAAAGATTGGAGTGATGCAGGAAAAGAATGGGTGTAAACATGAAGTATAAAAACATGAAAACTAGCAATTAGTGAGTATAGGCCTACAAAGATTACTAAATCTAAAAGTTTTAAAGTACAATGCACAAAGAGGTTTTTAAGGGAAATAGTAAGTTTGCAATGTCTCAATTTTGACTTTTAAAATGTTGCTCCCATTATAAAACCCCATTATGTTTCATCTGCAAGCCTCCCATAGCAAACTGAGTACAATGTGACAAGGAAAGGCATAGAAAGTACGGAATGGAACATTTTCAGGTGGAAGTCAAATTTTAAGCATAGAGAGCTGTACAAAAATCTAAATAGAGACCTATGAAGTAAAAACATTACCTTTAGTTTTTAATACTGGAGTGCAAAAAATCACGGTTTCGTGACACAATGCACTAATGCACTCTGCATTAAAGCAAACTGTGGGGCTTCTAAGCTTGCCAGCTAAACGTCTTTATTCACAACAGCAGGAAGCCGCAGGCATTACCATGTCCTCTCCTTTCCTAATTGGTGCATAAAAGTGGAAGATTTTGTTCACCTGAAAATTCTTTTCTTTTTCCTTTCCCTTTCTTCATTATCCATACACCCCCATTTTCTTTTCCTGGTTGGTGCTCTCACTGTGTGACTTTCTTGAAGAAAGCACAGCATTTGGTCCACAGTTAAAACTGCAACAGACAGGAAAGTGTACTTCTGGCCATTATGTGTAGCCTTGGAAATTGTGAAGTGGGTGGAGGAGAAATGGAAATGAGGCCTATTTTACAGCAAAGCAAGAGCCTGTCTGCCACCACCATTTTTTTTTTGCCAGTTTTCATAATCCTTCTCCAGCTTCTTGCAATGGATCTCTAAGAGAAAGCCATGAGACAAAGGAAAACTAGTGTCTCAAATTTCAACAACTTTATTACAGCGTTGCTAATTATCATTTGCAGACTGGTGGTTGAAATGTCATGGCAGCAATCCCAAATATGTTTCTGCTACATCCCTGATGATCTGCAGGGCTGATCCATGCCAGACAACAAACTGTCATAGTGTCCAGACTAGATGAGTCACTTCCAGAGCTGTTATTGGATCAAACTGGCTGCAGAAAAATATCATGCAGAGGATATCAGCTATGATTAATGTTGAGAGAAGTAGGACAAGAGAGCTAAAGACAACAATGGCTTTGAAATTGAAGCAGTTGGGTTAGAGCATTATCATCAGTGTGCTCCTAGATACAGGAAGAAAGAACTGATTTTTTTAAAGTTGCTTGTTAGAATATTTCATTATAATCTCAGTATAACCTCCATATCCGTGGTTGAATACATTCCTCAACTTTGCATGGATAAGCAAAACCACAGAAGATAGCAATTGAAATGCGTGGCTTCTGGCCCAATAAGATCATAAGGCTATGCTGGATGACCTAGAAAATGTCTAGAAAGGATATGTTTTGTTGGGTGTGGGAAAATAAAACTGCAGATACTGGTCCCATGGGTATGAGGGTCATACTATGCAGTTCCAAGGTATTACAAAGTAATTAGCTACTGTTAGAACTCCAGGCTCTTTCTTAGCTCTAAGAAATAACTGAAATAGTCAATTTTAGTTACTTCAAAACGTATAATGTCACCAGTCAACACCTTGTGATACAAGATACACTGTAGTAGTAAGGCCAGATGTGTACAATATAACTATAAAGGTAACTGACTGTTAAATATTATTCAGTGTTTGCAATGTGTTTCTTCTGAACACAATGGAAACCCATTTACACCACACAATTATTATGTTATTATTCCACTTTAACTATCAGGGTTCCATGTTATGGAGTCCTGGGAGTCAGAAGCAATATCACTAAGTGTGTAGGAAGTGTCGTCCACATGAGCTGTAGAAAATAAAGGTATACATTATTCACAATGCAATGTCATAGCCACACACAACTTGGAATGGGAAAGATCTTGCTCAATCTCTTCCTCTCTAGTTTAAATAAACCCCCCCTCCCTGATGCTTCTTCTATTTGAATGTAGGCCTTATGGCACGAATAACAAATTCACCTTTGCTTGCCTTCTTTTCCATGCTACGCTTTCTCTCTTTTGCTTATCTATAGGTTTTAAACAATGCACTTGTTGAAGTCCCACAGGGCATCATTTTGGAACACAGGAGGGAGGGGTGTAGGATGGAGCAGAAATCAAGCAATGGCTGTAATAGTAAGCATCCTTCAGTATGCAAATATATTTGCTTCTTCAAAATTTTGCAAGTTTTACATTGTTTATAAAGAGTACCAGGCTTCTAGCATTAAAAGCAAAAAGAAGTAACACTGGGCTCCTAGGGCAATCTTCCAATTTCCAAGCCTTAACATGCATTTTTATGGTAATTTTCTTTCTTGGTAAAATAGTAAATTGCTACACATACATACTGGAAAAGTGCACCAAATTTAAGTGCTGGTTTGTATTATATGCTGTAGGCTTTAGAAGAGCAACCCGCTTTAAAAAACAATCTATATTTTCTTGTAATAGATCCGATACATATTGAAAATGTAGCTTGAGGCCATTGCTCCCAATACAGGTCCAACCCAGGGAAACATAAACAAACTTCTGTATCCTCAGTGTTAACAGAAGCTTTATGGGTAGGGGAAAAGAAACGTTAACGCAAGGCCTAATTTCCCATCCCCACAAAAAAAAAAAAACTTTTCCTGTCAATGGTTTCTTCAGTCTGTCTTTCCAATCAGCCACTAGGAGCTGAGTGAACATGCAATGAAAAGCTGGAGCTCAGATTTGCAGCCTTAGAGTGTTTTAGATGGAATCACTTAGCTTGCAGACTGGCAAGGTATAGGTCACAACAGAACTCCAACTCCAGACTAAAGACAGGGTTTTTTGCCCATCCTAGCATGCTGCCAGCATGTTGCTGGGATGGAGTCTGCCAGAGCCCATCATATGACACAGGGCTACTTCCAGCAGGGCTCCGCTGGGTTCTGTCCTGGCAGCATGCCAGTAGTGCACTAAGACAGAATCCTGCAGATATGGGTGACTACCCACAGCATCATTGAAAAACCAGGGACAGCACAGGAGGAAGCCGGGCATAGCTAGGAAACATCATGGGATGGTTGCCCATAAACAAGCATGGTAAAGGGATGAAGCTGGACATTGCCCCATGGCTTCCCCCACTGCCCCCAGCTTCTGAACCTCCATCTGATGAGGTTCTTAAACTATAACTATGATAAAACGTTGAACCATAACTCTTGGAAAAGAATTAAAAGTCACAAGATCATCTTTATTCTATAAAAGCAGTTCACAATTCCAGGTCCACCACACGTCCTTACACATAACTCATATTTGCACTAGGCAAAGACATGGAATAGCATTCGCAATCAAACAACTTAGCCCCATCTACATTGACGATTTAAATGCAGTTTCAAACTAGAATTGAAGAATGTGGCTTCGCTATGCAGATAGGAAAATTTGGAACCTGGTTGAAGCTTTGGATGGAGAGCCCACAGATCACTGTTGCATATTACGAGCTTTCTTTTGCGTGCTTTTGTAGGAGTTTGTTGTCTAACTACTGCAGATTGAAGCTAGCTTCAAGCTGCCTTAAATGCTTAGTGCAGATGGGGCTCTTTAGAACACTAAAGTCTATTCTGATTTGTACCCCCCTTCTCTCTCAATAGAAACATTCAGTTTGAATTGTTCTCATAGCCAATTTTAGCATGACTTTTTCACACAGGTCCCTAATGTGACATCTCTATTCTATTCTTCTTATTGCCAGATCCCCTAAGTGTATAATTTCTAACACACCATGGCTCTTCCCTATCTCTGTTTCTACAGCTCATGTAGGTCCCTGGGGAAAAAGATCTGGTGATCTACCATAACAGAAGGACTGCCACAATTCCACTGCCTGTCGTGATCCACAAACATGCCATGTAGTAAGTCAC
Organism: Anolis sagrei; assembly: GCF_037176765.1. Taxonomy (NCBI): domain Eukaryota; kingdom Metazoa; phylum Chordata; class Lepidosauria; order Squamata; family Anolidae; genus Anolis; species Anolis sagrei. Next base: position 186,676,076 of record NC_090021.1, read on the forward strand.
AAAGCACTCATTTGAAGACTGGTCATAATTCAGCATTCATTCTGACAAAAAATGACATGATTGTTTTGCACAGAATACAGGATTACCTTTACTTAGAACTTTTTCTGAATATAAAATGATCCATGCATAGATCATATTCATAAAAATCTGTTTCCTATTCAAAACAACACTGCTTTTTTATGTAAATCACCCAAGTACAAATTTTGTGCACAATAATCACTTAAGTAGAGCATTTTCTGCAGAGAAAACAGGTTTTTTCTGCACAGGTTTGATGTTTCCTACACAAAGCAACCTTGTACAACTTTTCCATGGAATAAATCACAAATTGCAAAGGATCTTTTTGGTCCAGGATTCTTCCCATCATGTTTTCTCAATGTGTTTGACCCCTTTTCATAAAAATGTATTGGACTACTTTCCTTCTCTATTTATCACTTTTTGATATGAGCCCCTGCATTAAGAAATGCATAATACAATTCTGACTCTCCATACCCAAAAAAAAAAAAGATTGATTTTTTTTAAAAAAAAATCTTAAGTAATGGCTGAATCTACATTTGGTTGCAAGTATTTAACTTTCTTATTTTAGGATCTAATTCTAATTAATGACAGGCCAAAAAAAAAAAAACCAAAGAGGCCTTGACTAATATTTAATACTGTCAAGGAACTGACAGATCTTAGTTGATCAAAGTGACCACTAATAATTTGATATCTTTTTCATGAGTATAATAATGGGGCACTCTTCCTCAGAAATTTGATCACTACCAGGTTTTAGAGTGAGCCCAAAATGGTGGTTGCTATGCCTGACTGTTTTCCTGTTTGCTTATTGTCCTTCTTAAAGCTACTTTTAACAGAACAGCAGAAGACTCTTGCCACTGGAATTGAGACACTCTGGGAAAGAAACTAAATGACATCAGAATCAACAATTCCAGCATTTCTAATAGTATCTCACAAATTTACGGGCAAAACAATGGTGCATTTGTCTGTTTCAATCAAGTTGTACTCTGCCTCAAATGATTAGGGAGAGGCAGGATGATGATGTTGATGATGATGTTGTTGATGATGATGGCAGGGGCTTGAAGGAGTTCTCCAAATTACAGTCATCCATCCACATTTGCAGTTTTGACTTTTGTTTATTGATTTACAATGTTGTCTATAGAAAACTAGGTCCTTCACTGTTTTCTTTGATCAACTTTCTCCTATTAAGCTGCAGTGCTTAGTGATTTCAAGAGAGAATCTAGGACTCCCCAAGTCCTCTAATACAATTCTGTGTTCAACTTCCATCAGAAATTGCCTGTAGAATTGTCTGGAAAACCTTGGTGTTCTCTCAGGTTAAAATCAAATACCAGTTTCTTTATTTTCACCTTCACAGGGGTCTTGTGCACCTAACCTCAAAAATATGGAGAGCTAACTGTATCTGAATAGAGTACTTGTTTACCTGCTGATGGCCTACTACATTTTAATGAAAAAATATATACCACCCCTCTAAGCCCGAAGGTGACTCGAGGCAGTTTACAGTCGGCAGTCAATGCCCCCAAACAACATAAAATACATTTAAAAACATTACATATACTATAAACCATATAAAAGCAATAAAACAATAAAAGCCATAAAACACAAGTCCTCATCACTAAAATCATTTTTCCGTCGCATCATCCAATCGTTCCGTGGATCTCAAATAGTCTATTACACTGCGTTTGCAAATGCCTGCTCAAACAGCCAGGTTTTGACTCTCTTTCAAAATGTTAGGAGGGAGGGGGCTGATCTAATATCCCTAGGGAGGGTGTTCCATTGCCGAGGGGCCACCGATAAGAAGGCCCTGTCTTTCGTTCCAACCAATCGCATCTGCGAAGGGGCGGGACCAAGAGCAGGGCCTCTCCAGGCGATCTTAAGCGCCTAGATCATTCATAATAATAATTATTATATTTATTATTATTATTATTCAAAGCAATTGGCAAACCATATTTATTGGCAGATCAAACTTGGCTTTAAGCCTGATATTTCTGGAATAAAACATTTAGGGACCACACGAGAACTTCCTTATTGTTGTTTTTCTCAGCTGTCTGAGAGAAATGTTTGATACACAGATATGATTTCCCCTTGACAGATTGTATTTTTCTATTAAACATATTATAATGTCTATTTTGCCTCATTAAAAATCTACATAGTCATAAAAATGAACTCAATCAAATAATAATTAGATTTCTTAGCAAAACGAAGCTTGAATGGGCAGCAAAACTACAATGGCAACCCAAAGCTCTCTGTCTCTGCTACAAAAGATGGGAAATGCTTTTTTCTTCCCTTAATAAACACACTTTATTTACTTCCTCATGACAAAAGCAAAAAGGATCAACACTTCTATAAAGTGTTTTGTGGAAGACAGGAGCCTAGAGAATGCCTGCCCTTTGTTTCACCTCAATGTATCTTTCTTTGCTCTACATACTCAAGCCTTTTGCTTTCTTCTTACTTATTGAAGCCAATTCGCTTGCATTCAAGTTAGACTCTTTGTTCCCTTTGTCTGGGAAAGGAGCATCCATGGTCCTCCAACCCCAGTAATGATTGCTAGCTTACATCTATATGTGATAAGTTGAACTAGTGTTTTGTGAAAAGGTGAGGAGTGTATCATGTTTGGTGGTATCAAAAGTTCAATGAAGAAATCACATTTCCTTCTCTTGATAAAGTGCATCTACAGGACATCTAAGACCCAATCAATCCCAAATACAGGCATGAACACAGACTGTCATATATTGGAGGTAATCAACATAAACTAGATGTTTTTCAAGGACCTTTCCCCTAATTGGCTCATTTGGAACTGAACAATAATTACCAAAACCCTCTGGTTCAGTGTTGCTTTATGTTAGGAGTGACCAAACCACAATTTCCCTAAGGGCAGCAAGAACCACGCTTCCATTTAAAGAACTATTCACCAAAACCTGGATCCACCAAATTAGATCCCCTCCATTAGCCAGCAGAGGTAAAGACCAAGAGAATATATGGAAAGTGTTGTTACAAACACTTATCTATGTTCTCAGGCCTCGTAAGTTAAGAGGGATCCCAAAGAACTAAAGTAGGTAGTACAGTGACCTGCTTATTTGGGCATGCATCTATAAAGAGTCATTGTCACTGCAGAATTAAACAAAACCAAAAATCCACAAGAGAGTGATATCTTTATCGGCCAACCAAAATACATCATGCAAACTTTCAAAGCTCCATTGCCTTTTTCATCAGGCAATTCCTTTGTTTAATTGATAGCAAAGCAAGTATAATTGTTAAAAGCTATATATTTGTAAAAAGGGACAATAATATCTCTCAAAATATGTTTAAAAATCATACAGGAGAAAAACAGCTTTGGAACTTCCATTTTTATATATACATATTTGTTTACAATTAAATGAATACATACACACACACACACACACACGAAGATGTGGCCCACTAATGATGTTATGCATATCCAAATGGCCTTTGGCAGAAAAAGGTTCCCCACCCCTACCTTTAGTGAAACTACAGAATCAATCTTTATCTGTCCTCTAGATAATCTTCCCTGATCATTAAGAATTTCATCAGTTTCCATTACTCTCCAGGAACCTAACATCCAAGTGGCCCACTTTCTTCTACTCTTAATAGATCAGATGAGGCTAATGCTATGAATCCTTTCTCATCCTTTCTCATATTTTCACTTGGAAACCTTTACCAGCAGGACAAAGAAATCAGAAAATAATTTTATTTTTCATCCCCTCATCCCCAATGAGTAGGGCTATGATTGATCTAAAGCAAACTAAGACCCACGGGTCAGATGTGCCCCCCCCCCCCCGGTCATTTACCCAGCTCATGCTCTAAACTTTCATCACACACATTACAATCAGTGTTTCTACACATTTAAAAAAAATTGGTACTGATGGAGCCAATCACATATTCATAGGGCACATCCAGACAGCCCTTTAAAAGTGGGAGCTCCCGCATTGTAAAATGGGGTGTCCAGATGACGACTCTCAGAAAAGCAATTGCATTTGCCACAAAGTAGGAAAACTCTGTTTTGTAGCAAATTAATTTGTTAGTGGATTTGTTATGCGCCTTCATGAAAGGGGCAGGGAAAATTCACTATTTCCGCTGTCAGGACTGCTCCTTGGGAAGTTCTAGATTTCTGAAGGGGCAGTCCACACAGCCATCTCATATTTTCTGGGCTAAAAGGGATTTGCAGTGGTTTGGGAAGGGGTGGGGCTGTCTCTCTGTTCTCCTGGACTTCTTTGGTGGTGTGCAAACTACAGTCTGCCCCAACCCAGGTTTTTTAAACCTGGGTAGAAGCAGACTTTACTGCTGTGAGGAACACCCATTCTGTGAGTTCCGGGAATTTTGCCATTTGTAAAGTGTGTTTTTTTCCTATACTTCCTAAGTCGAATAGCAATTGATTTCTTTTTTTACTTCCCAGAGTAGAGACATGTAAAAACATCCAATTTAACATATGATGAAAAATACCCATTGTTTGCTTGTAAAGATAACGATGACAACATTCTAGAGGGAGGCAGCAAGATAGGCAGTATAGAATCCCTTTTTCCACCATAATCTTTAGAACTGAGAAGAAAGGAATGGTAATTTATTTCTTTTTTTAACAATGTTAATTCAATAGAGTTACCCTTTGAGAGGTATCTGTACTTATAAATTGTGTGTTTTGATATGTATTTATAGAAATATGTTTTAATATGTATCTTTTATAGAAATACATCTTAGTGTGTGTATTTGTGGTATTTTTACAATGCATGTGTGTTTTAATTATTTTGTAACCCACCTCAAGCTACAAGGAGAGGCAGGCAAGAAATAAAATTATTATTATTATTATTATTATTATTATTATTATTATTATTATTGAATAATATAGCATAGAAGAAATCACATTTAATGATCTCACATTAAATATTACTTCCACAAGAATAAACACAGATGATTTCTTCAAGTAAAACAAAACAGGGGAGGAAACAGTGGGAGGAGAATGTCTCCAGTGTGATGGGAAGGCAAATTGATAATTTGAAAAGAAAGCTGAACAAAGAAAAACTTGTGATGGGAGTAAGAAAATCATTCACTTAATTTCCAAATGGGATGTTGTGAAGTTTAAGGGAAAATCAATGATCCCCAATGTTTTACTTATTGCGTGGGATGAAGTCCCAAGGGCTTCCCTAAGTCTGAAATAACTTGAAGGCACACAACAACAACAATCCTAATTAACTTGACTATCTGATCAGCCAAAGCAGTTCCACATTTCCCACTGAAATACTGGTAAGTTTTTTTTATAAAACTGTTGTTTGTTCTAAATACTCTATTGTTCTTTCACGTTTTTTTCACTACAAATAAGATATGTGTGGTGTGCATAGGAATTCGTTCATGTTTTATTTTCAAACTATAGTCTGGCCACCCAACAGTCTGAAGCTCTCTGCTTAAAAATTTTGAGGCCCCTTGATCTAAAGATATATGTAGCATACATTCAATGGAAAAAGTGAATTGATGAGCCTTTTCGGTACACTAACCTTTAATGTTGTTTTGTGTCCCCACTGAGAATAGCCAAACGATGCTGCAGGAAAGAAGCTCCCTTTTTTGGCATTGCATCACATCCAAAAGATCTCAGGAGCACAGTTTGCTTTACAACATTGTGTGGGTGGGTCTGGAGGTAGGGGGAGAAACACTCAGAGGGTATTAGCTGTTAAAGTACCTAGGGAATCATCAAGTGCCACTTAATAAAATATGAAACAACAGTGGCACAATGTTTCAATTTGTGCCAAAATCAGAAAACATCTGTTACAGGAAAGCAGAACCATGTATAAGAGGAAAGGAAGAGAGAGCCTCAGATGCATCTTTTAATCTACTAACACACATTAAGCAGTAATGCTTTCAGACTTTTCATCTGGACATCCATGTGTGTCTCCATCTGTGAAGCAATTTGATGTGTTCATTTGTTGCAACTTTATGGGCATTTATGACAATGTTTTCCTACTAGAGATTCACAGCCAAAGATCAGGTGGAGGGGGAGGATGTATGTACCTGTTTGCCTGCCTTCAAATCACTTGTCAACCTATGGTGACCCCATAGAAAAGATTTTTTTAGGCAAACATGGGTAGTTTTGTCTATAGCACCTAACATTCATTGGCAGTCTTTCATCCAAGTAGTAACCAGGGCTGACCCTGCTTAGCTTCGAGGATCAGATGGGATCTGGTGCCTTTAGGGCTTTTAGACTATAAGGAAAGTTTAAAATATGTGTGCAAAGTTTGCTTATTTACACTACCCTATTTCTACTAATGTGTCCTTCATTCCAAAGTCTTTTCAAGATTGATGTGGTTCCTACCTCTCACTTATCCACTGGCAGTGTAAGGTTTGCACTCTCATTGTTGCTGCTACTGTTGTTGTTGTTGTTGTTGTTGTTGCTATTGCGTGACCTCAAGTCATTTCCGACTCATGGTGCCCCTAAGGCAAACTTATGAGGCTTCCTTCACAATATTTGTTCAGAAAGGGTTGCCTTGGCCTTTGTCTGAAAATGTGATTTGCTCAGTCACCAGAAGGTTTTCATGGTTGATCCTATTCACTAGAATCCCAGTCCAAAGCTCAAATGACTTAAAGACTACTCAGTTAGAGAGATCCTTGCCTTCCCAAACGGTATTTCCCAGAATTCTGCAGGTGCCAGAAGAACAGGGTGCTCATGTGAAATCCCCAGTGTGATAAGGACATCAGTCTGAAACAGTGCCATGACCCTGACAAACCATATGGAGAACTGGGGTGCAACCATAGATCCAAGATTAATATTGTTTAATATTGCTTTAATATTATCAAAAGAAATAATAGATTTCATTCTATCCTTTCACGTGCTTCATTTTATCCACCAGCTCAAACTAAGTGTAACATTTTATTTGAATTTAATTGCTCCTAAATTCATCAGAAGAGTTTTCTCTTTCCTGTAAACTGGTGAAGAATGTCACCACCCTACACACACTTCCCTTCCCTGATTTTACCACCCACAAATATAGTGCATAATTCTGAGAAGCTAGTCACCTTCAGCTCCATTTTTGACTTGCTTGTATATTGAAAAATATTGTTTCTCATCCCACCCTGGGGCAGCAGTCTGAAATAGTAGATTATATTCTTCCAGGTCCTTCAGCTGCATGTATACACAACTTTGTCTCATTTCCCTTCAGCCACGAGAATATTTGTTAATATTCTAGGACACCACATCAGTTTAACCACTGGTTTTGTATACTATTACTATATCACTACTAATTCTTATCACGTTATATAAACTGATAAAGATTTGATGTCTGGGTTTATTTCCAAAACAAGCACTTCTGTCAAGACAGTTACATCACTGTGGAGATGTATCCCCATATATTGAAAGGGGACTTGGCTGAGCTTGTCCAAGAAAAGGTGGTTCAAAAAGTTTAGCAGTGACTGCAAAATGGATAATTTATGGTTGGGAATTATGGAAGCTACAGCCAAGATAGACCATTGTTTCAATCCTTTGTAAATATGTCCTTTATTTGCCATGTCATTCTCATTTCCAGTGAAGATCCTTTGTCTAACATTCCAACACACCTAATTTAGATTTAACATATTGCTAATCAAAAGACTAAATCATCCATACATACCCTGCTGACCTAATCAGAAAAATACCACTTCGTGTTCAATGTTCCTCACATTCCTTGGCATAGATTATATCAATCAGAACCAAAATTTTCTGCAGTCTCATTTCTACCATTCCCCAATTAAGTTCTGGGCATAAGTGTGTGTGTGTATCTGTATGTATGTGTATATATTTCTCTCTGTGTGTGTACAACTGCTAATTATCCAATTAAACTTTATGTACTTATAAAATAAGAATAATGCTGTTGCCATAATCATCACTACTACTCAGAACCTGGAAACACTACTATTAAACACTACAATTCCCAGAATCCTCATTCAATAAAGCCAAGGGGTTTAGCTCTCCACGTTTTGTTGCTACAACTAGTAGTATTAAGTCTACATTAATTTGTATGCTGCTGATCTATGCTGATACAACTGAAGTGATTCCCGACACAGCTGGACTCATGCTAGAACAGGGTTATATTTATAAGGATTTACAGTTCAGTACCTAATGAATTGGCATGGTGGCATTATGCATGTTTGCTCATGAGTTAATCACACTAGGTTCAGAGACTCCCCCCTGGGCACACAGAAGACTGGGCGACTTGGAAGGCGCTGAACAGACTGCGCTCTGGCACCATGAGATGCAGAGCCAACCTTAAGAAATGGGGCTACAAAGTGGAATCCTCGACATGCGAGTGTGGAGAAGAGCAAACAACTGACCACCTGCTGCAATGCAACCTGAGCCCTGCCACATGCACGATGGAGGACCTTCTTGCGGCAACACCAGAGGCACTCCAAGTGGCCAGATACTGGTCAAAGAACATTTAATCAGCTACCAAGTTTGCAAAATTTGTGTTTTTTGTTTGTTTTTTTTTTTTTTGTTTTATCTGTTTGTTTGTTTTGTTCTGATAGAAATGTAATACAATATTCTGGTTGCGGATGACACGATAAATAAATAAATACTAGGTTCAGTGCTACTTTATGGCTGCAGTTCTACATTCCCTTAAGAGCAAATGTTTCCCAGTGAATTTTCTCTTTGTTGAAGAGGCACTGGAAATCATCTGCCTATGCCTCATACGTTTTACCAGACCTCCTCCTTGAAGGAACGGAGACTGCCAGACGTTCTCTCGCATACCCCACAGGGCTGCTGCTCCAGAAAAGAAAGGAGAAGGCAAACATACAGCACATGGGACTAGTATTAGTAACAGGGACTGGTTCATACACATGGCAACAAAGTTCTTCAGCCAAACAAGAAGGAGGATATGGCCAAAAGGGGTTAGCCACATTGGCATTTTGGATGGCGCACTTTGGGGCCTGTTTGGACTGTTGGGAGTTTGTTGATTGCACTGGGGTCAGGGTTGGTGGTGGAGGGAGTGCGAGTCCCCACCCCTTTTGTGGTGTTTGTCATAGGACCTGGATACAGCTTAGTTAATCCTCCCCCATTGAAGGGAGGGGGGGGAGTGTGATGAAGCATTGATTTTTAACTGTAAGTTAAGCGTAGTTATGTATATGTGTCTTTACAGTCAAATATGATTGTGTGTGTGTGCTTAGATGGTTGAATATTATTATATGTATGTGTTCAGGAGGTAAAGGACAGTTATGGGTGTACATAAAGGGTTAACCATTTAGAAATTGCAGAACTAGGGGGATGGGACCAAACTCAGCACTCTGAGTTAGATTGCCATGGAGAAAGGGGTGGAGCCAATTGCACTTACCAGAAGAAGACATTTTGAGGCTTCAGTCCTTTGGTCATCGAGCTAAAGGGAAGGTGGTTCAAGCGTGTGGTGAACCAAACTAAGGGAAAGCTTATAGCCTGAGTGATTTAATTAGGTCAAGGGGACTTATTTAAGTTTGTGGTTTAGCTGTGTGCTAATAGAAGAAATCCCACTGGGAATCTTTACTTCAGCAGGAAGCTGAAGGGAGACAAGGGCATTAGCTGACCTTAGTTTATCTGTCAAATAAGGAAACTATCAACCTGTTATAAATCTGCTCATCACTTTACTTCACCAACTAGTTCTTTAGTTGTTACACTTCTAAATAGTTGGTGAAGTAAAGTTATATTAAGATTTGTTGAAACTGTAACTCATGAAGCTTTATACCTCAGGAGAAGAGAACTCTGAAACCATTAAGACCCTTCCATACTCCAAATAAACTTGTTCTTGTTTTAATAACTCAAGTCTCAGTGTACTACTTCAAAGGGGGGGGGGACCTCGCTATGCACCATAAGAAACACTACAGGGTGGTAGCAGTGAATCTATTTGAAAATAGGGGAATCCATTAATAAACTGAATAGGAAACCCTTATTAATTGGTGGCAGCATAGCCTAGCACCTCACAGATGGTGGTAGCATACTAGATTGAATAGAGTATCAGACAATGAAGAGGAAGCCTTTACAGGGAGCATCCGGTGACATAGCAGGGATGTGGCGGTAATGGAGTCCCAGTATTATGCCAGTTGGTAAACAACTGTACCCCCTAGCTTGGTTAAGTGACATTGATCAGCAGTGGACTGTCCAATTCCTGATCCAGGACCCATGCATAGTAGCCAATGTAATCATATAAACAAGTTGTGGCCTTTTGTTATCTAAATACTGAATGTTTGTCATTCTTGAGTCCTGTCGGAGATTGGTATCTCCCATGCCCATGCAACAGGCATATATTTATAAGGATTTACAGTTCAGTACCTAATGAATTGGCATAGCGACAAATGCATGTTTGCTCATAAGTTAATTACACTGGGTTGAATGCTACTTATGGCTACAGTTCTGTGTATCCTTAGAAGCAAATGTTTCCCGATGAATTTTCTCTTTGTTGAAGGAGCGTCAACACTATCAACCCGTTATAAATCTCTTGCTCATCACAAACTATATGAACAAACTATATGAAATACATAAAACTGTCTCCAACACAAAAGACACATCCTGAGATCAAAATCAGATTAACCAACATATCTTCCAGAATTCAAAACAAACCCAAACACAATTGGCAGGCAAAAATAACTCTATGTGAAATTCCATCTATATGCAATTCATTAAATAGTAAACATACCAGGATGTGTGTGTGTGTGTGCGCGCAACTCTCAAAATGGTACACACACACACACGCACAAAACTGATTCTTGAAAATATATAACAATCCATGCAAAAAGTGTACCTCCAAGAAAGATGCATATAAAACACAAAATGTTAAAAAATCATATAAAATGTATACATTTTGAAAATGCAGGAAATATACATGTCAATTTCCCTTCAAGGAAGAGAGGATTTACAGTCAGATGTCAACCAGAGACTGAGTGAACTTAGTGGCAAAAAAGAGAACAATTTTCAGGAAATGTGACTTGGCAGATTTGCTCATCGTTATAACAGAATAAATTATGCAAATCATATATGTTTGCATATATTACTTGATTTAAAAAAGCAGAAACATTTTCATATAATTATCAAATACTAGAGTGTTGGACTCATACTTAGGAAACTGAATTTCACATTCCCACCCAGCTATGAAGCTCGCTTTGGTCAGCTACTGTCTACCTAAATCCTCTCCAAAGATTGCTTTAAGAATAAGGGTGTGGGGGAAACGTGTTTGCCACCCGTAACTATTTATTGGAAGGAAAGTGTGGTTGCTAAGATATAACTTTCTGGGAAGGTTTCTAGGCTTTCTGTCTCATGTATGAAGACAAGAAACTCATTTTAAGCTAAATTTTTTGAGTTGTAATAGTAGACAGTAGAATAGTAGTTAAAAATTTTACATATTTATTATGTGTCATGTATTTTGTATTTGATGTTGTTTTATGTTGAGTGGCACTGAATTGTTGCCAACTGTTCTGCTCTGAGTCCCTCAATGAGGGAGAGAGGGCAGGATATAAAACAAAATAAATCAAATCAAATCAATAGAAAGAGTTGTCACAAAAGAAATCTATATAAATAACCTGGGGTTGAATTCTATTCTCATTCAAGACAATGGCATAAGATCAACTCACTTAATTGAGTGGATCACAATTTTATTTCCAACACCACATTACTCACACAAGTTCACTTGATTATACATGGCAACTTGTATAATCAAGTTCACTTGATTATACACTTGATTTAAACCCTACTTGGGTGCAATTCTGCGCCTTCTCGGTAAGGTTTATACAACAAGTTCAATAGGTCATCTTCAGCCCACGCTATAGAAGGGCTTCTTTTTGTATACAATATTTTATCCTTTATTTCTCCTTGCTAATTTCTCAAGAGTTTTGCCAGTAAATTTACATTCTAGAAAATATTGATTTCTTGTTCTAATTTGTAAGAACATAAGAAAAGCTGTGTTGGATTAGACCAAGAGCTTACCTAGCATATATTTTTGTTCAAACAGTGATACCCCAATGGGACATCCACCAGCAGGGCATAAATGAAATACCACAATCCATTGTAAGTACCAAAAGGCATACATCCTATGAATCTGGGGATGATATGTAACCAGTGTGAGTAGTAGCAATTCATAGTCCTGTCCTCCATAAATGATGGCAATCCAACCTAACTGTTGCTTTGCTAATGAAATAAGTGTGGCAAAGTCATGTGACTGTCATTTAAAACATCAAAATAAGTATATTACCAAACTGGGTTAAACTTTACTTTCAAAATAGACACAACTTTTAAAATGTACTTCATGGCATAAATAAAACAGGGAATATTCTCATGGCTTCTTTTTTTTTTCCCCTCCCCTCATGGACATCAAATACTTCAGAGTTTTCTTTGAGATGTACATCTCAGTATTTTGTTTTTGTTTTGATTTTTTTTCAAAGAGTTGTATTGCATATTCTTTTCAAGGGACTCAGAGATTTCTCTTACTGATCCTTGTACATCTACAGAAGCATTTCCAGGAACAATTCCACATGGCCAGTTTTTAATCATTTACAGATCCCAGTATAGAATATTCTTAGACTTCATAATTGACTTCACACAATATGCCTGTGGGCAGTACATTCTTTAACACACATAGCAATACCCAAGTGGTGCTCATATGCTTGTCAGCAAAGGATCTGTGGGGAGCATTCTCTTGTAAAATATAAAATAAAATAGGCAACTAGAATTATTTGAGAACTGCTATTTTATGGTACTGCTATAATTCTGAGAGGAAAGGGGCGTTGCATAAACGTTATTGCTAATATATCACTGCAAAGACAGTAAATGCAATCCTTCCTATGAAGCATGACCAGATCTCATTTGAGTTGTTTCTAGTGGAAATAAAATCACAAAGGCTCAAGGTGATGGGAAGGAATATTGATTGAAAATAGTAGATGATAAGTGTCCTCACCAGAACATGGATAAACATGAAGATTCCAGATCTGGGAGGGTCACATTGGCCTCATGCTCCCAATTCCTGAGATTATTTTTTTTAAAAAAAACCCAGAGTGAGTTATAATTGTGGGTCTTGTGGGTTCAAATAAATCTGTGGGTAACACTTTGCCAGCCATGATCTCAGAGGAATGTGTACATTTTGGATTTTGCTTACTAATTTGGGCTAACATCGTATGTACCTTTCTGAATGATTTCATGTGTTGGGTTTACACAATAAAACTGGATAGCAGCTGCTGCAGCAACACGTGATACAACAGTCTAATTGGCCTACACCTACATCACAGACTGATCAAAGCTGAGATTGGCCCACCCAAAAGCAGCAAGTCATACAAAGATTCCATGAGGCCTAAGCCAACAAACAGTAGTCCAAACAATGACGTGAAAGGACCATTGTTTGGACTACTGCGAGGCTAAACAGCAACTGAAAGTATGTCATATGGTACAGTGGCTTGATTGGACCCTACAAAAGAAGTTTGCACAATAGGGCCTCATGAAAGAAGGAAGTACAAGGAAGCATAATTTATTTATTTACTTACTTACTTTTTATCTCACATTTCTCACAGTAAAGGGACTCAAAGTGGCCATGGGGTCTAACCATTGAAATAGAGACTCTGTGGCCACAGAGTGAGAAGCAAAATTCTACAAAATTCTGGTGAGCCACAAGGCAGGGAGCAGGCCATTAAGGTGACCACCAGAGCATGAAGACCCTATGGAGTGAATACAACTAATCCACCTATTCCATTCCCCCCAAATACCACATTTGCATAGCTAATGCCCCATCAACCCACTCCTTCTCTCCTAGTATTGCCCTCATACACCCAAACCATCTCAGAGTTGCATGAGTGAAGAGCTGCATGACATTCAAGCAACAAAATAAAAACAGCCATATGCACCCAATAGCTCAATGTTGTCAGGGATATGCACAATAAAAACTTTAAAAATGCAACAATATAGGTACTAGAGAATGATGGAGACAAGGCTGGAAGTAACATCTTCTATCTGTAATTGTTAGACACAATAATGATTTTATGGTGATCACTCAATGCAGTGAATATCCAATAAGGCACATGAAGAGGTGGCCTTAAATTGCCACCAGCTCTTATCTTGGCATTATATGCATTGCACCACAATATCTGGCCTCTGTCCATTGTGGCCATCAAAAGTGTACCCTGCCCAGTAGTGTCATTTGCTGTGTGTATCCACACATGCAATATCCTGATGTTAGCTCAAATCTGACAATCACTTTCAGTTTCTTACAGAACTCCTAGAAAATGATCAGGATAGCTTGAGTAAGCTTTTTTTAAAAAAAAATCATAGTTTGATATATGTTCAGCTGGCTAGCTCAATATTTCTTTAACAGTCTGAACACCATCATTTCCTCTGATACAAATAAAAGGTTTATGAATATCACTAACCATGGTGCCCACAGTCTGCCCAGAACAATACAAATCAGGCATTATTAGAGCAGTTTTTATCTTGGCTATATTCCAAACTGGCACAAAGTAAAGCTCAACTATGAAAATGGCCTTATATTTTTGAACTGTAGTGACATCATCAGATGGAAAGAGGGGAAAGTGGAGAGAACCATCTTAACCCATTCCTTCTCATCTTTCCCTGGCTTGAGGGATGGTCAGTTATCCCCCCACACTTCCCCCCTTTTCCTCTGACTTTTCCCCACTTTTTCCAATCGGGAACCTGTTTGGAGTTGGGTAACACTCCTGAAAATGGCTTCAGGCTCAGTTTCAATGTGCTTATGAACCGGAGCTCCACTAATTCTCAAAACAGTCTCATGTTGTACAGTGGCCTCCATGGGAATATGCTGCTTCACCCTTTCTATATACAGAAGACAGCTTGATTTGACTCTTTCTTGAACACGGGTAAGGGGAAAATGTGAGTAAAGCTGACAATGTAAGTAACACCAGGCATTTCACAATGCAACTAGGGACATTATTACTATTGCCATCCCTACCCAGACTGAAGAAGCTGCCTGACACAGCAACATCATTCTGCACTGTTCAAGGTCCAGCCTTATTTACAGATATCACAACCAATGTAGCATTCAATCAGAATGTATGAGAGAGATTTGGGCAGATCTCTTTTAATCCATGCTGTAATTGTTTTCTCTGGTATATTCATTCATTTTCAAATCACATTTGTCAAGATAGCTCTTCATTATCACACTTTTTAGGAAAAACTCAGACCAAAGTGAGAATGCAGAGAATTCTACAAGGAGAGACAGTAAGGACAGAAATTGTAGAAAGAAAAGAGTTTTGAAAAGAAACAGCAAGAAACACATTCAACTTGAGGAAGGGATGGAGCAGAGTTAAAGCAGAAGGGACAATCAGCTCTTGTTCTCCAAAAAAGAAATCAGTTACAGCACTCAACAGATTGCCTGAACAGAAGGCTGGAGAGTCCCAAACAGTGATACACATATTTCATGTGAAATGCAGCTTTTACACCCTAAATGCTTTCCAATACTTGCACTCAACTGATTGGATTAGCACTAAAAGGCATTGCTATTCTCCTTTTGCAACATTTTTGTTAATTTTCTACTTCATTTCTCAGGAATTTAAATTTCACGATTAGTTTCCCTAAAATGCAAAGACCTTCTTAGAGGAGAAGACATTATGGGATTTTCTCTGTATATTTAAGACTCAGTGGGGTGGTGCATATTTGATCACAGAGGGTTGCTTCACAGGACAAAGCAAAAAACTGAAGTCACTAGAAATCAAGAAGGAAGTAGGCACTAGGCTTGGGCCCAAATCAGTTTGAACAAAAATGATTTGTAATATTTGGTGGGCTGTTTTATATAATCCTGGGAAACAGAAGGGGGAGAAGCGAGCCTCAAAGACTGGCAAAATTGATTAAGGGAGAAGGATTTTATCAGTACCTGGAGAGGAAGGTGTTAAGTCTGCAATACGCCTGAGGCAGGGATCTCCCTTCCCGGAAACAGTAGTGTTTGTTTATTTCTTTTTGGAAAGTTTCCTAGGCTCCTCCTCCAGAGAGGGCCCTGCTGGGAACTCACTTTCCCAGCAGCACTTGCATAGGGTGGGCATTGGAAAGTCTCTGGTTCCTCTTGGGGTATGATGGGAGTTGAAGTTTTTTCTCTCTCTCTG
This sequence comes from Anolis sagrei, assembly GCF_037176765.1. Classification (NCBI taxonomy): domain Eukaryota; kingdom Metazoa; phylum Chordata; class Lepidosauria; order Squamata; family Anolidae; genus Anolis; species Anolis sagrei. Next base: position 186,692,129 of record NC_090021.1, read on the forward strand.
TTTATCAGCTAATAAAAAGCCTCATTGTGTCCATACTCTGATTGACTGAGAATGGACACAACCAATGACTACAATTGCCAAAACTCTCTCTTGTGGCTTGTCTTAGTTTTTAAAATGTTATGGTTAAAACTTAAAATAATTCTAAGACATCAGTAGATTGGTTAATTGTTTTGAAACTTGGTATGCCTATAGTTGTAAATGGGTTCTAAAACTGAGGTAGGTTTAATGCAGATAGGCAAACATTTAAGGGCAGGGGTTGGAGTGTGGGTAAGTAAAAATGAAGATATTGGATTAATGAAAAAGAAGGTCAGAGTCTATATTCTGAGAAGAGGCTAAACATGCAGATTCTAAACTGAGCTTTAGCATTTCTTCCTGGTTGATGACTATATATCACATAGATCCAGCTATTACAGTTTGTAAGAGATCAGTTGTATCAGTGTTGGAATCACTTTCTCAATTTGTAGGTGATGAAAAAAATCCATAACTCTAATTCCACCCTGCAGATCAGACTGTTCATATACAATAAAACTTTTGAAAACAAAGAGGACTAATATTCTGGTACCTGTGGATGCAACATTTATTTAATCCAGTATACCCTAGGAAGATGTCTTGGCTATCATACATCATAGACTGAGCAGGTGAGAAGATAATATACAATTTTTCATTTGTTCTAAAATAGTTTCAATTATGATTTTTTTTATATGTGATGCCTTAAAATTGACTTTATTGCTATGGGTCACCTTATGGTCCCAAAGCTGACCAATTTATATATGGAAAGGTTTAATGATGGTATTACTTATCTTTAACATTTTTTTCATCATTTGTTCAAGTTTCCTATTTTTTTTTTAATTTAGATAAGAAGTGAGAATTATATCAATATCAAATTTGTCCTTAGTTATAACAGCACAAAAGTCCACTTTTTATAGTTAATGGTCAAGAAAGGTCTGGGCTTACCTGTAAAAAAAACCCATAGGGACTTATACCCATTCATTGTCAGATAGCTCTTGCTCCAGATCACTTAGTTGTAACCTATTTTATGGACAGCTCTTATGATTAAAATGAGAGATGTTGACGAAGAGTGGATTGAAAGAACACAGCTAGACATCACTGAACACTCTACTTGGTGCAGCTTTACTCAGGGGACATCGTCATGTGGGCATTGTGTCCATGTCAGATACAGTTCAAATACTAACAGAATCTGTTGCTTTATAGATTTGTAAAGATATGTTTTGCACCTTGTCACCATTTGAAACATTTTTCATTTATTCTGTCCAGTGTGAGTGCAAAATATAATCTATATGAAAACCACAACAACTAGGTCTCTTTTACAACAAACAGGAAACACTTTGATATGTAAGGAGCCACTGAGAGACTGCTTCCTTGGTGGGTCATTCTGTAGAACACAATCTTGCCGCAACAGACATAAAATTGGGGCATCAGAGGAGGAAAGTGTAAATGATAGGATTCTGTTGAAAAACAAAATTGAATGGATTCTGAAATGAAAAGATCAGACTCCCTCATAGCTCGGTGAGGAAAAAAATACAATTTTCTTTCATTTCTTTACAGTGAGATCTGGAATTTTTAGATACCCTCCTACCTTCTGTTAGGCCTGTCATGTCCAGATATGAATGTCCTTGAAGATTAATCAGTATGTTGCAGCAAAGTCTCTGAAAGAATATAACAGCAGCCTTCTATTTGGACACATTTTAGGTAGCAGTAAATTACATCAGAAATCACTTTATCAGCAATTTCTGCAAACTGTTATTTTTGTTTCTTTGTTTTGAGCCAGAAGTTCAGGCTGAACTGCAGCATACAATTATTGAATGATTATGTAAGTTCTGATGTTTGTCTTAGTGTATTTGTGTCTTAAACACACACATACAAACATTTCACACATACATATTGAGGATTTTTTAAAATGTGCTGCACTTTTACATAATAAAATCATTTAATATAATCTTGAGTATTTAGCATAATCTACATGTCTTCTTCATGCCTGGAGACTACTGCAAGGTTCAAAAATATGACAACCTCCAAGTTTTATAGCTGAGCTGCCCACCCACCCCCCACCCCCACCCCCTGTCCCGCCATCCCCACCTTCCTGAAAGTTACAGAAACTCAAAGATTTGCTGATGTAACTCATGAACACAGTGTAACTCACAGATTCATTAGGGTTGCAATCCATTGCACTCTTTCAACATCATTGGGACTACTTGGAGTGTCTATATTGACTATATGGCAATGTGTCAAAGGCTGAATGCCTGAAGTAGGCAGAGGCAAAGTGAGTAGGACAAGTTCTGATAATGGATGAGGCCACCCTATGCTCCCCCTTGCAAATGCAATGAGATTCATACATATATTTGTTTTGCATCCATACCAGCCCTGTCACATATACACATGGAATATTAGGATAGTAAATCTTCACTCATTTCACTCTTGCAGTACAATAGGCTTTGTGTTACACGATGGATCCATTCCAGGATCCTTTGTATAATACAATTTTCAGGTACAATCTAGAACACTCCCCCTTTTTAAACCTGAAAAGAACAATGCATTGGGCTTTTATAGAATCACAGTGAAAGACCTATATATTCATAGAGGAGTGTTGTTTCTATTATTCTAGTGTGATTTTATGGACAATATCTGACAGAACCTCAGGCTGCATTTCTGGCAATAGTTGACCACAGAATCATGCTGGAAGCCAAGTAAGAACAGTTTTCTAGGCATCACTAGATCCTCCAGCACAATTCTATGGTATTCAAAGTTCTTCACATATAATAGAAAACTACGTTCAAGTACTAGCTGTACCTACTGGGTAAGAGCATGGGTGTGTGTTTTGTCTCTTTGTGCTTTTGTTCACACATTTGCATCTTAAGATTTGTGAAAAAATCATTTGCACACAAAAAAGTTGGAGCTTTTTGTATGAAACAATATTTCTATGCAGAAATGTTCATGTTATTTTGCCAATAGTGAAAAACTATGCCTTGGTTGACAAGGGGCCGAAATACGTCAGGATGTCAAGACACCATTTCTTACTGGGGATAATCATTAAAAATGTGGGTATTTTTTGTATCTACGATATACATACTCTGCATTTAGGCTTCAAGAAAGTCTAGATGATTTGAAAGAAAGGGTTAGCAGCTGAGGACCATACAATATATTCTCCCCTCACTTACTTGTTTCAGACTTACAGGACTTGGGCATGGGAAAAGATTTCCTTGATTTTAGTAGGAAGCTTTTTAGAGGCCTATCCACTTCTAAAACAATGCAGGAAATACAGATCACAGGGAGAAGAAGGTTTTACCTTCTGAATAGGACAATCCACATATGCCCCCTCTAGAGGGTGGCATAGATAGAGGTAAAGTTGCCAGCTGGATAGAGAAGGCTTTCAGACTGTTTAGAAACCCTAGAGTCCTCACTCCTGCCTTAGCAGTTACTTCTGAGTAAACCTGCATTGCATCCCATAGAATAGTACAGAACTGATGAAAGTCTAAAATGACAGCCTGCTATGGTGTATAATGAAAGCCATCACATGCAGAAAATCTACCCAATCACTTTACAAAATGATGAGATGGCAAGGAACTCGGGGCAATCAAGCCTAATTCAACAAATATTGGCACCCAATCACTATTGCACACCACAATATGACACAATCATCCATCAGAAGCAAACAAGAAGTATCACTAGCAAGATGACTGAAAAGAAATTAGCTCCCGATGACTTAGCTCCATGTCACTTAGGGAATGGAAAAATCAATAACCACAAAGAAGCAAAAGCAAAGTGAAAATCAAGATTCACTGCATGCCCAGGATGTGTTCCATAAAAATCCTGCATCAGGATATGACTTCCCTACTCTTACTTTAAAGCAGAACTTTCAATGATTCTACAGTCCAAAGGAGGACAAAACATATCCCATGAAATATGCCAGCATAACTTCAATAAATGATAGGATGATTTGACAAGCTTGTACAGGATGTTATACAACTGAGTTAAAAGTATCACAGCCAAACACTTTGGGGTCCAAAGCACAGTGTATGGCATCAATAACCCATGCACAGAAATGGGTTACAATTTCCCAGAATGTTTGGTTAGAGATGTCTTAGATTTTGCCAGAAAATGGCGTAGACAAGGAAGCAATTTAGAACACTTTAAAGCAGTTCAGGGTAATCTAAAATAATGTTAAACACATAAAATAACATTTAAGACAATTTAACACCATATAATGTAATTCAGTGTCGTGTAGTGGGTTGAACACTGGACTAGGAGTCTGGAAATGCAGATGCATTTCTCCTCTCAGTATGGCAACCCATTGGAAAATCCCATGATTGGTTTACCACAATGAGACAGGAGTGACTTGAAGGCAAACAACAACAACAACAATTTTGCTATGGGGAAGACAGTAACCCCACAACACTGTGACTAATAAAAAATACTAACAAAATTCAGTGATTAAACTTTGTACCAGAGTACCAAGCAATGTAAACAGAAACTCAGAGAAATGCCAAAGTCCAGGGATCTTACAAATTTTGGCTGGGAATAAAACGGAAGGAAATGACAGAGCTTGGAGAAAATGTGAAACAAGCAACCATGTTACATGTACCATATTTTCTAAAACATTTCTTCTGAAGATTCATTTGTGAGATTTGGAGACATTTTTGTAGTTTAACGTGCATTTTTAAGCATAACTATTTAAAGGTAAATAACAGGCAAATATTAGAAATAAGCAGTGTAATGTGTTTTTTTTTTCCAGTAACAAACACTGCTGCTCTGAAAAGCAATAGGCAATGAACTGCTTTTGGGAAAAAATAGCATCCCAAACTCCAGAGAAAATTTTCTTCTCAGTTGACCTCCAGGGCAATGCATGAAACCTAGCAGAAATGGGTGGCAAGTGAAGTAGTAAGTTTTCAACCGTACGTAGGAAAGGGCCTTGTGTGGTTCCCTTGGTGAGTACACACCACTGTTCAGATGTATGCCCAACAGGCACATGAACCTCAGAACCAAAGTGAAGTAAGCTTTATTGTATGCAACATATTTTGCTTTCTGTTTACTTTACAAAGGAATTCATAGAACTGACAGATCAAGGCATGTATCAAGAAGTATTTTATACATGTGACATGCATTTTGTTCCCAGCAGGAGGTTTGCCTAGAGTTGAAATTATTTTGTTCATCATGACCTTTCTCTGTTTTTAAAAAACAACAATCAGCCTACCTCTCTATCCAACCAAATAACAGCAGTTCAAAATGAGGTCAAAATCAGAAAACAAATCTCACACCAGACATGCCCAGGGAGGAGCAGAGGTCTTCCATTCATTGAAAAGTTTTTCTGGTCTATTATATTTGAACTAACACAAGCTCACTATTTCTGGAGACATATTTCATAACTCTTTATTTTAAAGAAGCATTATTATTATTATTATTATTATTATTATTATTATTATTATTATTATTAATCTTGTGTACAACAGCACAATTACAAAATATGATGCAAGCGTTATATATTCATTCATTCATTTGTGCACCATCTTTCTCCAAGAGTGGGATGCAAAAATAATGAATTGAAGCTTTATAATAAAAAATGAAGACAATTAAAAGCCATCATAGTAGAACAGTATACAATCATTTTGAAAACATATAAATGTTACACAAAAAAGCATGAAAATATAAAGCAGTGGTTCCCAAACACTGAGCCTCCAGATGTGGATTTGACTTCCAAAATTTCAGTCTGTAGGCCAAGTTGTTTAGCACTTCAGATCACCTGGATGTTCATAGTTTGGGAATCAGTGATATAAAGGAAATCTAGTAGCACCTTCAGTACCAACTGAGAAAAAGAATTGTTTGCCATAGGCTTTTGTGGACTCCAGGCCACCTCATCAAAAATGGATACAGAGAGAAAGAGACAGAGAAGGGCAACCTGGGGAGCTCATAGTGGAAGCAAGAATTGAACTAAGTACATTTCCATTTGGGTCATACTGCTGTATACCATTCCACAATTCCTTTTGAAGTTCTATTACCTGAACCATAGAAGTTAGAAAGTATTGATTAGTCATCCAACTGGCTTTCCAAATAAAGTACAGTTGATCATCCATATACTCATATTCTGCACTCATGGACCCAAACATTCACTTCTTGAAATACCCACTGAAAAAAAAATCCAAAAATCAATTTCAAATAAGGGACACTGTGTTACTCTGACGTTATATATGATAAGACTTGAACATTTACATATTTTGGTATCCATGGAGCATCCTGGAAACAAATCCCAGCAGAAAACAAAGACCACCATACTAAAGAATTGTTCATGATCCAAACTTCACTTACCATATTTCATGACTTTGTCGACAAATTAATAAGAGGACAGTGTGATGACTTCAAGACAAATGATAGCATCTAGTCCATTAATCAAAAGATCTGAAGTTGGGAACATTATGATTGCACCTCAGACAATTTAAATAAATGAGGCAGTGTGTCAAATACCCTTGCTCCTATAATCTCGCACATTTCTGCTAATCTTCTCAGCAAAAGAATATGGAAAAGGAATAGAGTACCCAATTCTACTACAGATATATAACCAGAGATATTTTGAAAGAGAAGTTTGCAGAAGGCCAATAAGATCTTGTGGTTGGATATGTCTTCTTCAACCTGGTGACAGATGTCACACATTTGTTTTGATGTTGTAATTGTGTGCCTTTGAGTTGTTTCCAATTTATGGTGACACTAAAGTGAATTTATCACGTATTTTCTTGACAAGAGACTTCTGGCATTCCAAACACTTCCAGATCCTGGTGGCCCAGAAAACATGGGCAATTGGGAGCAAAAATCCAAAGCTAGTCATCCCAATCAGTATGGTCTTGAGCAATAGATTACAGATAGGAGATAACTGAGAGGTATGCTCCAATACATTTGGAAAGCATGAGTACGGAGATGCCTCAGGGCCCTTCCACACAGCCCTATATCCCAGAATATCAAGACAGAAAATCTCACATTATCTGAGTGTGGACTTGATAGTCTGGGTTATAGGGCTGTGTGGGCCCTTAGTTACAGTTTTAGATTTTGTCAGGGGTGATAATAATATTCTCATTCTAGCATGAGAAAGACCTTCTCCCAAGGTAACCTTATACGTAGGGGCCTTCAAAAAAGGCCTTATAGCCCAGCATCTGATCTGAGATTTTCCACTTTAAACTTGATTATATTAATCCCCACTGCCAAATAATTTGGGATAAACAGAAAACCTGGAATCAGATCCTGGGATATAGGATCTGTCTGGAAGGGCTCAAAGGTATATTGTAAGGACACTTCAGTTAGCTGCTTGGGCTTCACAAAGGAAGAAAAATGCTGGGATACAAACTTCACAAAGAAATTTAGGTAAGCCTGCTTTGCTCTTCAACTGGCAAAATCACAAGACAACACCATGTTGTGGGTTAACTATGGGCAACTTTAATTATATGTTACCAATCAATCTCTGTATGATCTGCCAATCCAGTTTACAATTCAACACGAACTTGAACTTGAACATGAATTTGAACTTGAATTTGATATTTATTCAGATAAGGTGATGGCCCCGCATGACCACGTCATCCTCTGACAAGGGTGAGATACCATGGTTCCTGGATGCAACCCACATGTTGCTCCCATGGGGCTCATCAGGTAATGGTGGAGACTTCAGCATCAGTGTGTATTTATACTTATCTCACAAGAGCATATTGTGTAGAATAATGTTACTATGTTTACTATGGATAGAAAGTTTCAATGCTGAATAATTTCCAGTAGAGTAATGTAGAGAACACATAACATTCACAAATATAAAATGACGGGTATCACATTGGAGGTGGAGTGGGGTAGGCAGATTAGACTGCATTCTTATAGATGGAAGAATCAAAAGCAGTCCCCACTGAAGAGAAGAACAATAAAGATATTCCAAACCGATAAGGCATGTTCACTGACAATAATCAAACCTTGCATGACATGGCTTCTGTGATCACCAATTTTTCTTCATCAGTAGTACATGAGGCAATTGCACCCTGAAAGAAAATATTAGTGAAAGCTCAAAATAAAACAAAAATAAGAATTAGGGATATTTTCTTGGACTATTCTTCAATTAATGAAACTTCTCAGAGTTAATTTCCATCAGTCCAGTGTGTAATCCATTTCTGAACTACTTATCGTCAAATCACTAGATCAAGTGTTTGAAAATTAAAGTCTTACCTGAAATAAATAGTTTCTCCTTGCACTTTTAAACAAATATAATTTACAGGAACAAGCATGCTTTCACAGATGCCTGTAAATGCCATGATAAAGTAATGTTTCCATATGTAGGTTATTTATTCAAAGTTACCTGGGGAAAAAGAGTCAACAGCTTGTCCAATGCATTTTTTTGTTTAATTTTTCCCATGTTAGAAAATAGTGTCTGACATCAATTTAGTGACTGTGTGTTTTAATTTACATCAAGTGAGCTTTGATTTATGGTGACCCTATGAATGAGAGGCCTTCAAGACATCCTGTCATTAACAGTCTGACTCAGGTTTTACAGACTCAGGGTTGTGGCTTACATGATTAAATCTATTTAATGTAGAGTTTTCTCCATCTTTTCTACTGTCTTCCCCATTACCAAACATAATTGTTTTATGATTGGTAATGGGGAAGAGTCATGTCATCTCAGGATATGTCCAAAATATGATAAGCACGGTTTGTTCATTTCAGCTTTTAGAGAGAGAGTTGAAGCTCAGTGTGATGTAAGGTCCATTTATTTGTCTTTTTGGCAATTCGTGTAAACCTTCCTTCCCTCACCATATTTCAGATTAATTGATTTTATTCCTTTTGTGTTCTCCACAGTAAAACACCCATAAATAGAAAACAGAAATATGATTGCATGGGTGATTCTGACTTTGTTATCTATCTATCTATCTATCTATCTATCTATCTATCTATCTATCTATCTAATCTTGTTGTTCAATTATATATCTTTACGGCTGTCCTTCCTATAAATTCACCATAGTGTAGTGGAGCCTGGTGGTGCAGTGGGTTAAAGCTCTGTGCTGGCAGGACTGAAGACCGACAGGTCACAGGTTCGAATCCGGGGAGAGGCGGATGAGCTCCCTCTATCAGCTCCAGCTCCTCATCCGGGGACATGAGAGAAGCCTCCCACAAGGATGATAAAAACATCAAATTATCCAGGCGTCCCCTGGGCAATGTCCTTGCAGACGGCCAATTCTCTCACAACAGGAGCGACTTGCAGTTTCTCAGGTTGCTCCTGACACGACAAAAAAAACCATAGTGTAGCTGAGAGCAGATATTTTGTCTGTTGTAGCTCAACAAGTGACAGAGGATTTTTCTGATAGTGATTCAGAGGATGAGAGGGATGATGGGTTTCAAAGGGAGTTTCAAAGTGAGGAGTCTATGAGTGAACAGAGAGAATTACAGGCAGATGAGGTTAGTGTTTTGGAATCCTGTGCTTGTTCACAAGTAACAGGGGAAAGCAAAACATTCCCTTGAGAAAAGACCTGGGCAGATGGGGAGTTTTCCTGGGAAACTGGATTAGGTCTGAGAACACAAGGAGTGAAAAATAAACTAGATAACCTTGAAGTCAAGGTGTCTTTGGCATGATCCCATGGGTGCCTGGACAGGCTTAAATGCAGTGGTTTGGCTTCAAGCCTATTAGAGGAGACATCATTGCCATAAGAGATGTCTCCCCTGTCTCTGCTCTCAAGTTCATGATTCAAGCATTTTCAGGTTTCCTGTTCTGGTTCATGCCTTTGTTTCCTTGGAAGGTTTATCTTGGAGAAGTTCCTGTTTTCACATTTATGTAAAACATTTACAGTTCCCTGTTTACATAAACATCTCTTTCTCCTCTCATCTTGCCTTTTGATACTTTACTTAGAGAAGATTGTAGCTGTTGTTGTGAGTTAAACTGTACTTTGCCTTTTATCAAAAAAGGAGAAATCCTTTCTCAGGATACTTTGGTCTTTTTGAATGTCTGGGCAGGAATATATAGTTCAGCTGATCTCCTGTGTGGTACTAATCCTTTTACCTCTCTATAGAATGGCCCTTATCTTATCCATGTGATATATAAAATACATAAATTTGGCCCCAAAACTTATCAACTTATACATGAGATCAGCATATACATGAGTGCATACTATAGTCCAACTCACAAAAGTGGTATGACAATTGTCACAGTGGGTCACTAAATGGGTATGTGTGTGTGTTTAGACATCTCTAATAATGGGGAAATGGTTGCCCTGAGCAAACTAAGGAACAGAATGACCATCTATCAAGAAACTCCGCATCAACTTTGTGTCTAGCCTTATGTGCCAGGGAGCATTTCATCACCAATTAAAAGCACTACTGGCACAGAGTGAGTGTGACATGTTAAGAGAAGGGGTCACGATCACTTAGCCTTGCACACAGCAATCCATGTCTCAGTCCTCAACAGTTTCATTAGACACAATGTCTGTAGCAGAGGTAGAGTTACTTATATGTGTAATTAAAACTTGGCACAGTCTCTTTCAAGATACTTGAAACCCCCTGCATTTTTTTTCTTTAGCAATTTAGAATGAGTGACTTTTTAAAAGATCATTTGTGCTAGGAAACATGAGAAAATAAAAGGAGAGAGAGGATTTTATCAGCACACTTTTCCCTTTGAGATTTGCCTCATCATTCATCTTTATAGCCAAATGCTGACACAAATAGTTGGTTTTGTCACCACAATGATCTAGTCATCTTAAAAGGCAACATGCTGCATTCTTTGAGGGGTATTTAGAGCCCATACTAGCTGATGGATTCTAGGAGCTGTAGTCAAAGAACTAACTTTTCCAAACTTTGGATCCATAGAAGAATAAACTTGACCTGCAACACACCTGCAATCCCTATTAGATAATAACCTTTTCATTAGGATGTTTCCCCACACAAACATTTACACATTACAACATTATTTAAATTATTTTGGACCAGAAGTGTTTTCAGTTTAGACCTTTTTAAATTTAGAATATCTACACTTGCATATACATACATACATTATGAGATATCTTAGAGATGGAACCTAAGCCTAAACATCAAATTCATTTGGGTTTCATATATAATTTATACATATATCCTAATGGTACCTTTGTGCAGTTTTTTAAAGATTTCATGAAACAAAAATGTGTGTACATTGAACCATCAGAAAGCAAAAGTGACAGTCTTTCAGACACTCATGTAGATGATTTTGGAGTATTTTGGATTCAGAATTACAGAGGAGTACTAAACTTGTAATATTTAAAGACTTATTACTGGTGATCAGTTTCTTTAGAAAACTTCCACTGCTATCAATGTTCCATCATCATCATCATCATCTATCATTGTTCATTTCTTTCAAAATAATACAAAATACATAAAAATACAGAAAAAAGAAAAATAATCCAGCATTTACTTCATTTTTATCCTGTTGCTTGGAAGAGCTGCTAGGGGAAAACATATGTTTCCCCATACTGCAATTCTTCTTATTTCTTTTGTCCATATTGAAATTTATTGTTAGGTGTGTCAATAGATGTAAAAGGTTGCTTTGAACCTGATGTGGAGCTGGAGAAGCCTAGTTGAAGGCACCTCAGGAAATACTGTGAAGGGGGTTGCAGGTGAAAATAATATTACAAAAACTAAGGCTTGTTTCTCTAAGGCCCCATCTATACTGCCATATAGCAGCTTGGTCAGTGTAATCTCATATAATGCAATTCAATGCAGTTAAACCTCTGGTGGAATAAAAAAAACTCCACATATAAAGCCATAAATGTTTTCAGCTTTCCCTTAATTGTTTCCATTATTATTTTATTTTATTTCAATCAAAATTGTACAGTTCCATAAGAACAAAAAGTATTTCAATATTAATGTATTGTTGAAGGCCTTCATGGCTGGAATCACTAGGTTCTTGTGGGATTTTTTCGGTCTATATGGCCATGGTCTATTGGCATTTTCTCCTGACGTTTTGCCTGCATCTATGGCAAGCATCCTCAGAGGTAGTGAGAAATATTTCAATATTTCTCTCTTGAGACAATAGGACAGAGTTATGCAAGATCTGTCAAAAATGTTTTTAAGGGATGATAGCAAGGTAGGGAAAGGTTGGATGGATTGGGAGGTGTCATCCATCTGCCATGTGATAAATCAAAACACATTATTTTAATTGATATGGCAAGCAAAGAACCACAACCGTGATGGGGTTTGTATGTATCCAATCCTCACCAAGCCTTTTGCCTACTTAAAAGGTATTTCCTGTGGTATGTGTGATAAGGCCCTGAATTGCCAAGAAGATCATAGGGTCACGGATAACTTGCATCACAGCATGGGCCATCAGCACCCAATTTGGAGTATATCTATCATGCATATTTCTCTATCAGTACCCTGCTGCATAATGTGAATATGACATCATTTCCTGACTTTATTTCAACTGACTTTTACAAGATATTTTTATGAGATAATGTTTAATGTCAAGAATCCTTATGGCTGGGCTGTCAATGAAAAGATTATATACACTAAATATTGAAATCATGCTAGTGTTCCCACATAACATGTGATTTAGTTATGGCTCTGCTCAAAGCAAATATAAACTCTCATAAAGTTTGCTGAGAGGGGGTAAAGTAGAATCAGCAAAGAATCTGAATAATAATTGTAATTCCAAAAGAAAGAACGTTTACCAATCCCAAAATCAATATATACCAATCAGACTCCAGGCTAGAACATAAAGTTAAAATACAGGGAATATTTCACTTCTTCCTAGCTGTAGTAAAATACAGTTCAGAATATATGCTATATATGTGATGAAGCTTGGGGGACTGCAATGGGGACTAGGGTTCAGAAGAATGTTAATAATGCCTTTTTAAAAAGCATTTTAAAAACTCATTAGCTGAGTATTGAGAAACACTGATTTTAAAAATTCTGCAATGACAATAATTTTCACAGTTTGTAAGTTAGTCTACACAAAACTTGTTCCTTTCTTCCTTCTTTCCTTCCTTTCCAAAGAAAACAAAAAATGCTGTTTTCTGGGGGAAAATGTCACCTGCAAATCCCAAACTGTGACTATTCCTTGAAAATTGTGTAGTCTTATAAGACTTTCTCACAGCAGAAAGAAAATTGCTCAAAATTACCTGTTGCTTCCTTTGAGCATGAATTTAGTGAAAAATTGTATCTGGAATTCTACAACATGGTATATGTTAAATTATTTAAATTTGTACTACATGTTTTAACCGGTTTATGTGTCTTTAACTAATGTTATGTGTTCTATCTGAATCTGTTTGTGTTCCCTACATTCTTGTTGCTGTTACATAACTTCACAAATGTGTAGCCACATCACAGAGGCACTAAAAACCTTGCTAATAAATTATCAAGAGGGGTAATGGGACCCCAGGAAGAGTGACCTACTGCACAGTTGCACTTCCTAGGGTGGATTCACACCAACCATTTCTCCTGGTTCTCCCAGTGGTGCAGTGGGTTAATGCGCTGAGCTGCTGAGCTTGTTAACCAAAAGGTTGCAGGTTCGAATCCGGGGAGCAGCATGAGCTTCCGCTGTCAGCCCCAGCTTCTACCAACCTGACAGTTAAAAAACATGCAAATCTGAGTAGATTAATAGGTACCGCTCTGGCAGGATGGTAACGGCACTCCATGCAGTCATGACGACCACATGACCTTGGAGGTGTCTACAGACAATGCCGGCTCTTTGGCTTAAAATGGAGATGAGCACAACACCCCAGAGTTGGACACAACTGGACTTAATGTCATTGGAAAACCTTTACCTTTTACCTAATCCTGCATAGTGTAAACTGCATTGCCCCTGGGCTGCTTTAGAATACCATCAGCTATAGTGAAACCTGGCTTGATGCCACTAGACAGACATTCTTACTGTCCCCTCTTGTTCTCATTGCAGTGCCCAGCAGGCACAACATGGTTTATGTCAGTCACTGTTGTCTGGAGTGATGCTGACTGTTGTGCCAGAGATACAAGGAAGGAGAAAGGGGAAGAGGACAAATTGCTGCCTCCTTTCCCTCTCTTTTCTCCCTTCTTCTCTTTGCTCCAGCCACTATCAGTCCAAGTGATGAGCAAATGACATGATCCATGTTGTATCTGCTTGCTACTGTGATGACAGAAATAGGAGGGAATGGTGAATGCTGTCTTTAACCCTTGGCCACATGAGTTTGAGGAACATGGGATGGTCATGTAAGCAGTTGTTTAGATGGACCCGAATTTGAAATTTGCATTGGTTTTGGAGAGAGAATCCAAAGCAGCCCATGACCTTGGTTAATTAAATTCAAAGCTGTGTTAAGGTAGTCTTGTCCCACATAAATCCAAATCAGCATTGTATGTTATTTAGCCACCACAGAGCTGATTTTCCAGCCCTCCGTACTAAATTGCCAATGTAGACGTGCCCCAAGTCAGCCTCTCGATTCACAAAGGAATCAATTTGCATTGCATGCAATGTTCATTTATCCCATTGTGTACCAGTCTAATTGTGCATTGGTCCTGTGGTTCACCAGTCATTTTTTTGGCTCCCTTATTTAGTAATATCACTCTTTACTAGATACAAAACTTATGAAACTATCCATTCCTAATGCTCATAAAAGTAAGATTAACCGAATTCTATCCTACTCTCCTAATGGGGACTTGGAAAGCTTGTGGGTATTATCTGTTACTTCTTCACACACTTGGACAAGCCTCGGTAGAACATACAAAAGGTGCAGAGTGTCAAAAATAAAGTACATAATTCATATAATGATCTTACAGTTCATTGGACTAATTCCTATTGTTTCTCTCAAAGTATGATACAATAGTAAGGGATGTGAAAGTCTCCTCCTTAAACAAGAATCAATTCAGGCTGTTAATGAACTTAAGCAGGAGTCTGAGTAAGTATTATCTCTAAGAGCATTACATCCTTCCATGAAACTATAAGCAAATATAATATACTAAGCAGGTCCAATCCTAATGCTAAGACAGGTCTAGATAGTAGATTTTTTTTAGTGTTACAAAGAATTAGCAAAAAATTTGTTGCATTGTTTGTTGTCAGGGAATATTGTGAATTTTTGTGCTCCCTTGTCTGATATTTGGAGTGATGGGGACCCCTATTATTGCTTGGCCTTGAATAAACAAATGTTTTGTACTGTCTTATAAATTTTACTTAAAGGTCCATGAAGTCCCTTCCAACTCAGTGATTCTATGACATCAAATCACATGACAACATGCATTCAAAATGCAATAGTTGAAATAGTTTTTGGTAAAACAACACCAATCAAGAGCCTATATTCCAACCAGTGCTTAAGTAGTTTCCACAAAAAATGGCATTCTGAACATATGCATCCCAAACATACCAAAGTATATATTCTCATTTTAACTTACAAAGTTTGATAGTACAATTAATGCACAGAATCTTATTTCCACCTTCATTTTAAGTGGAAATGTGGCTTTCATCAAATTTATCTTTATTTTGTAAATACAAAAATGAAGGCTGCTGAAATTATTTGGCTATATTGCATGTATAACTTTAGTATGCTAATCTAACCTATATCTAATTGCTAAGCCATATATAGCAGAACTGTTAAATCAATGGGATTTATTCAAGTCTTGGCATACCATTTCACAGTTGCTATACCAGGCCTACTCTAGATGTGGCTAGCAATTCAATTTAGGCCACAATACCTTTTTTGTGCTAGGAGATAGTGATTGGTGCTACCATATGAATTGCAGTTACAGCAATTTAAAAAAAAATCTTATTTTTTATCAGTGGCTAATTCCTTAACTGGAGAATTTTCTCAGCTGCTGAAACTTCTTCATGCTACAAGGTAAGTATATTTTGTGGTCTAGACTGTTGGCTTGTTTCTGCAACTGTATTTTTAGGAGGTATTCTTTAAATACCATGTCTGATCTTTTTAAACAATCCAAATACTATATTATTGGACAGTTGACATAAATTATATTGATCAGACAATATTGCAACCACAGACAGCTTTAAGTTAAAAAGGGGAAAGGTTTGTATTAAATGACATACATGGAACTCTTCTGAGATTATTTTGATGAAGCGTACACACTGCGATTTTCCTCCCAGTAATTTAAATCTTTGCATACACAATACTCATTTGTAGATCTACCATTCTACCTCAGTGGGTAGCTGTTTTAACGTTTGTATTCCATTCTTGCTTCAGTGAATACGGTATTTCTTTTTCTGGAACCGCCATAAGCTCACAGTTCTTCCCTTGTTGAAACATTATTATTAACAAGTTCCATGTTTCAGTGGTTGCAGCAGGATGAAAATGAGCATATTTTGGTTCGCGTTTCATTAAGTTATGCTGCAACCAATATGCACTGCCTTGATGCGGTTTGAAAGGTGAACAGATGGGGTTTTATTTTTAGCTCCCATTAGTTCAGCCCATCAAACACTCATTTGCCTGATATACAATCATAATATAACTTACTACTCAGCGTTTAAAATATAGTTTTGCTGAGATTTCGAGCACTGAAATGACAAAAAAGTAGGAGGAAACACATACTTAATTACGATCACAACAATCAGTTTATCACTGAAACTCATTATCACAAGCAAATGGGAGTTCTTTGGTATGATAATGTACATTAAAAGAGACTTGTGGGTTTCTAGTTCAAGGTGTTTTTAAAAGGATATTCCAAAAGTCTATGAGTGGAAATAGTTCTGGTATATTGAGTGACTAGAATATTGACAGAAGAATAAATTACAGGCAGTTGGTTAGGTGCTGGGAATGCTGACAATTTCAAATGAATTTTATGACTGCCCACCTGAAGACACAGACTTTCTTATGCAGTATCATGGAATTGCAAGCAAACATTCATTAATACATCTATAAGCTGTTGATCATGAATTAACATTTCTAGAATTGTCAACATTCACAAACAAAGGTAAACTTTTGTCAGATTTAGGAAGTCCTCCAAAATACAACCAAAATACCACCGACTACAGAATGTTACGTCATGTTTTCACCCCTCCACCACCACCACCAAATTCTCCATATAGAAAATAGTAATACAATCCAATTAAAAAATAACTTAAATAGAAATGTGGCATGCTATTTGTGCTTATGATATCTTAAAAACACACATCCCTTACTGGGATCGGCACACATTATTTGCCGATACATCACACAGTTCTAGACACTTGGGAAGTGTCTGACGTGTGATCCAATACAACAGCCAGCAGAGTATCTGCTGTGGACCCATCTCGTTGTGTTTCAAATAATAATAATAATAATAATAATAATAATAATAATAATGTGAGGAAAAACAACAGGAAAAACCCAGCCGTTATCAGGACCTCAAAATCGAACTGCAAAGGCTCTGGCATAAACCAGTACAGGCGGTCCCAGTGGTAATCAGCACACTGGGTGCTGTGCCAAAAGATCTCAGCCAGCATTTGGAAACAATAAACATTGACAAAATCACAATCTGTCAACTGAAAAAGTCCATCTTACTTGGATCTGCAAACGTCATTCAAAAGTACATCACACACTTGGGAAGTATTCGACTTGTGATTTTGTGATACGAAATCCAGCATATATATATATCTTGTTTGCTGTGTCATACTGTGTTTTTGTGTCAGTAAAATAATAACAATAATGTTAATAATCCAGCATATATATCTCATTTGCTGTATCATACTGTGTTTTTATGTTAGTAAAATAATAATATCAATAACAATAACAACAATAATACTAATAATTTGATTATTATTATTCAAATCCAGACTGACAAAGTTTTGGAACACAATACACCAGATATTACGATTGTGGAAAAGAAAAAAAGTTTGGATTGTTGATGTCACCATACCAGGTGACAGTCGAACTGACAAAAAACAACAGGAAAAACTCAGCCATTATCAGGACCTCAAAATTGAACTGCAAAGGCTCTGGCATGAAGCAGTACAGGTGGTCCCAGTGGTAATCGGCACACTGGATGTCATGCCAAAAGATCTCAGTCGGCATTTGGAAGCAATAAACATTGACAAAACCACGATCTATCAACTGTAAAAGGCCACCTTACTTGGATCTGCAGGCATCATTCGAAAATACATCACACAGTCCTAAATGCTTGAGAAGTGTTTGACTTGTGATTTTGTGATACGAAATCCAATATATAGATATCTCATTTGCTGTGTCATTCTGTGTTTTTGTGTCAGAATAATAATAATAGCAGTAGTAATAATTTTATTTATATCCCTCCACCAATTCCCAAAAGAAACTTGGGGAAGCTTACCATGTAGTATATTACATTAGGGATGAAAATGTATTAGAAAATATTGAATTCATAGGGGAAAATGAGTTTCTCAATGCAAATAGGCTATAATAAAGACAATAAACTCTGCTGATAAATCAGGTATTCACAACTTTCAGGGACAGAGGATGAAATCAAACCACCTGGAACTTTGGAAGGCTTCAGTTAGCCATACCTGTCATTTCCCTCCACCATGTATCCGTCTCCTGTTTGGCCTGAATTTATCATTTGTGTCTCCAGGAGCCTCCAAGAACCACAGGGCGTGAACTGGCTCTTTCAGGCCATTAGAAGTTCTCCTCTGGTAAAGATCCTTAAATAATTGTTGACAAAACTGGAGGTGGTCCAAGAATAAACGTGGTCCCAAATAGCCAATCATCTTACTTTTAATTTGGCAACTCTAGACCATGGTCATGTAATATAAAAACATGGAATATATAGCTCAATTTTGCCCAATCCTGATAAGAAGAAAATATCCAATGAAACTATTGTTACAAGAGAGTCATATATCCTCTATAGCTAGCACTGGTTAACAATCTGGCAATAGCATTGTGGGCCAGCTGATGTTTCTGAACCCTTCATAAAGGTTTAGGTTTTAAGTCATATAGATAAATAGGTCTTCTTCCTTTGATCTTATTATGTATGTGAACCTGAAGTGAAAATACTGGCCCAGATGAACCAGTGAGCTTCTTAGTTTGAGCAAGGATGTGCATCCTTGCCTCCCAGACCAAGCCTAACACATTAACTATTACACCACACTGGCTCAAGGTTTTTGCTATACAGTTTTGCATCATGCCATTTGATGAATATAAAGTTAGGTTTTTCAATGAAGTATGACAGTGGGGCAAGACATTAAAAGGGATTACTAGTAGTGTCTTTTCAAACTTTTTTTTTTAAAAAAAAGTGCTATCACAAATTCTTTGTATCTTTATTTTGCGGCTTTGGGTGTAAGCTTGAAATAAGGGGATTGCTATCGTGATCTTTTTATCTCCAACTTGTCAAGCCTTAGCTTCTTATCTACATTATCATCTTCCTCTTATGTGGAAATCCAGTCTGTGACTCAAGTTGTCTAAATCATTTGAGTGGGTAGAGGCACTTCCTTGTAGTTTTTTTTATTTTTAGAAAATGTAGATTTTTGGGGGGATTAAACAGATACTAAAGAGGTTGGTTTGGATTGGTTCTTGAGTTTTGCCAAAGGATTTCTACTAGTTATAATCAAGAACACGTTGGAATTTCAATCAAACAAATGGTTCCAGTTTCCTTTCTTGGGAAGTGAGGTTGTAGAAACCAGCCATGTTTACCTTAAAGTTTCTCTTATTTCTTCTCTCCCAAAAACATTTTGTAGAATTATTAGCATAACAAACTTGACTGTGTAACAAGTAGAAGTAGGACAGGGTGGACAAAGTTGCATCAATGAGTTGCTAATTCTTATAATAGCACAGTACTTGGCTATTGAGAATCTTTAAACTGGTTTTCATACACCATGACTCCTTCATCACTGCATCCAAACTGAAGCTTTGCAGTTCTTTTGCCTGAGGATACATCTGTGAAGTGTGTCATTTTTATACATACTGTTTAAATATGCAAGGGGGGAGAGAAACAGGAATACATCTCTCCTACTATCCAAATGTGAAGTTTTTCCTCCTATGTAAACATTTGTATACATCCTTCTGAAATGCTGCAGTTTTCTTACCCAAGGCCACCTCAATATTGTCATTCAGAAGAGTCTGCTTATAAAGAATCTGGAATGATAAGCAAATCCTTTGTTGTTATTATTGTTTTGATATCCTCTACATGTAAAGACTGCTCTTCTACAAATATCCCTGCACCTGTCAGAATGTAACTTGTCAGTTTTGATTTACTCAGAATAAGTAAAAATAGATTGAATCTTATTGATAGTCCCAACGAGAATAGGTTAGACTCAACTGCTCAACAGGAATCGACAGTCATCAGATCCAGACAGACAGTGAAAATGCTATAAAAATGCTTGACTTTGTCACACTTGTCAAAAGGAAGCATAGATTCCTGGATTTTTTAAAATTTCAGCTTGGGTTTCAGATTCAGACTGAAGCAGTCTACTTTTAAATTCATCTGACCTAAAGTGGACCACTGTTCAAAGTGTTGGCTTGGGCTCAAAAGAAAGTCATGCCACCCTTAAAACCAACTGTAATATCATTTTATTAAGTAATACTAATATTAAGTAATATTAGTTAGATAAATCTGGTGAGGTTCCAAATTATTTCCATCGAATTTATAGACTTGAAAACCTTTGATTAAAAAATAGGACTAAGCAAATTCTCCTCTATAATTTGAAAAAACCACTAGAGGAGGAGGGAAAATAGGCAGGTACTTTGGAAATATATCAAATAGTTTTGCTCATCTACATTAAATACTTCAAGGATAATGGGAAAACCTAAAATTCACCACATCCTTGGATGGTCAGAGAGACAAAAAGGTGACGAAACACTAGAGATGTGTGCTGAATTTGTTCCTACTGTTTCTACCATTTCTTTCATGTCTGCCATTTCTTTGGAAGCATTAAACAGGAAGCCCCCTCCCCACATGAAAATCTGCTCAACATGAAAGCCTACTTTCATGTGCTTCTGAACTTGCCTCCTTACCTTAGAAAGAGAGTGCATGCATGGCGGGGCATGCAGGTAGGCTGGTCCGGAGCTCAGCTGCAAGTACAGTCTGAGCCCATCTGCATGCCCCACCACACATGCACTCTCAAATAGTGTGGTGGGGCATGTATTGTGAGATGTGCAGGGAGGCTTGGAGCACACCTGCAGCTGAGCACCTCTTACTCTAGAGTAAGAGGGGCTCGGCTTCAGGTACTGGCACGTGCACATGCTTTCAGGTCCTGTGTACACACCCCGCCACACACACACTCTCTTTCCAAGGAGAGTGCATGTGTGGTGTGGCATACAGGCAGGCCCAGAAAGCATGCATGTCTGCCAGTACCGGCAATCGAGCACCTCTTACTCTAGAGTAAAAACAGCAGGTGCCAGGTAAGAAGAACGCACACCAGGAAGGGGAGCCAGTGGGTGGGAAGCCCCTTCCATAATGCTCCAATTTTGGGGGGCCCAAACCAAAAAAACTGAAGCCCCTCCCAATTTTTGGATGTTCACAAAAATAGATTGGGGCCCCCATCAAAAGCTGGAACACAAAATGGGGTAAAATTTACCCGGAATGCACATGTCTACTAAATACATACAAAAAAGAAAATAAATCTAAATTGTTGAGAATCATAGGAACCTAGTCACAAATGTTATATTTTTTGAGAGAAATGGAGACGAAGAACCACTTTCAGGCTGTTCATCTAGGAAGTTCTATTTGAAAGACATGTGCCAATTAACTAGAAGATGTCTCTATAAGGAAAGAAATGCAGTTGATTTTGCTGCTGTCCTGAAATGTTCTTTAAAGAACTGGGTGATAGGAGACAGTTCTGCATGATATAACAGAAACATAATTCATCAATCATCTTCCAAATTTACTGTTTGAATTGTTTTAAAGAAATTGATGGGAATTCTTTATGGGGGATACATATGTGTACCTCTGTAGTTACAGTTATACACTGAATCTCTCCCAACATCCCTAATCCCCACTTACTTGGAAGCAGCTGTGGCAATCGAGAGTGGGGGGGGGGGGCATACTCCTCTGTCACTCAGAAAACAGCTACTGCCATTTCCAGGCTCTACTGTGAGCCACCATACACATGAAGATGGATAGAAGCATCAGCCAGGGGCCTCCTGATTAACAGGGGAACCGATTCCTGTCCATTGCAGTGGCTTCTGTCCAGGAGGGGCTGGATTGGGATCTTAGATGGGATTATGTAAAACTATGTATTGTGTATAAACTAAGTGCTATGTAGGGATCAGGAATACATAACAGTCAGGTTGCACATTCATAACTGCCATAGATGAGTCTACTCATTCTCTTTGATTCAGTATCATTATATCCTCAGGTCTTGTTGCTTTTGTTTTATGTAAAGTCCGTTGAATTGCTAGGACCAATATGCCAAAAAGCCAACCTCGAATCAAAGACCGGTTAAAGTCTGACTTTTAGAAAGCTGAACTAAATGGACTTCAGGCTGACTATCTTCTTGTCGTATTGTAACTGATACACTTTTGTTTTGCCTCATGAAATCAAATCCAGGTCCTTTTGTGAGCATTTAGTCAACAAGCAAACAAGGCAAGCATGTATCATCCACCTAGTGGGGAAGTCAAAGAAATATCAGGTAAACACTCAAAATAGGAAACTGCCCTGTACAGAATCATGCAACTGATCCATAAAACCCAGTATCGCTTACACCGATTGTTAGCAGCTCTTTAGTGTTTCAGACAGGTTTTTACCTCCTTAGTCATCCCTAGGAATTGAATGTGTGACCTTTTTCACACAAAGCGAAGATTCTGCTACTCAACTGCATGAACTTCCCATTGATTCTAGATACACTATAGGTTAAACCTGCATACAGATGGTGCAGACTGTGAAATTGAAGGAACCCAAACCAATAAAACAGAATGCAGGTGAAGCTACTTGCTCGTCCCTTTTTGCCATGGCATTTCTATAAAGCAGAATACAGTTGGCCATCCACATTTGCGAGTTTGACTTTTGCAGATTTCATTAGGTAAAGGTAAAGGTTTTCCACTGACATTAAGTTCAGTCATGTCCGACTCTGAGGGTTGGTGCTCATCTCCATTTTGAAGAGCTGGCATTGTCCATAGACACCTGCAAAGTCATGTGGCCAGCATGACTGCATGAAGTGCCATTACTTTCCCGCTAGAGCGGTACCTAGTCATCTACTCACATTTCCATGCTTTTTGAACTGCTAGGTTGGCAGAAGCTGAGGCTAACAGCAGGAGCTCATGCCGCTCCCCAGATTTGAACCTGCAACCTTTTGGTTAGCAAGTTCAGCAGCTCAGTGGTTTAACCCACCGCACCACCAGGGGCTCATTATTCATTATTATTCATGGATTTCTCTCTCTCTAGGAATCTTTAGATCCTTTAGTGTGACTTCCACCAGAATTGTTTTTAGAGTCACGGTGGAAGATCAAGAAATATCTAGAGAGAATGCATCTCCAGAAATCTCTAGTTCCTCCAGTTCTATGGCCAGTTTCTGGCAGGAGTTTCTATGCTGGAAGACTTAGAGAGGTGTTCTCCCAGGTAAAACAAATACTATTTTTATTCATTTTTTCTACTGTTGTGGGGTCCTGTGTAGAGGCAGAGGACTGGCTCTAAAGATTTTCATTTAGCAATTTGAGTGAACCAAGGTATGGTCAACAGAAATGAAGGAACTATAGGTTCTGTCCCTTGTCCTTACATAACTGTCAGGAAATTAAGTCTTACCATATTAAGATGAAGGGTAATTGTGCAGAAGAATTACAAAAACAGGTTACAGCTCCCCTGTGAGTAGTTTCAGACATCACAAGCTATGACCCTTTCACCTTCCTTGAACTGGGACAAAGACTCCCCATTTTATGGGCAATTAAAACAGGCCTAAAGAAATGCAACCCATAGAGAACCTTCTGATCTGTCATTTCCACTGCTCTGTTCTGGCTGTTACTTTGAAAATGTGCTCTCTTTCTCACTTCCTATTGAATGGTTTTTCTTATTAACAGCTATTTAGAAAATTATATTGAATTATGGCTAATACATAATGTGAAAACAGTGTGAAAGTCTTTAGTTTCTCAACAATCCAGACATAGGAAAGAAGGTGTAAAGATGCTTAAATATCTGAACTTCTGGGCTGACATATTTAGCTTCACTCTTCACCCCTGATTCTCTGAATGCTGTAAAAGAGTTGATAGAAGAGTTTGTAAAGCCTGTATCAGTGAAGCTTATGACACAAACTATATTTTCATGTGCTTTAACGGACTTGACAGACTGCCTTTAGGATGATGACTTAAACTGGCGATTGAATGAATGTTTTTATACTGTTTTTATATTGTTTTTTATTTAAATTGTATATGCTTTTGGTTGTGGCCACCATGGTGTGCTGAGTCCTTCTGCAGAGGTCAAGATAGGACAGGATATAAATGTCCGAAATAAATAATAAATAAATAAATTCATCAATTACCAAAGAGCAAAAATACAACGGAGGAAGCATAAACCAAATACCATTGAAATCCGTTCCCTCACATATCAACCTGCAACTTTTTCTTCATTAGTGGAAAGTGTACTTCCACATTGACATTCTGGCAAGGTAATGGAGCACATCCATGAAACATTCTTACAACACTGCTTGTGTGCACTTTCTATTGAAATCAATGTGGGTAGAGTCTGAGCACTGCTCAGTAGATTACTTCCACAGCAGGGAGAAAATCACAGAGATCCATTTCTCATTTCTTTGTAGTTTATTCCACTCTGCGAGTCACATACTGCATCTAGCCTAGGCAACAGATTTTGAATAACAGCATTAGTAAAAAGCAGCACACGTTTTAAGTTAACATCTAAGCTTGTACTAGATGTGTCATAACTCATCAGCTGTGACATCTGATAAACATTCAGTGTTAAAGTACAGAAGGAAGTCTGTAATTTTTGTAAATCACACACACACATTTTGATTGAAAGTTATGGGCAGAACTAATCAAGGGAATTTTGCTATTTTTCACACTATATTTGCAGATTTTTGCTTTGCAGTTCTCCAAGAATTTTGCAGCTGGTGTGTAGTCCAGGGTGGCATAGTGATTTTAATAGTAGACCAAGCTTCTTGAAGACTATGATAAAAATCCCCATGCGGCCAATGAAACCCACTGGGTGACCTTGGGCAAACTCCACTCTCTCAGCCTATGGGGAAGGCAATGCCAAATCTCTCTGAACAAATCTTGGCTAGAAAACCCTAGCCAAGATGAGTTCACATTTTACAAAATAATACTATTTGATTGTCTCCTTAATTTGATTCAGGGCCTCAAATCCAACTGTGTCTTCTGATTTGGGAGAAAGCAGTAAGGCTAATATCTTAGCAAAACACAACATCTGGACTATCTTGAATACTACACAAGATGCAGGAGCCTACGGTGGTGCAATGGGTTAAACTCTTGTGCCAGCAAGTCTGCTGACCAAAAGGTCGGTGATTCAAATCTGTGGAGTGGGGTCAGCTCCCATCTGTCAGCTCTAGCTTCTCATGGGGGTCATGAGAGAAGCCTCCCACAGGATCAGGCATGTAGCTGGGGGGGGGGGGCTTGAGGGGCTTCAGCCCCCCCCCCAAATTCTCAGGGTGGTCCGCGAGAAGGCCTTACTGGTACATTATATAAACTGATCTGTTTATTCATATCATGATCTGATCACCATGCTCAATCTATCCCATATGCATAGGGCTATTGGGATAATGATACAAAAGGTTTGCTAGGGTAGATCCTCAGCCCCCCCCCCCCTTGAATCAAACTCAGCCCCCCCCCCCCCCCCCTGAATCAAAATCCTGGTTACACAGGATGGTAAAACATCCAGGTGAACCCTGATCAACGTTCTTGCAGATGGCCAATTTTCTTACCCCAAAAGTGACTTACTGTTTCTCAAGTCACTCCTGACAGAAAAAAACTACACAAAATTAGTTTCCCAATAGTTCTTTTTCTATAGTGATTGGTAGTCTCCCAAGTCAGGAGGGCTGTGAATCTCCTCCAATATTGTATCCAAGTTTCAGAGGAACCATCCAAAGGTGCTAAATATTGAATTTGAAAGGATAGCTCCTTTCAAATTTAGACCAGAATGCCAGAACAGAATAACAACTCTGTTGACGTGGAAGATATCAGATGCCAATGGTCTTTCTTTTTAATTGAAAAGAAACTGCTTAGATGAGATACTGTATGCTTGAGCATTTGGTTACAATGCCACTGAAATTATTTATATTACATTGGGCTTCTTTTGGAGGAACAATGGTGCCAATGTAGGCAGTCAGCTGTAGTAACTTTGCAGTCTATAGGACTTTGATGCTGTTTCTTCAACAGTTTCAGACAACAATCTGTAGCAGAGTGGTTGGAATCGAAAAGGAGTGTTAAGTGCATGGTATTCTAGTGCTCTCATTAACAAACCAGACCTAAACAGTCATGTTTGATTTGGTCAGTTTTCTAGTGACAGTTCAGTAAATTAAAAAAGGAATGGCCATGTGAAGGATTGCCCAAATGATTCAGCATAGTAAAAGATAGACATTAGAAATAAGTCCTTTACTGTAAAATCTGTTCAACGGTGGAATGCCTTCAATAATGCCTTGGAGGGCTTTGAATTCTCTCTCTTTGTGGATGCTTAAACAGATGTTGAATGGCCATCTTTTGGGAGTGCTTTAGCTTTGGGGAGTTTTTAGTTGCATATGCCATGGTAGGAGGCTGGATTGTGATAGAAACAATAATTAAAAGGAATGAACCTTCTTTGAAATCTGTTTCCTTGAAGCGAAGAGGTCACGTAGGCACTCGCTTGTGTTATAACTGTTCACTCTCCTGTATTATAAAATGGAGATGAGAAAGGGAGAAAGGTTTAAGTTCCAACTGTATGACTTTATGATTCTGTGACTGGATGAGACAGTTCAAACATTTTATGCAACACAAATTCTCTATTTGGAATAGAATGAGTCAGGAAAATAGTAATGACTCTTCCTTGAAAAACCTTGTTTTGCATCCTATCATTCTGCAAAAATTAAAAGACAATCACCAAGTTGTAGCTGGGCTGTGTCCCAATATCAAAATGGTGTACTGACAAGCTCTGAAATGGAGAAGTCTTTGAAAGAAAAAAATTGGAAGAGAAACAAAATTTAATTTTAATGACGCGCACTTGTTTCTCAGCTGGGACTACCTGCCTTCAATTGATATTGTGCTTTCTTAACTGACACATTGTGATAAATTGGCATGGCAAGAATGTGATAAGTGTGTGTTATTCATGGGCTTGTGGTTTGGCAGGATTAAGTACTGGTATCTAAATTAGCAGAAAATTGAATCTTGAGGTAATAAAACTTATGGGAGAATTTATTTGAGCAACATATTACATCAGCCATGCTTCATCCTAACACAGTGGTGTTTCTTTTTTATTAATTAAAGTGCTCTTAATGGGGTTTTGGTGTGCATGTGTAGCTACAAAATATCCAACCACGAAAAAATATTGAGGGGAAATAAAAAGCTGTTCTATAAAAGAAAACAAAAAGTTAATAGAAAAACATGATTAAAATTGGAGAGATGTGAAAGGAATTGACAATCATGAATGCAGAAGTTGTGCAAAAGAAAAAGGGAAGGAAGAAAGGAAATTCGTTATGACTCAAAACTTTTAAGACTGTCTCATTTTTCATTGCAAACCTGTTCCACAATCTGTTTAGCTCTTGTGTGAAATTTCTCAATATTTTAAAAAACTGACTAGCATCATTGCTGTGTGTTTGAATGGATAGATCCGGGTCTTCCTTTAGTTGAATGCGTTCCATGATTGTGATCTGCACAAACTGCTAGTTGTGATGCACCCAGCTATAGGAATAAGAGCTGCACCTGTCTTCTCTTATCCCCCCCCCCACTCTAAAATGGCATACAATGGCCATGTTATACAGCTATGTCATTTAAAATATGAGTTTGGGGGTAGCACCAGGAGATATGGCTTAGGATCTCATCACACTTACCAATTTAAGCATCCTAGGATGTTTGCCAACCAGTTGAGGGATGAATGGGCATGCAACCCATCCCATGATGACCCTCAACTTTAGGTGGAGGCCCCACCCCTACCAATTGAGCCAGCATACTTCTGCCCCTGTTGGCTGCCGTTTCACCACACTTGCTGGCAAATGATGGTGTGTGTGTGTGTGTGATAAAGTCCTTAGAAAAGTAGGTACATGCCAGATTTACATCTCCGGTTCTTGATTCAAAACTTTTATATTTATTATCTTATTATTATTGAAAACTGGGTGAAATTGTTATAAAATGGGGAACTATATTATTTCTTTAAGAAAGGGAACAAAGTCTCTTTGTGTACAGAGCTTAAGATATCAAAAGTCAAAATGCAGATTATACTATGTACACACTTAAAAGTGAGTATGTATGAGTGGTCACTGCCTTCACAAAAACAAGCTGTAGAGCTCTCAGTCTAGACTGGAACCATAATATCTCTACCATTTTCTCATCAACAAAAATCCTGGTGTTTCTCTATGCTTCAAAAGTTTGAAATCACATAAAATTCAAGCTTATAGTCCCATGTAGTTTCACCTTATGTAGCAGGTGATAAAATGCCCATGCAACTGGGAAACTCTGAGAGTTTTAAATGAAAAAGCCCTAACTTGGTAATAACTCATGCTTAGACCTTCAGAGTCAATCTCACATGGTGACTGGAGGCAGATTGCTGTTTCAGTATGTATTGATTTTGAGCCTAAGAAGGAAAAGGTGGAGCACTGTTCAAAAATTTAAGGGGCTCAAGGCAAATATTGGTTGAGATCTTAAATTCCGTTTGTGAGGTGTAAGCCTATACACGTGTACTTACCACTCTTCTGCTAAATACCACACTAAATACTATTAGTGGTGCATCTGCTCATATACCACTGTAGCTTTTCATTGTGCACTCCTATTGAATAAAGTGACAGAACACACAATTTCACAATTAAAATCATTTTGGTTAGTCTCAACTAGACTATTAGTTCAGACTATTAGTTCAGACTATTAGTCTATTAGTTCAGTTATGAAATGGCAAGTCAAAACACAGTTAATTCAATAGCTCTAATCTAGTTAAGATTTATCATAGGATTTAGGCATATGCCATACTTGTGGAACTCTACTTTCACAGAATCATGGATTAACTATATCTGTTACACAATGATAAAAGTACAACCACACATATAGGGGAATGTACACATGTATGTGACATTAGCAGGATTCCAGCCATTATGTTGAGGGCTCATGTATGTGATGGAGATCAAGGAAGCAATATGGCATGGTTCAGGGATAGGCAATGCCCCACTAAGAAGTTCGGAAAGGGGCCTTACTGTTCATGTTGTCAAATTATTTCCCTCTTTATTTATTTTCTTCCTACCACAATCCACCAGACCCATTTAGAAGAGGTGACATGGACACATAGATTAATTATGTGTTTGCCTTAGAAAGAAGGGAGATGACAGAGATGTTAGCCTGTTAGTTCTGTATTCCCCCACCTTAACATGCCTTCTTGAAATTGCTTGTATTTTGGAGGAAGTGGGCACTCCGTGTGGCTACAGTTGTCTCTGGTCAAGACATTCATGTTGGATCCTTCTGTCACCTGTTTCTCTGAAGTAAGACCTCAGCACTGTCACAAAGCCTCTTCACTTTGGTTTTTCCCCCCCTGCAACAGTGGATGAAGCTCTGCTCCTGAGCCACAGCACAATGCATGCAGCTGCACTGAACAGCCCCACATAATCCTGTTGAATAATATCAGCTGCTAAACTAGCAAGTGCCAATTAAAAGAGCGAGCAGGCATGGCTTTGCTGTTTTTAAGACAATTATTGTGGGTTTTCACTCTAATAAAAAACACCATATACATTGCTTTCTGAAACAGGTTTTTCTATCGTTGCTAATATTAATTTATAGATACAATAAGTGATCTAGTTGTTTCATTAACAATATTACATTCTAGTAAATTGTTATACACATTTATTAAGAAATCATTCATTGTTTGCTTCCACACCAGAGCCCTTTAGTGCTCCGAAGGCATTGCTTTTCTGTAATTAGCAGGAAGTGGAAGGTTCCACACTTATTAGAGTGGTCTATTATCCAGCAATGTCCCATGACCAAGATGCGTGTTTCATATTGACTCACAAATCCTGTTCAGCAAAATCTGTTTACAGGTTGCCCACGTTCTTTCTTATTGCTCATTGTGCCTGGGAGACGAATGCTAAATCGCCTATGAAATGTCTCTCAAATAGCTTGTCTTAATTACTCCAGTTTCAGTTTCTACTCCAGCAAACTAGGCAAGGCTCTAATTGCTAGTATATCTTTAAAAAAACAATTAATGTTCACATTTTAATAGCAGAATAGCACTGTTTTGCTTTACAAATGAAATGAACAGGAAAACGGGTAATGATTGAAAATAAATAATCAAATGTTCCCTCTTGCTCATCAAACCAGAAACTTGTATTGGGAGAACTAAGATTCTTTGGCCATGATCAACTGGGAGGAATCAAATGAACAATGCAATTGAATTGGGAACTTTTCATCATTTATACCAGTGCTCTTAACACTCAACAGTAATATGTTTGTCCACAAAACTGCCAACACTTATTTACAGTGTGGAACATTGAACACTGGGCATAGGAGGCTTGCTGAAAATGGATTTAGTTCCTGTATAACAGAGTAGCTTTAGCATGGCTCTACACAGCTCCTTCATCACACTGAGTTATTTACAGACTTACTTTCTTTGGGCCACTAACTGACAGATGGGATAAGATAATGAGCACAACTTGTGGAAATTTACCTTTTTACAGACTAGACTCGTAACTGCTGCTCATGGGTTAAAAGGTTTAAAAATATAAGCGCAAAAGAAGGTGAAACCTAGGGTGTGTCTATGCTGTATACTATATCTAGGTATTCTAGCAAGACTCTATGTCTGCCTTACATAATGGAAACAGCCCTAAGTCCCTTTGGGGAAATAGGGTAGTATTCAAATAAATTATTATTATTATTATTATTATTATTATTATTATTATTATTATTATTAGAAACACAACAAGATTAGTACACAGCAAACAAGATCACTATGCTGGCTATTGTATTGGATCACATGTTGGACGCTTCCCAAGTGTCCAGGACTGTGTGATGTATTGGCGAATAATGCGTGCAATCCCACCTGCAACTGCAACATCAACGATCCATACTTTGTTTTTTAACACGATCGTGAGGTCAGGAGTATTTTCTGTCTGAATTCGGAAGTCCCAGAGGAGTTTGGTGTGTTCATTCTCTATAACTTTTTCCGGCTTGTGATCCCACCAGTTCTTTGTTGCAGGCAGATGGTATTTGTGGCATGGGTTCCAATGAATCATCTGAGCAACGGTGTTATGCCTCTGCTTATATTCTGTCTGTGCGATCTTCTTGCAGCAGCTGAGGATGAGATCTATTGTTTCATCTGTTTCCTTGCAGAGTCTACATTGGGATCTGTCATCAACTTTTCAATTCTGGCTTTGATGGCATTTGTTCTAATGGCTTATTATTATTATTATTATTATTATTATTATTATTATTATTATGACTGCTGGAAGTTCATCATAAAGTCACACTGGAGAGAACGAAAATTGTCTCTAGATAACAATACATGTTGCTGTATGAACTGTCTCTAGATGTTCCATGGCAAAGACAGCATCATCTTGTGGTTATTAAAAACCAACAACATGAGAAATAGAACAAGAGATTGAGAAACCAATAGGGCTGTACACAGAACCATTTCTGCAAAACAGGCTCTGGCTTTTCTGGCTCTTTTTGGCCAGCTATAATGGCACGGGTGCCACTGCTTTTTTTTCTGGACAGAACAGATCATGTGGCTGATGACTATGGCTACTGTCAGTTTCATTCGGCTAAACATGGAGCACGGGGAGGCAGCCATGCACCTTCATGGGGTTTTCCCTGTGAATCCTGCCTGTTGAGCCAATCAGAAATGAAGAAAGCCCTGATATGATTTTAGCCAAGAAAGCCCTGATATGACTTTAGCCAAGCTGATATGACTTTAGCCTCCATTTTTCTGTGGTGAGCAGGCTTTTGAGAGAGACTGATTGTGCGCCAGTCTCCTGGTGACCTAAATGCTGCTCACAGCTCTGCATTGCTTACCTTATTGACCCAAATAGCAATAAATAAATATATGTTTACTTTCTACACACTTAAGAAACTGCTACCGATGGTGCCCTTCACACAACACAAGCTTCAAACGTAAGGTATAGGTATCTTCTTGCCATTTCTAAAGCCACCATTATACAATGAGGAGGTAGAATGGCTAAAGCTCCTTTAGTGATGTGGCTCCCACTAAACTAAGTGTTTAAAAGAGGTGCCTTAACTCAGCTGAAAGGATGTTGAAGAGAAATGATACCAGAAAGGGTGGTTTCTTAAGTCTAATGCCTTAAACCCAGGTGTTATTGAAGGATATAAGGAGAAAAGATCCTAGAAACCATGTTTCTTAAGTCTGACGCCTTAAACCCAGGCCAGGTCAAGTTGAAGGATTTGAGGAGAAAAAAAATGATGGAAAGGGGAGTCTGAGAAGTTTCCCCTTTGCTGCCAATGGGTCGGATATTCCCAGAGCAAAAATGGATCTTTTGGCTGCCAGATTGAAAAATTGAATTTTGCCTGTCAGAATTCAGGAGGCTCCCAAAAAACGGATCAGGTAGGCCACCAAAATCTAACCCAAAAATAGCATGGAGTTTGGCTGAATTGCACACAAGGGCGGCTCAACCCATTACGCAAAGTAAGCATTTGCAGTATAGTTGATTTTGCCCAGGGCTGCTATTGAGGTGCTCTTGGGGGAAAATAGACCTCGACATATGTGAGTTGTAGTTACTGGGATGTATAGTTCACCTACAATCAAAGAGCATTCTGAACTCCACCAATGATGGAATTGAACCAAATATGGCACACAGAACTCCCACGACGAACAGAAAATATATATCAGTGATTGGTTGGGAGGGGGGGGCGCCAAAATACTGTTTGCTTACTGCTGAAAATTACCTAGGGCTGCCTCTGATTGCACACCCTTAGTAAGCAATGGGAACATTTCTTCCATCTTTGCCCCTTCATCCACAACCAGGAATGTCCATGGAGTTCCGAGATCTCAAAAGCACACCTGTATTTTCTAACAACTGTCATATTTACAATTTATAGTTTAGATCAGGGGTCCTCAAACTAAGGCCCGGGGGGCGGATACGGCCCTCCATGGTGATTTACCTGGCCCTCGCTCTGGGTCAACCTAAGTCTGAAACGACTTGAAAGCACACAACAACAACAACAATCATATCTCATCAGCCAAATGCAAACCCACACTTCCCATTGAAATACTAATAAGTTTATATTTGTTAAAATTGTTCTTCATTGTAATTATTGTATTCTTTTAAAAGTGTTTTAAAAAAATATATGCAGTGTGTATAGGAATTCATTCATATTTTTTTCAAATTATAATCTGGTCCTCCAACAGTTTGAGGGACTGTGACCTGGCCCTCTGTTTAAAAAGTTTGAGGACCCCTGGTTTAGATGTACCCACCCACAAAAAACACCCTAAACATGTAATGGGTTAGATCCCAAACGAATTATACTTGAAATAGAAATTCTAGTCAAAGACTTTTTAAAAAGTCATCAGTGCCCATGGAATGCAGTCAATTTTGAACTGCTAGCATAGCAAGTTTCACTAGCTTTGTAGTTAGACAAAATGACTGTAAAGCCTGTTTGCCCACAGATTAAAAGAGATATGCCATACAAGAAGTAACAGTGGCTCTATTATATATCTTTCAGTTATCTGAAGTGGCAGAGAAAGCTACTCAGAATCAATGAATTATATATTGATTGCTCATCTCAGATTGATATGTTCACATTGGCCTCTAAAGTTAGAAGCATTCAGTTCTGCTCCTGAAGTGCTTGCTGTTGAACAGCAAAGCTATAAAAAGCATTAGAGAATTTAATCACTGCGAGCCTAAAACAAATGCAAGCTCTTTGTCCAAAGATGTGGGGCAAGATTAGGTCTTAATTCAACATAAAGTAATAAATCAGAGCTGAGCTGATTTAAATTAATCTCAACCTTGACTCGTTTTGTCAACTCAATCTTTAAATTTTATCTGAACAATGATCATAAACCATTTCGAAAAGCTACTCACTCCAGTAGCTTCTCACCTAAAGTTTATACTTATACAAAGCTACAAGATATCAAAATCCATTGTAGTTCAAAACTTCAATTTTTAAAAAAAATCTGAAAGATGAGTATTTATATTGTAATCCAATGTGTTTCCTAATGAAGGCTTTATCCAGGAACTCAACTAGATGGAGCCAATGAATCAACTGCTCAATAATAGGTCAACAACTATGCAAATTCCATTGAGTTAATGGCTCTACTAAATGTGTATAAGACCAGAAATTTCAGTTTAAAAAATGGGTTGACTTATCCATATTTAAAAGCTTAGTCCTAAAAGAACCCAAAAGAAG
This sequence comes from Anolis sagrei, assembly GCF_037176765.1. NCBI lineage: Eukaryota > Metazoa > Chordata > Lepidosauria > Squamata > Anolidae > Anolis > Anolis sagrei. The sequence goes on from NC_090021.1 coordinate 186,726,460, forward strand.
CACCAACCTACTTTGACGGGAGGCATCAAAGAGCTACTGTCACCATAATATCCCCCCCCCCCCCCCCCCGCTAGTCATTCAAAAAAGACAGAAGTGGCACCATGGCAGAGATAGTAGAGGGATGGGTGTTTCTTTTAGGGTCCTTCCAGACAGGCCTTTACTCCGAGACCTGTCTCGGTTTTAGCTGAGGGATCCAAACGACGCCTCAGATAAAACCAAATTAATCTTGAGAAAACGGGGATATTCCAGTTTGCTACAAATTATCTAAACATCTATAAAAAATCTAGAACTCAAGTTAATGTCCAGATCTTCGCTGGTGAGGATCGTGTGGGAATTGACTCCCAGGACTGCTTTTGCAGTTCTGGGGGTCAATCTCCACAGTGATCCTGATTCTTCGGGTTTCCAAAAGGCCCAGAGGAGTGAGATGGTGGCCACTCCTCCCTTCCCTCCCCCATTACCCCACCCCCCAAAAGAATTTACTAAGGGGCCCGCTGGCAGTGTAGGCCCCTCCAGAGAGCTGTCCTGATGTGTGAAAATGACATGCCAGGAGGTGGGGATGAGGGATTACCCCCCCCCCCATATGCCATTTTCACACATTAAGAGAGTTCTCCAGAGTAAGTTTTTTGGGGGGAAATTTGGGGTGGGGCATCTAGACATCCCCCCAGGGAAAGTGTGGGATTTGCGTTTGAGGTGGGGACTCAATCCCCAGGAACTAGGATTTAATAGCCCAGTTCCTCCTAGGATTTAGACATACCTGGAAGAGTTCTTAGATTTTCCTGAGATGCATCTACTCAGAGAAGGTGATGCTTCCCTTTTTTATAAGAATACTTCAAGTTAGCTTTTACCCCCCCCCCCCCAAAAAAAAGGAACCATCCCCTTCTCTGAATAGAATGAAAAAAAGCCTGCTGCTTTCCTCTCTCTATGAAATGAAGCTTGACCTATCCATCATATCAAAATTCATAATTTTGTTCCCCAAACCTGCCCTCACTTATATATGAGAGCTTATACACAAGTATACATGGTACTCTAATCTGAACTACTGATAGGATTTAGACTGTTTTCAACATATTAAAGTGAGATGTTTGCTAGAAATTACTCAGAGGACCTCAGCACATGGATGAGGTCAACCATTGTGATTCACCAGCCTCCATAATGTAGTGAGACAGGAGTGAGGCAATCCTGGCAACCTGACCAGCAGCTGACACTTCCCCATCACACATGGGGAAGCATAATTGCACAACGTAATCCCACAGTAACCCCATGGTTCCTAAAGAAACACTATGACCCATGGTGTTCTGAAAATGAGCTATCAAGCCCTGTATCAAGAGAAAGGTGGGATAAAAATAATTTTTAAAAGCTATGGTTCATGCCTTTCAGTAGCTCTCTTTCGACCTCATCACACATGAAAAAATAAGTGTCATACTACACTACCACCCCAGTTCACCCACAGAACCCCGCCAGAAGTCAGCCTACATTGTCTGATGGATGGCATGGGGCTTTGTGAGTGAACTGGGGCAGAAGTGTCCTAGGATGCTTATTTTTTCATGTGTGATGAGGTTAAACTAGAGCTACTGAGAGGTTGCATTCAGACACTAACAAAGATATGTACATGTGGATATTTGGATTAGTGGATATCACCTGTACCATGATACCATGTGACATTCATGTAGTTGATATGAAAAAGAAAGAAAAAAGACTGCAATACCCCCTAATACTCACAAGAGAATAGCCGTTATAACTATATAGAACAGGATCATTAAGAATGGGATGGAGATTATAAAGAACTTGACTTTTATACCAAATTTATGATCCAAACAAACCTTAAAAAAATTAAGTACATTATATCTAAATGAAATAAAACTGTTTTGTAATATTGTGACCAGCATCACTACAGATGCTGCGTTCATGGCTTTCTGTCAAGCTCCATGAACAGACTGCAATGTGGATTGCACAGATTAGCAAGCTCTTGTGACCTTGGAGAGCTTTGATAGTAGGAGAACAATGCTGGAATGGTGCAAAATTAGTGGGAAGCAAAATGACCATTTTGAACAACATATTTGAAAGCCTGCATTAAATGGCGAGAAAACACTAAAATGAAAATCCCTCAGCAATGACTAGAAATTAAACTGTAAATGAACTACATTTGTATCATTAAACACAATGAGTTCAGGCTGCAAAGTTTACTCATGAGAGGAAGAAAAAAGATAGCGACTGCTTGTTAGTGCTTCAGACCTAATAATGATTTCCAAAAATTAAACAATTAAAGAGGCCATAAGAAAGCAGTTAACAGCCAACATCACAATCTTCAGCTTAAATGGATGGGACAAGCAATATTAGAAGAAAGATTGTTCTTTTTCATCAACATGCAGATGAAGTGCCATGTTCTTCCTCTTTATGTACTTCTCATGATGCATAGCTGCCAATATATTTAATTCGACACTTAACATAGCACACTCCTGCTGAACAAAATAGGCCTGGTGTTACTTCCATGTGGAACAAATTCTAATCACCCCAAATCTGATTTTTCCCCTCATTGTACATGATTCACCAATGAACTTCTCTTAGTTTGTCATTGACAAAAATGTGATGGAGCAAAACAGATGTATAGCTACATTATATGTAAATATAATAAATATGCATTTACATTATATGTAAATTAGGCTTGGGCAAGTTCGTTCGAAAGCTTCTAAAATCGTAATTAATTCGGATTAAATTCACTTTTGAATCAATTTCGAGCCATGCAGGAATAGTGGGAGGAGCAATTCTGAATTGAAACAACTTACCCATTGTTCGGAATTATTTTCGGATGTCTGGTGCAAGTTTTAAAATCTCGCAGTTTCACTTCCCTCCCTGGTGGCAAGCAGCGATGCCTTCAAGAACGTCCCCAGTGGCCTTCAAGAAGAGCTGTTCTTAGCCATGCCCACCTCATCCCTTTGTGCATTGCTCCAAAGGAAGGGAAGGGAAGCTGTGAGATTTTAAAACTATCTCGCAGCTTCCCTTCCCTTCCTTTGCAGTTTTAAAATCCCGCAGTTTCCCTTCCCTGGCAGTGATGCAGAGGGACGAGGTGGGCCTGGCTAAGCAGTGCATCTTCCATTAACGAAGCAAATACAGCGATTCGGATTTCTGATATTTTCTATCTTTTTTAAAATAAAATTTCAGAAATCATTTAAAAATTGAATCGCTAGCGCTCCCTACATCCAAAATGGGTTTTGAACCTTTTTTTTTGTGGATCGCCCAGGCCTAATGTAAATATAATAAATATGCATTCTTATACACTAGTCATGGGAAATGAGAAGGCCATTGGTTGTCTGCAACTTCAGAATAACCCTCGGCTGCATGCAACCCCATCTTTTTTCCCCAGTCTTGGGAGTCCTTATTCTTCACCTCTCCACATACACATACATATCATGGTGTGTGTGCATAACAAGGAAAATCATGCTTTTGAAAGTATCAAAAGCACTCTTCTGCCCCAACTATTTAAACAATGAAGGCCTGATTAAACAAAAAGTTATTTGTTGGCCAGTATAACGTGAGAGGGACTGGGGAGGGGGGCATGGAGCCTTGTTCGGGAGGAAACTCCATGACTTAACTGCAGTCAGTGAAAGGGTTCTCTCTCATATCTTCGCCATAAAAGTCATGGGACTTTTAAAAAGCCTCTCTGCAAAAGTTGAAGGATTCAGGAAATTCCTATGGGGAAGTATTTGCTTTCATGTAGTATGGGCCTTTGTTTTTCCGAGTCAGGAGCAACTTGAGAAATTGAAAGTTGCTTCTGATGTGAGAGAATTGGTCATCTGGGTTGAGCTGTATAAAGTGTGAGAAATCACAAACAGCATTTTGAATCATGCCTGGAAATTGACCAGTAGCCAGTGAAATTGTTTCAGTAATGGGGTATATACTGACTATAACAAGACCCAGCCAGCAGTCTACAATTTTGAACCTGTTGAAGTTTCCAAAAAGATTCCAAAGGCAGTCTCATGTGGAGCATGTTAGAGTTATTCAGATGAGGTGTAATCAAGGTATGTCTCACCATGAATAAATCTGACATGTCTGGGAAAGGGTTCAACTGGCACATTAGCTTTAACTGAGGAAATACACTCCTGGCCATCCTTCAAAACCTGAGACTTCGAGCACAGAGCTGAGTCCAGGAATCTGTCTAAGGAAAAGAAAACAGCCCATGTGTTTTATAAGACCTTTCTCCAAGTTGGCTATTAATTTTTAAAAAATCCAATATGAGAGGAGGTGGTAGAAAAGTCCTACAACATAATTTCAAGAATGCAAGAAATGTAATGCAGAATTCAAACAGAAACTTTGCTTTCATGACTTACAAGACTGCATACGTGGGATGGATACATGAGACTTCCGACCTCATCAGATGGGGCAAATTTTGGCAGCAATGCTGGTTCCGCTTTAGTTTTGTGACAGAGCTTGCTGGCTCCCATTGCACAACATACTGTAACTTGAGGGGGAGGGGGGCTCTGCACAAAACTAAAGAGGAACCAGTGTATGTCACCACCATGGCAACACAGTAGGCACATGTTACATTGATCACATGTTACATTGTGATCAGTGGAGGAAGTCGGGCAGCATATGCTTCCCCCAGTAGGATGAGATAGGAGAGAAGCTGGGTGATGTGGGGCATGGGGCAATGGGTTCCCCGTGCCAGTCACTACTAGATTCACCATGATAAGTGGTGATTCCAGCAGCATGTATATGAGGTCATTCATCCCACTATTGGAGAAAGCGGGGGAAAGAGAAGAGAACCATTTTATCCTGATTCCTCCGATATTTCCCCATCTTCTGAGAAGGCCAGCCATCCTACGTTCTTACCGCATCAATGCCCATCTTTCCCTCAATATATTTTGCTTTTCTCTGTTTGAAGTCAGGTTTAAGGCTTTATTTCCATGTGCTGTAGAAACGGAGCCCTATGGAATACCACCAGAAGTGCCTTTAAGTCATGTGATGACCTCTGTGAGTTTCCAATTTTCAAGTATGTAGAATCAGAGAACATTCTACATGTGATTAGTTCCGTAGTTATCTATACATTGTGGTCTTATAATGTCCGCCTCAAAAATAAAAGGAGGATAATGCTTGGGTCCTGTTTTATCTCCACATCAAGACGCATATCCTATTCTACCCATTTTTTTTTTATTTCTGCCGTTCTTCCATCTGGAAACTGAGAAATAGGCAGGGCAATTTCCAACCTGAGAATGTGTACAAGTTAACAGAATAGTTTTCCAATTTGAAGATTAATACCACCAGTTCCCAGCAGTCACTCTGATATTTCTGCTGGAAATGGAGTAATGTTCCTGCCACCGTCCGCATGATGTTACAGCTTTTAGCAAGGTAAGCCCTTGTGCTAAGCATTTATCTAGTAGCAACAGCAAATTTTTTAAGCTTAGTTCACAAAGACAGTCAACTCACACCAGATAATAGAGTGCAACTAACTTTTCAGATATATCAGCAGAAAAAGTTGCTTGCTCACATCCACAGAACCCAATGTATGGCTAAGTTAAGAACCTTTAAAGTCAGATTGAATGCAATTGCTTGGCACCTTCCCATAGAAATCAATTGGAAATCATATTCAGATTAGAATGGAATGCTCTATATTTCAAAAATAATGTTAAAGATATGAATTCTAACAAGCTGTTGATCATTGCAGTTCTTTGAGTATACCGTAGCCAAAGATTGGCACATTTTAAGGCCACCACTTTGACATTGGAAGCATTAAGTGCTTATTAAAATTGCTGCTTTTGAAATCAATGGGTCTGGAAAAGTTCCTGACTTAGGTTAGATCATGCTGTCTGTTGTGTAGAAAAACTGCTGAAAACAGGTGGTAATGAAATAGAGAAGCATCAAAAGAAAAATAAATATAAATCAAGCATAACTGAAATTGCTTTATTACATTTTTTTATTTTAAAAAACGGTTCACAGGCTCATTCATTATTTGTGAACATGTGCTATTTTTGACACAACGGGAGCTACACAGTGGCATGAACCTTGGAGGCATAAACCAATGTGACTTGCACTGTGAAGTCTTCCCATACCGCCACCCCTCTCCCACGCCATCTGATTAAATATTTGAAACCCTACATGCAGCTTCCCCAGTCGATCTGCATTTAATAAACTTTCCTATTTGTCACAGTGTGATGTATGTTTCATATAAAAGGTACATTTAACCTTTATTCTCTGAGCATGAAATTGAAGAAACTATACAACGTTTAGGCTGCAACTGCTGTGCTTTGAGTGAGCACCAGATGCCTTAAGCAGTGCTCGACAATGTGCACCATTTAATAGCATAAATTTGTGGTCTTTTAAAGGTCAGAAAGGAGGAGGAAGAACAACACCCGTTCCTTCATAGTCTTCAGCATGCAGGATTGGTAAGCATTTCCCCCTTTTCCTTTGGTACCTGTTTAAAAGCAAATTAGCTTGTTGAAGTTCATACATAGTTCAGAGGCTGATGTGCAGAGGGACAAGAGATGAACCTTGGTTTTGAATGCACAGCGAAATAGCCCTTCTTCACAGACTGTAAAATTCACTTCCACGAGAATTGATTTGTAGGGATGAGAAAACTCTCCCAAAATGTCAAAAATGGTTGAAATACATGTTTCTTGGGTGTCGGGAGAATCCTGAAATAATGAGAACCTTTGCAGTTTGGAACTTATTCTGCAGAAAAATCTGAATTTAGCACATCAATCCAGCATTTTTGGTATGGACAGCAGTATATTGCAATTCTAGTTTTTAAAGACTATTCACAATTAATGGTTTATTTTCTGTTAAAACTACGAATTCCAGACTTTCTCACAATGGGAAGAAAACTACTAAAACTACTAGAATTATCCACTCATTCCTTTGAGAACAAAATTATTTAACCATTACTTTTCTACCACCTTAGCTTCAAAGTTAGATTAGATAAATTCATGGCAAATTAGCTTGTCAGTAGTGATGATGTCTATGTCTTTTTTCACAAACAGGAGCAAGACGCTCCTGATACCTGTTCTTTGAAGGTATGCTGCAGACATAGCCTGTTTGTGAATTTCTCTGGACATCTTGACAATCACCTTAGATACAGAATGCTGGGAAAGGTATTGAGCCAGATTTTGCACAACTCTTCTTGTGTATCCTTTGATAGTGTTTAGCATAGGTGCAGAAAATGGGAGAAAGTTCTCATAGCTGGGTTTTTAGTTTTGTTTTGACATGGAAATAATTCAGATATGACATTTCTCAGGGAACTATTATTTCCCGAGAAGCCTACTTCTTATTTGGCAGTAGAGAAGATGCCATCGTAGTGCCTCCTAAATGGATAAAAGGTTGATCCTACAGTCAGATTTGAAAGTCCTTTCTGAGCCTGGATAAATTTCATCTTTCTATATTTCTATATCAATCATCCAGTTCTGGCTCTTTATGACACCTAATGGGATGTTGCTGTGGGACAGTTGACAATTCTAAGAGATTTTACTACCAGAAGCAAAGGAGACAATTGTGCTCTATTCCATGTTCCATATACAAAAATCAATGAGACCATAATACCAAAACTTTACAGGATGGTGTCTGCCACTGCACACCAAGGAAGCAAGCTGGTTTAGAAGGTTGAGAGAGGGACAGATGGCACACAGGTTTGTCTTCTAATAGATTGCTGCCACTCTACACACCAATAACATCTGCTGGGTGTGGAGTGAGCACATGTGATAAGGCTCACAAGTCCTTGTTGGCAGCCTAAACTTTCAAACCCACCAAATACAGGTGAAACAAAAAATCTGCAGGGAGAAGGGACTTAACTTTACAAATCAGAAAACCCAAATGTCTTCAATTTCCCTCCTCCTAATGAATCCAGAAAGTGAGAACTGGAAATAGATTTATTTCTTGGTCTCTTCTGATGCTGAATTTTGATTGAAAAGCAGGACGTACCATCATTTATAAATTGAAAAAATGTTCCTACCTCCTACCACAGTTTCCCCTTAACAAAATGCCACTGAATCTAGTCCTTGTGGTTAAATATCACTATAGTAAACCAATGCATATCAATGGTGATTTATTTTTATTACCAAAAGACTAATAGGATAAATGTGTTTCAGTAGAACCTTAAATATATTTGAAACATGTTCATACAAAGAAAACAACAGAGCATGAAACACATACTGCCTTTTGGAATAGTTTTATACTTTAATTTTGCCCTGTCCTCTAATTGCTAGTTGGCTCTGACAGAAATCATGATATAGGAGTTAATCATTTTCTCATCAGAGATTTTGTTGACGTTTGGAGGAATGGAGGTTGATCCTTTGTTTAAACACTCTATGGCTTCCAAATGCATTCATTATAGGGGGAATTGGTTCACAGAGGCAAACAATATTTGTATGCATTTTAAAGTACATTATAAGAAAGCTTTATTCGTTTTCAAAAGAAATGTTAAGTAGCCACCTACATATTATAAAGTTTCTCAAACAGCATATAAAATTGGAACATAATAAATTAGTCTTGCAAGTTAACATACCATAATCTTTAGCACCGAGGAAAACGTGGTAGTTTATCTACTAATATAAACTTACTAGGCAGTTTTTATGGTTTTGCAGAACTCAAGTGTAAGGGCTGAGAGATAAGAAAAATTCCTACAATCCACAGAATGGTGTAGGCAAAGGCACACAAAAGAGAGACATTTTGTACAAGAATAAATTTGAGTATTCAAACAAATGGTTCTTATGAAGACTTAACATCAAATTGCAACTGCTGATGTTTTATTTGTATTCTTGCCTGCAATTTACTGATATGGTTGTGTAGATCTCTCTCACTGATGGAAAAATAATGCAGTTTTAATTGTTGTACCCTCCACATGGAATATCTACATAGAGAAGTGGTAAATCCAAGTAAAGGCTGCAATGCATAATGATATTTATATAGCAAAAGAGGGCAATTCAGGCCCACTGGTCTCCATTCCAGCTCACAAAGTTTTCTCAGTACTTAACTGCATAAAGCTACTATTCCATGACAGTTGCCCCTCACCAATACCGGATGCATACTACCATGAGCACCTTTGTTATTGCACCCCTCGCCATTCATGCAGCTGCGAAAATTCACCAACCTGTGATCCGACAGTTATACTATCACATACTCTGAAAACACTATCTGCTTCAATAACACTAAAGCCTTTGACAATACTACTGCATCTCCTTCTGCTCGCTCTCTCGCTCTCTCTGTTAAGTAGCCACCTACATATTATAAAGTTTCTCAAACAGCATATAAAATTGGAACATAATAAATTAGTCTTGCAAGTTAACATACCATAATCTTTAGCACACACACACATGTGTGTGTTCATTCTTTAAAGGGAATTTCCCAGTTTCAGCCGTAATTTTTTAAAAAGGCAAATACTGCCCTAAAGTGTTAAACAAACAACTCATGAACAGCAAAGGGGAGAATGGAAAAGAAGAGAAATTCTGCCCTTTGACATCATTTCAGTGCCAGCAATGATGATGTCAAAGAGCAGAATTTCTTTCTTTCCCATTCTCCCCTTTGCTGTTCCTGAGTTGTTTGTTTATTGACATCATTTCAGTGCCAGCATATGGAGCCCCCGGTGGCGCAGTGGGTTAAACCCTGTGCCGGCAGGACTGAAGACCGACAGGTCACAGGTTCTAATCTGGGGAAAGCGCGGATGAGCTCCCTCTATCAGCTCCAGCTCCTCATGCGGGGACATGAGAGGAAGTTTAACACATGAAGGAAGCTAATCAGCATTGAAGCAGGACCTCCCACAAGGATGATAAAACATCAAAACATCCAGATGTCCCCTGGGCAATGTCCTTGCAAACGGCCAATTCTCTCACACCAGAAGTGACTTGCAGTTTCTCAAGTTGCTCCTGACATGACCCCCCCCCCCAAAAAGTGGCAGCATGCTTGCATTGCATCAGAAGGGACCCTTCTCACAAATTATTATTATTATTATTATTATTATTATTATTATTATTATTATTGCATACCTTTGTACTGCACCCTCTCCCCCCCCCCCCCCCCTCAGGCCGACCTCACAGGAAAGCACCATTCGATGCCATCATAATCATAAAAACGTTCAATAAATTCATTAAAACACATTAAATAAACAGTTGTTTAAACATGCCAGTTAAAATCAGAGTCTGGGTCAGTTCATTATTGTGTCGAATTGCTTACATCTTCTTCTCACTTGCTGCTATTCAATGATCACAACCAAGTCTTTAGTTTCCTTCTAAAGGACAGGAGGGAGGTGGCCAATCTGATGTCTCTGGGGAGGCAAGTGATGGAAAGTAAGTGATGGGAACCTTGCAGGATTGATAGCTATAGCTGGGCAAAAATAATAAGAGACTGATTAATCATGAGGAGGAGGCATATCAGCAATGGGGTGCACACATATTATACAATAGGGTCCTACTTTAGGGATGGTCCTGCTTCAATGCTGATTAGCTTCCTTCATGTGTTAAAGTCTCCAGTTATCCTGACATTACCAGAAATCCTTCTGAATACAGTCAACTGATACTCTGAAAACCAACTGAGTTTCAAAAGAAACCCCAAACTGGTTCCTCCACTTCTGTTATAAGTGAACACTTTTTGCCTTTTTGGTTTTTTTATTTTTCTTCTTTTTCTTCCTACACTTCATGATTGGAACATTTCTCAATGTAAGGAACCCAGGGATGTAAATATATAGAATGAGCTGAACTCTGTAAATCAACCTATAACATTATGTTATGTAACTCATTTAAAAATTGATCAAAGAACACTTGTATTTTACTCTTTCATGCTTCAATAGCTTCTCCTCTAGAAGCAGGAGTATCAATAACCAAATCTCTACAGTCAGGCCTCCATATTTGTGCGGATTAGGGGCACATGCCCCATCCCAAAGTGGAAAAACTGTAAATAAAAAAGCACTTCTTTAAATTTAAGGGAATACATCTATAGAAATCTGTAGAGGTCCTCCAGCACTACTTCATGACCTCCTTCAGATTGCACTGAAAGTCTAACGGTTCCTAGAAAAACCACAATAATCAAATCTGTGAATAATCAAATCCAGAAAAGTTAAACCTGCAAATGTGGAGGGCCAAATGTATTTTTTAAAGTATGTTGGCTTGTTTGGGTTGATTACATATCGTATATTGCATATGGAAGAGACACAGGCAATTAAGTCTAAATGAAGATATTGTAACTTGTCTCCTGTGCCATCCCAAAATTATTTCTGTTTGCACCATATAATGAATGTACACTGATTTAATGATGCCTCAGTGATTAATAGGAATAATGAACCATAACACTAAATTAATAGCTCCCAGAATATAAAAAAGATGTAAGCTAACACTAAGCATTACAAAAGAGGAAATCTAGTTAAGCAGCAGAAATGTTGCAAGTGAATGGAAAGGAAAAGCAGTGAAGCATGCCTGAAATCCCCTACAAAGAATAGTAAGATGATACCTTTTGTTAAGTTATACAATGAAGAAACATAAAGCAAATGTTCAAGTCTCATTAGACTTCTCAAAAATAAAGCTGGAAAGTGCAACTTGGAGGTGAAATTGGAAGTGGTGTGTCAATTAGGGTAACAAATAATGTAACTATTACCACAATTCTTTAACTGAAATTAACAAGAGATATTTAATATTTCAAAAAATGTCAGCAATGGTATAAACAGGAGGGATCCTTATTGCAAGAAAGAGGTGGTAGAGCAACTATTCAGTTGCATCTGGTAGCTTCTATATCAGCAAAATGTGGATTTTCTCCAGATTTAAGTCCAGACAAGAACGTTTCCAAAACTGTTTTAGGAATTCTGATATATTTTTCAAAGCTTGAACTGAAACACAAAGCATATTTATGACTTCATCTGTTGTGGAAGCCACAAAGTTTCTACTGTAGCTAAAGAAGCAGTTCAGCTCTATCTGTGTATTCTCTAATATTTATTTATTTATTTACAATATTTATATACCGCCTTTCTCAGCCTGAGGGCGACTCAGGGCAGTTCACAATTGGCAACAATTCAATGCCACAACAATTATAATACCTTTCCCTATGTTGATCAGCATAGGAAAGTTGACGGTGTCAATATGTTATGTAGAATTGATTGGACCAAAAGAGAATGGATTGGACTAAAAGAGATCTGTAAATTCTGGCATAGCTCCCTAACTTTAAGCAAAATGGTTGAGCTAAGAGCAGAAAATCTGTGGTACTCATCAGATGTTCCTGTGCATCATGCACATCTAGCCAGTGCTGGATTTGAGGTGAATTTATAGGGGGTTTTTTTGTTCTTGCACAGTAGTCCTTAGTTTGTAACTCTCTACTCCAGTGTTAGGGAATCTGTGGGCCATCAAACATCACTGGAACAATCTCCTCCCTACCCACCAACCCCATTCTCTGAGCTTCCCTTGCTGCCTGGTCCTAATTGAAATTGGAGTCCAAACACATCTGGATACATGCCTTTCTACTACCTGTTCATACCAAATCAAATGGAATGAAGGACTTTGTCAGATATTGTTTCCCTCTGTTTCCATACACGTAAAAATTTAGTCCCACAGAGCCCATCAGATGACACAAGAGCATTTTGTGGGTTCTCCACGTTAGCCAGTTTTTGAAGTGTATAACAACAGGAGTTTTAAAAATGGGCAGGAATAGACTTCAGTGGTCTCCTGCGCATAGAAATAGTTAAAAACAGATAATGTAATGTGGGGATGGGAAGTGTTTTTGATATGTTGTATTTCTCCATCTTCTATCCATTTTGTGAAATGGGAAGAGTTTATGAGGTCAATAAAAGAGCCGGCTCCTTTACAGACAGATTACAAATGAACACAATGAGGAAAGCTTTCCACCCCTAACCCGCTTTGTGGGATGAGGTTCTAAGTCCTACTAAAATGAATGAAGTCCACTGGTATCACATTGCTATATAGTTAAAAACACAGCCATAAAAATACTTCAGTAAAACTTGCTAGGTCAATTAGTAGAAATTAAACCCAAAAATACAATGATGAGTTGCTTATTTTAGTAATTTGGAAGAAAGAATTAAACCATATTAATGTAATCATATATATTATATATACTTAATAAAGGTTGTCCCATACTTTCCACAGTTCACTAAAAAGTGTTAGAAATGCCGTACAATGCCACACACAGTTTTATGATAACACAATGTTCAAACCCTGCAGGGTTATTAAAAAAAAAAGAAATACAACTCCTCTCACCTTTATGTACAACTCCCACTAGAATTTCTTGCCAATTTGTCAGTTATTATCTCATGCTTTCAAGGTAATGACAACCTGTCACTCTTTGTACCATCGTCTGCAGCTTGGCTCTTGGTTCATGAACATTATGAGTTCTTAATTTATTTTTCAGGGAACTAGCAGGGATTTTTTTTAAGTACACCAAAATGTCTTTGGTGTTGGCTCATATAGTGATATCTGCTGACCTTGTGAAACACAGCATACTCCCAAAGGACAGGAAACACATGTTAAAACCAGACGTATCAAGAAATCAGCAAGCTGCTATCATATTCCCTGAAACCCCTCTGAAGGAAATTGTTTCTCACTGTTATTAAAGACGAACTAAATACAGACTTGGGTTAAGAAGAAAAGAAAAAAGAAAAACAAGTATGAGTAGAGTACCTTGTTCAAAAATGTTTCTCAATTATATTAATTGATGCAGATCATGATGACTGAGGAGCACAAGCAGTATTATGTTAGCTTTCTGCTACAAAGGACAGTTCTAAACAGCCCATTAAAGTGAGCTGAAACTGGTTTCAAAATGCTGGTTTTGGACTGTTTTGTGACCCAACAGGGATGCCCTAATCCACCTCAGTGACAGCAGGACATGCCTACTGACTGGGGTCTCTGTCAGGATATTCACAGCCAGTTCCACATAGAAACCAGCTGCAGATATGGACTGCCAAAACTCAGGGGAAAACTCAAATCCCGGTGCAGGATTTGGCCTGTCCCTGGTTAAATTAAGGTGTGGTACAGCTGCATTGTGTTGTTTTCCTTGGGTTGATCTGGCTTGGCCTGTGGGCATTTTGCAGTTGTCCAGGGGTTGATCTGATCTCACACCAATGTCAATGATCAGTGTAGATAAAGCCAAAGACAACAAAACTTTTGTACTACCTTACAGCCTAACATGTTTAAGTTGGTATTAGCTTTTGTGGACCCTAGTGCTGTATCTGAGCATCATACACCCAAACATTCCTACATTTACATCTCCTATCTTTGTTATTAAAAATCTGGCAGCTACCAAAAAGCTTTCTGAGTTATTGAAGAGTTCAACTGATAGGTCACAAACTGGACAAGACTAATTCTGAGAAGTCAAAAGAATACACTCAAGCCCTTTTCCTTTTATTTCCTGACATCTGTTGCTTATTGATTATTGATTATTACTCTTTTATAAAGCAATGAAAAGAGAGAAATACCCTACTCTCTTTGCAGATGCTGTTACGTGCCTTGACCTTATCTGAAGGCACTGTTGCTCTGCAGTCTTGAGAGAGTGATGTAACAAGATGTTTTGGAAGAAATGTTGAATGACCATGAGATTGCCAAAGAAATTATTTACCTCTAGCAGAGATGGTGTATAAAAGTAAAGATGAATAGCTGTGCCCAGACCTGGACATAAAAAGAGAAACATGTGTCATTCTTATCAGCTCAAGGGAGATCTGCCTTTGTGAGAACTACACAGGATGTATTAGTGTTTGCTAGGGATGTGAAAAACTTCATTTTTGTATATATGAACAGATATTAAGAAACACCGGGGAGGGGGGCGCTCATGCAAAAACTTTCCCCATTGGCACAATTAATTACTTAACGGAAAGTAATGAAAAATAGTTCATTCCTTATAGTTATGATACAGACCTCGTCCAATATTGGAAACATTTAGAAATGATTTTTCCCCACTCTCTAATTTTGTAATGAGCATTGAAACATTTTTTTCATTGATCACACAGGCCTAGTGTTTATTGTGGAAGCAAGTCTTCAGGGAGAGGAACTGACTCCTCTGTTTGAACTTCTAGGTCGGGATCCCCAAAGTAAGGTCCTTGGGCTGCATTTAGCCCTCCAAGGTCATTTACCCATCCACCCACCCATCTAGTAATCCCTAGTCACAGACTGGCACATGAGCAATGGATATGGATTCAGTCATTCTACCTCATGGTCCAAGGCAGTTGAATAGTTCGCTAACTATATCCACGACTGAGCAGTCCTTTTTAGAATTCACTGTGCTCACCCCATATGGAAAGGGGGCTAGAAAAGATGCCCTAAATATAGTCTACCTCTCTTATCCCTGACTGGACTGCCACATGAAAGTGAAAGTTGCTTCCAGTCTTTTGGGTTTGTTGGGAAAGAACCACCCACAACTCGATTTCCACTGTTTTCAAGGTGTTCTGGGCTTGCAGACTGTTTCAGAGCAAAATTGTATGCACACATACTCTGATGCAACTCTTGTTTTGAGGTGGAATAAAAATATATATAAAATTGGGAGATCTGGGGGCTGCAAAGATGATTTGAGGCTCTTGAAGCTCACATGAGACATGGTTCCCACTCCTGCCCGAGAATAACAATAGAAGGTAGGCACAACCAGGGGATTATTTCCTCCCTGCTTTATTTGTTCAATGGGCAAAGCATTTCTATTTAATATCTGACCAAACAGATGGTTTCACACAGAGACTATAAGTGAGTTAACATTAAAACGCAGGGCCAAGACCTGGCTTATAATAAACCTTATTCCAACCCTGCCCTGTGAGCTGCATGTTTTGAGATTAAGACATGAAAACATCTTCCATAGCTGGCACACATAATCTTCTCAATGCAATTGAGCCCAATAATATTGGTCAGGATAGAGTAGCCTATAGAAGAAGACATTATTTTACTAATAAGATTATCAGTGGCCCCGAGCTCTTACAAAGGAAGATGGGGTAAAAATCAAATCAAATCAATAAATAAGAGAAGCATGGTACAGTTTGAGGAAGGCCATTGACACTACAGCAAAAGAAGATTAAGCAAACAGTATCAAAACCTGAATTGGAGCTTTACAAAAAAGTGTTTCAGCAGAAAATTTATTTGTGACAAGTTGCAGATTAATAGCATTTATGTGACTGCTACATTACAGCCGTGAGCCAAGAAAATGTCATAAAATAGCAATGACATTTCTGAAATCATGATAGTTTTCAGAAAGAGAATATCTGAATTGCTATACATCTGCCTGCCCAGGTAAAACCAGGAACCAGTGGGGTTTCTAGAAGCCCATCCAGACAGTCCCAAAATGTGGGACACATCTCAGTTTTTTTACTAGGAAAATGAATTAATTTGAAATAAACCAAGGTTTCCTTGGTTTGATCCAAATTTATTAAATGCCACATTAGATCTGGGCCTTTCTGAAAGGCCTGGGTCTACAAAGGTATTGGACCAGTGGGGATTCACTCTGCACCTGTCTCCCCTGCTATCCTGCACCTTTTGCGCTTCTGGAGCCCAAAGATGTGGGAGGACGACTATCCCCTCCCTGGCCCCCCATGTCCCCCTAAAACTTACTTTAAAAGGTCCCTTGCTGCCATAACCCCTCTCCTTGTGTCCTCCTGGCATGAGAAAATGGCATGTGAGGAGAACGGGGGGGGGGAGATTTTCCTCCTCACCCCTCTCATCTCCTCAGGCATCATTTTATCACACCACGAAGATGCAGGGAGAGGAGTAATGGCAACCAGGGATCTTTTAAAGTAAGTTTTAGGAGGGAATTGGCAGGCTTTGGGGTGGCTTCATGTAGTCACGCCTGGGAAAGCCTAGGGTTTCAGTGGGAGAGTGGAGACAGGAACCCGTGTCAAAGTGGATTATTTTAACCCAGTTTGGCATGGGTTTTAAGGCTGTCTGGAAGTGCCCTGCATCTCCTGCATCAATTTACTTCAATAGATGACTTTTGGCAATTAAAAAATAGCAGACTTGACTTACTCAAACTCAATATTGATCAGGACTATTGAGGGTGGGAGAGGTCCAGAAACCCTGACCCTCTTCATCAACTTACAGTTCTAATCTTTTTTAATAATAAAAAGACTGATAACTATTTATTTACATTATTGCCTTATTTGACTCTCAGAGTATTTGAAGAGCTTCTGAGTTGATCAGCGGGCACTTGACAAAATCTCCTCAGTAGAATCATCTCATGAATTACTACTAAATACCACCCTGCCTTTGATCCCAATCCTCAGAGGTACCCAGAGGGGAAATAAGCCTGAGAAAAACCATTAACCCCAGTTTCCAGGTCTTCTCACATCCATTAATTTACTCATAGCTTGTCTCAGAGTCAGTAGGAGGGAGCAAGGGAGTTTTTACCCTGCACAGTTATGGCATCATCTGTCATAGCTACATCATGTGGAATCCTGTGGTTTTTACTCTGGTGAAACTCTTGAGCTCACTAGCCGGGAATTCAAAATACCTTTGCCTTAATTAAGGTAATTTCAGGATTCCATAAGGTGCAATCTTGACAGTTAAACTAGAATCATCTTGCTACAAGTGGGTAGTGCAAAATGACACCAGTTGTCAGAAGCAAAATAGTAAAATCACAGAGACTTGTTTCTCAACTCATTGATGCTAATCCCTGTCATCAGCCTTAAACTGGTTGGTAAAGTAAGACACAATGATCTTGCCATTAAATAGAATTTAAAAAAAAACATGAACTGGGGAGTTGGCAAGTGGAGTTTAACCCTTTCCTAACCCTACTGTGATCCTGATATCACGCTTTATGGTTAGCAGACAAGGAGTATTAAGGTTGCTCTAAGGGGAGTTATATAGAAACATTACTCCAGAAAAGAGTAAATATTTTTGAAGTTTGGGGAAGAACAGCAGAAAATGTTGCATTAGTACATAACGTGACAGAGAAGGCAATCACCAAGTCTTGCCCTAATGGTATAAGAGCTAGAATGACCATTTAATTGATTTAACAAAATTAGTTCTTGTTCAGTAGCCTCCATTGCTATCAGCCGCACTGAGAAATTAAAATTTTGCAAGAGCTTGCTGAGTAGCAGATGTTATTTGAATAATGCCATAGCTTGATGTACCAGATTGCAATGGACAATCAAAGAATCCAGAAAATGATGTATTTTCAAATACTTGGCACTGTGTATAATTGAAACAGCAAAAATCATATAGGACTCATTGTACATGATCAAATTGTAAAGTTTATGTGACTGTAGGGAAAACTGGGATTTTGATTCCAGTTCTTCAGGCTATGTGGATTTTGTCTCCAGTAATTCCGAAAATAGAGACAGAGGTTTCAACCATACTTTTCTGTGGCCAGTGGTGTCCTCTGATTCCTCCAACATAGACACACTCATAATAAGACCATAGCCCCTATCTATGTCTCGTTATATGTAATAATTAAAGGTCCTGTATAGGGATTCCTTATACCATATGTATCAAAAGATAAATCTAGTCAGGTCAACAGGGATTGGTGTCAAACTCTGAAGGGAGTGCTTCTCCCTTCCCAATAATGCTGGCTACTATATAGAGAGTCAACAAAGCGTAAGCTTGGAATCTGGACAAGTTTCTTCTCCTGAATTCACCTGAAATCTACTTCTTCACTTTGTATTTCTCTCTGAACCACTGGCCTCCTGTCATCATAACATTGCTACAATAATTGATGGGAAATGGAAGAGAAAGGTTGAGTAATATCCTAATGGTGTAGGATCGAGAATGACTTTCTTGGTGTAGCTTTGTTGTTATGTGTTCTCATGTCATTTCCAACTTATGGTAACCCTAAGGTGAATATATCACAGGGTATTCTTGACAGGATTTTTTCAAAGGGTGTTTGCCATTGTCTTCCTCTGAGACTAAAAGAGTGTGACATGCTGAGCAACCCAATGAGTTTCTATGGCTGAGAGGGGATTTGAACTTGGGTCTCCAGAGTTGTCCAACACTCAAACTGCTACATAACACTGGATCTGTCTGTGCCATTAATTCATCATATTCTGGCTACAATAATTTCTTTTCTGCCTGATTTTAGGACTTTGAGTAACTTAGAACTACTTCACTCCATCCTGTAAATTTAGTTCTCAGTTTTAAGGGCTGAGTTTTACTAACTGTACAATAATTTTAATTAGTCTTTATTCTAGCTAACTTCAATATATTTATCCAAATTATTATCATGGAGACACCAAACACATTGCTTTAATATATTGTATTAGTGTAGGATCTTCATTATTTATAGTCAGAACTAATAGAACCCAAAGCCAACATGGAAATCTTTCTAATATTTTGAATCTGTGTGAATCATTCAAAATCCTTTTTTGGATCTGATTGGGTTATCCACAAAAAAAAAAAACTAACATGTTTTAGACCTTAATAAGCCAGTTTCTGTAGCTTATATTTAGGATCCCACTTCTCATTTGCTCCAGTAAATAATGGCAATGAAAAATGACAAACCTTTATTATCCTTTTTTGACACCTGTACACCTTGAAATGTTCATACAAATAAAGCCATCCTACCCAGTGGTGACGGATTATGCAAATTGTGGTCATCCAGAAGCAGAGCTTCTGAGATATGCCAATCAGCATTTCCACTGACATTACTGAGGATTCTGGGTCCCATAATCCAAAAAGTATTTTTCCAAACCCTAAAAAATGCACACACAAAGAAACCGGAGAACTTTATTGAGCATTTGGTATTTGCTCATAAAGCCCAAATGGCTTCCAGGGTTTTGAGAGAAAGGCTTGCACATGACTAACTGCAATGTTAATAGCATATGTTGAGGTTATTTCATAATAAGCAGAGATAGAAGTGTTCCTGAAGAATGCACACATATGGGCTAAGACGCAAGGGTGATAAATCCCTGCCTCCTGAGAATGGCAGCCTCATTTCAGGCATATGGAAAGAGAACTGCATTCAGTTTCAATGAACTGGGGAGAAATAAATAAACTAGGAATATGGGAAGAGGGCATAAACCTTTTTTCTGTGTTGTGCACTAAAAGAGAACTCAGTCTTCAGGTATGGATTCTCCTGTGTCAGCAAACTCCAGGAAATATAAAACTACAAGAAATCATGATAGAAGAAAATCCCCAGGGAATGTATGTACCCAGAACAATATAATGAACTGCAGCAGCAAGTAGATACTATGTGTGTGGGTTTGTTGTCTCCACTTCAGGTTTTAGTCCAAACATTCAAAGAGTTATCCACTGTATAACAGCAACAAGCTTCAGTATTTCAGATAACTCAATTACAGTTTGGACCAGAGTGGATTCATCATTCCAATAACAGAGAAACCACAGTACTGACAGTGAGAACGGAATACATTCTGCATAGATGAAACACTCATTGATTCTTGCAACAATGGGGTGGGGATTGAAAACAAGGAAAAGCAGAAAAGGATGGGGAGGGATGTTGAAAAGATGACCCCCATTTTTTGTTAGCTTGTAGATTATATGTCCAATGGTCCATCCATGGTCATGATTCTCACCAAAGAAAATGCTGTAGAAGACTGGCAAAAAATAATGGGACCCACTGACCCAGAGAAGGCAAAAGAAACTAAACCGGATTCATTGCGAGCTCAGTTTGCAAAAGATATTTGGTGCAATGCTGTTCATGGGTCATCGAATGAACAACAAGTTGCAAGAGCCATTAATTTTTTTTGCCAATGTTAATTTGGAGAGCTTGAAGCAGAAATATGTTTATGTATAACAATCTTTCAGAAGATTATTATTTTCAAGTAAAAAGAGTTCCCTGCAACTCTGTATGTTCCTAATAAATAGGGCTGTTTTTGGATTGTGCAAGTTAAGAATGTTATCTCCATTCCACAAGTAATTGTGGAAATTTTTATCATGTAATTCAAGAAGGAAATAGCTTCCTCTAACATAATATCTTGTATAATCATCAGATTTTCTGCATAAGAACACTGTACATAAGTGAAAATTCAGAGTCAAAGAGAGAGATGTGGCCCATGGGGTCCTTTTCCAGTTTATAATATCTGCTATGTTTCTACAAGTGTCATTCAGGAGTGGAAAGAACGTTCACAATGATTCATTCTCAAGTCAAAACAACAACAACACTGGGTTTCCTAAGTCAGAAAATTCTATCAGGAAGAATAAAAGATTAGTAAGATAAGAAAAAGAAAAGAAAAGAAGAGCTCCTTACCGCATCATTTTATTGTTGGCAGATCTCTTCATTTTCCTTATGACCAACTGAGCATGTTTCATGGAGGGGTAAAGAGAAAATAAGTCTAAATAATCCTTTACATTGAACTCAGTTATATCTTACCTGTGTATTATTCTCTGCAACACACTTTTGGCTTAGCGGTCAAATAAGTTACTTAGAAAAAGCTAATAAGGCTGGGGTGATGATTCCAAAACCAGCAAAGCACTATTTGTGTTTTGTATTACAGCTTTCTAAGCCAGTCCTAATTAGCAATGACAGAAACATGCTTAGATTAGGGAGTGTTTGTGTGGTATAAGCTTTAAACAAAGTACCCTCCTGCTAATTAAGTGAAGCTATTAAACTATGGAATGCAGCTAAACAGCATCATTTGTGCCAAACAGGAGACTAAAAAGAAAGTTGGATAATTGATTTCAAATTTGTAGGTCTGCATTTCTTCATGGCTATGTTTATATACTAATTTTCAGGCACACAGAGTTGCAAGGTTTTCAGGATACCTCTAAGGGCCAGTTGGCTTTGGCCAAGATATGAATAGTAGGACTATATAAACTGCTGCAACTCTCCCAAGACAAGGGCATCTCTGGAGAGTTTATGACTCTTGCAAGATCTCAAATTTTGCAATAACCTTTTACACTCTGCAAATCTTTCAATGAAAGACCAGCAGGCATTTGAATGTGAATTTTATTGTGCTCATCTGGTTGTTGAAAAAGCAAATTCCCTCATAAAATATAGACTCAACATGGATTCCAAAATCAAATATGACCTTTATTATATTTTTCACATTATGAAGTTACACAATTTCAAAACAACAGCATCCCTACTCTCCGCAATGGACTTCATTTCTAGTAGTCTGGCCATGAAACTATACATTCCAAAAGGGACTAGGGGAATTTTTAAAGTAAGGTCCGTTTGAACATAAGTACACAACAAAAGTTTATTTCAAAAAAGTAAATTTATTTTCAGAAGGTACATACTTCACTCTATTTTTCGACATAGTTGCCAAGTTTGTTCAAACACTTACCATACCTCTGAACCAATTTTAAAATACCCTCTTCATAAAAACTTGCCGCCACCAAAAGCCACCAAATCGTTTGTAATCAAAGAAGGGCGACCGGAGCAGTCCTCATCATGGACGTTGTCACGGCCATCTTTGAATTGTCATACCCACTTATGCACTTTGCTTTCATAACAGTATCACTGTACACTTCACAAATCAATCAATGAATTTCTGCAGCAGGCAGGTTCCTTGCTGACAAAAAACCTCACATGCGGAGGGTGTGTTGATAGTCTTAAACATTTTTAAAGCACAGAACAGAACCGTACAGGTTAGCTACAGAGCGGAAACTGAGCACAGTTGTTCCCGAGGCATGCCGGTACACAACGCACGTGCTCGTTGCGGTATGTGTGTGAACTACTCGTGTCTACAACAAAACGGTCCTTACTTACAAAATACCCCTCGTAGTTAACCTTTCACCAAGATAACATCTGCTCAGAATTGGACACAGTATTCCAGGTGTGGTCTGGCCTAGGCAGAATAGAGGGGTAAGAAATCCAATTGATTGTTTTCTCATTCACTTGGGCAGTATAATAATCAAGTTTGTTTTGCTTCACAATATGAACTTGAAAGGCAATCAAATAAAAGTTTGTGTGCTTTGTGAATTGCCTAAACGTGATTGTTGACCAATGCACTGATATAAATTACATAAATGATAAAAGGGGATTTATTTAAAAATGCAATCACGATGTCACATCCCGCCTTGACTACTGCAATGCTCTCTACGTGGGGCTGCCCTTGAAGATGGCCCGGAAGCTTCAGCTAGTCCAGCACGCGGCAGCCATGTTACTAACAGGAGAGGGACGCAGGGAGCACACAACGCCCTTGTTGTCCCAGCTCCACTGGCTGCCCAATTCAAGGTGCTGGTGTTGGCCTACAAAGCCCTAAATGGTTCCGGCCCAAAATACCTGTCTGACCGCATCTCGGCCTACGAGCCCACGAGGACCTTGAGATCGTCTGGGGAGGCCCTTCTCTTGATCCCGCCCGCCTCACAGGCACGCCTGGCAGGGACGAGGGATAGGGCCTTCTCGGTGGTGGCCCCCCGGCTGTGGAACACCCTCCCTGTAGACATCAGACAGGCGCCCTCCCTTATGACTTTCCGCAAGAGACTAAAGACGTGGTTGTTTGAGAAGGCATTTGACTAAGTGCTACAACAAATTGGCAATGATGATTGGAACGGAATCTGGATAACGAGATTGGATTGTGATTCTATGATGAGACGTCGCGAATGACTTAGTGTAATTGTATTATTGATAGTAATGTTGTTATTGTTGTTCATGATATTGCTTTTATTGTAAATTGTTTTTGTTATATGTTGTACACCGCCGTGAGTCGCCCTAGGGCTGAGAACGGCGGTCTACAAATGCAGTAAATAATAGATAAATGTGAAAGTCTGACTATTTAAATACAGATTCATACACAGATAACAGTTCAGATTAGCAAGGAATTAAGTTAGTTTACTCAATAAAGAAGAAATTGGAGATTTGGTGAATTTTAAAATACCCAGAGACTAAATTATGATGAGAATCAATAACTTTAGAGCTCTAGCTATGATCTGCTTTTAAAGCAGCTAAATCTAGCAAAAGAAAAGAGATGCAGGAGAAAAATGAGTAGATAGTTCTTCTGACATAACAAACTATGTAATCAATATTTGTAATTTGATGACACACCAGCACTCTATGGCAGAGAGGGCCAAGGACCTTGGAAAACTACAACTCCAGTGATTCAATCGCATTGAGCCACTGCAGTGAAAGTGGCATCAAACTGCATTAATTCTACAGTGTAGGTTTGTTTTTGTTTTTTTGTCGTGTCAGGAGCAACTTGAGAAACTGCAAGTCGCTTCTGGTGTGAGAGAATTGACTGTCTGCAAGGACGTTGCCCGTGCATCCATAGTCATGGTAGAGACACAGCATTGGCCTTTTCCCCATTAATATTTACTGTCCAGATCCGTGAATCAGTCCAAATTACCTCAAACTGTTCTATTCCCCAAAATCTATATAAAGGCCTATAGAAATATAGACATGGTGAAATTAAAATGAAGGGATTTAAAATGAATAATGGATTTTATGAAGTTGTAGAAATTTTAATGACTGTATTTAATGTACGCAATGGTTAGATAATGCATTTTTATCTATCATATGGCACTTACTAGTTTACTACACTTCTTCCCCATAACTGATCATTTATTACTATAGAAAATTACTAATAATGTTCCATTTTGTAATTAGGCTGTTATAGATTGCCAACTAGTGAACACTTCAAATGATCATCATGAAGCTATACAGTTAAAATATAATGGCCACATATATTGTTAGCAATCACTCACTGGTTTGTAATAGCAGGTGATTTTTTTTAAAAAAAATGATTATCATGTGATATAAAAATATGTGAACACCAAGAAGCTTGTAATACAGCATAAAATTAACCTACTGTAATAGTAGTCATCATTTCCAGTGATATGCCAGCTCAAGCAAAGGGCTGAGATAGATTGGTATTGAATATATTTGATTTTGATTTTTTAAATAAATGGGTCAAAATACTGTTTTATGGACAGACTTCCTTTGCGTGTATATGTGTGTGTGTGTGTGTGTGTGTGTATAGCATATGTAAGGATGGCTGTACATAAATTTCACATGAGACTACAAATCTGAGATGGGAACTGTCACAATTAAAGTTGTATGCAACATAGTGTATGAATATAATGTAAGTGGTCAGCTAATACAACTAACAGGGACAATGTAGCATGGTATGGATCCTTGAGCTCTAAAATCAATTTCTCCCTTTTCTCCTGCTCTACTAATAATGGTCCTATTATTCTGGAAAGGAAGCAGAGCTTGTCCTGGGTCTAAAAAACTAGTGGTGTTTACTCCACGGCACCAATAAGGACAAAAATGAGACAAAATGGAATAGTGAAGGGCATAGCATCCCAATTTGACTGGACTGCATTTCCTAGCAGGTATGGTTGCCATCGTTTATTACACATGGCAAGGAACCCAGATCCTTTCTAACAAGGCCAAGTAAGACATCAATTGACTGTTGATCAAGATATTTGACTCCTCCAAATATGCTTGTCAACAGCTTGTGTGGCTCAGCCATATATTAGCTTAGACTTCTATGGCAGGAGCAGGAAACCTTTGGCATCTATGCATTATTTACTATATAAAAGAAATTGGATAGTGCTGTGGTTTCTCCCATTCTGACTACAGGCTGCTCTACAGTAACCTCTTAAGTGTGACTTTTAAAGGTCATGGAACTGCATACAATATACCTTTGCTGACGCATATATGTAAGTACAATTTTGGGGATGATTCTCATGTTTTAAATAAAAAATGCAATACACGAGGACTACGGTGGAGGATATTGGGAGCACATAACTCTTTTCAGACTACTGCCTGGTGATGGGCAACATCATTTACCTCCCTAGTTTTTCTTTTATGGGTTTACATTGAAGAAAGGTTTTTATGGGAAAGCGCATTCAAACAGGGTAATCTTTCAAACAGGGGGCTGGCCTGTCCAAATATAAGACTGTTCTGTTGTAAAAGTAAGATACTAGGACAATCTAGGCTACATATATATATTGTTAACATGGTAGGTTTGGTTTAATGGGGCTGCCTGTAGCTTTCTGGTAGGGGCTTTTGGAACCAGATTTTTCACAAACAGAAGAGAAGGATGGGAGTGTGTTAGGTTGTGTTTGAAGCATGAGCAGTTGCCAGTTTCTATATCACTGTGATGAGGAATAAAATTCAAGATTTAATTCAAACTGAAGATCCTGGAGCCTATCATTGATACATACACCAATTTAGATGTGCATGGGCAGGCATGTAGCCAGGGGGGGGGCTCGGGGGGCTTCAGCCCCCCCCCCCCCCGAAATTCTCATGGTGGTTCGCGAAAAGCCCTTACTGGTGCATTATTTAAACTGTTATGTTTATTAATATCATGATTTGATCACCATTCTCAATATATCCCATATGTATGGGGGTATTGGGGTAATGATACAAAAGATTTGCTAGGTTAGACCCTCTTTCACTCAGACTCAGCCCCCCCGAAACTCAGCCCCCCCCCCGAAACCCCCCCTGAAAATTTTTTAGCCCCCCCCCCCCCCGAAACGAAATCCTGGCTACGGGCCTGTGCATGGGTGTGTTTTAATATTGCTTAGTAACCTACACCAACTCCATGAATTTCATGGTGTTTTCTTAGCAAGAAATACTCAGAGGTGATCTTACTAGCCTTTGAAATAAAGCCTACAGCAACTGGTATGCATTGGTGGTTTCTCATCCAAGTACTATCCAGGGTTAATCCTATTTAGCTTGCATAATCAGATATCTCATTTAAAGCCTGTGTAGATTCACTAGCCCACTGACATGGAATCTGTCAGAAACCAGTGGTTTAAGAAGGTTATCCAAAATAATCCATACAGTCTGAATATGAATATTCACATATTAAACTCCCTGGTGACTTTTCCTGTAAAATACTCTTATTCCGTATCCAAGACATCGAGAAAACATTTGGAAGAGAAGACCAAAATAAGAAATCTTACCTAACCTAGAGAGAAAGCATAAAAGAAGATGGGGGAGGAAAGAGTGTGTGTCTGTGTGTCTGTGTGTGTATATACACACACACTCCAAACCAAGCTTTCTACTGTCCATTGTTGCAATACTTTCCCAGAGAAAAATATTTTCAGTACCTAGTAAGAATAATTTTCCTGACAGAATAACTTGTAGTAATGAAGTGTGAGAATCATAGATATGAAACAATATATCTAAGTTAGCGATAGAGAAACACTTATTTTTCAGCAGGGAAGTGGAGTGAAAGATGTAAAGTGTTTGCCTGTCTCTCTGTGTATGCATGTGTGTTTGGTTCTCGACCATGAAAACTATTAGAAAAGATATATCATCATTATCAGTGGACTGACACAGGTTTTACATAAAAACATTCTTCTCCAGTGTGACTAGCAGGTTTTACACAGCATATATATCACCCCAAAATTAGTATAGCTGCTGTGTTTAGTCATTGTTGAAGAGTAGAAATGCAATTTGTGTGTTCTGTCGTGTGCTGGGCCTGTAATTAATTGACTTTAAAGACAAGATGTGTAACCTTTGCCCAGCAGGAAGCCAGGGGCCTAAGGAGAAGTTCTCAGAGGTTTCCACCACAAAGAGTCTTAAGAAGTCTTGAGAAGTGCAACGAAGTATTTTATTAATGAACAATCAAACAGGAACTTCTCTTGTCTTCAGTAAAGTTAAGCAAATGATTCCAAGCTTTTAGGGAACTGGTGAATTCCTAATCTTGCCCACAAAGGACAGGCAACTGACTTCAATAACTCTTTCTTTAAAGGAAAAATCCCCTTTTAACTTCTCCCAGGCTGACTGAAATCCAGCCCTCACTGATGTGGGCTCCACTACTGGGCTGAACTGCTTCTTGAACGCTGAGTGGACCTACCAGGAAGGCAGTGGATGTTCTCCAGCTGGAGTTCTTTAGTCTTTAGGGCTGTTCTCCTGGAAATTCTTAAAGATGTAGGAATGCTTCCCTGGAGTTCTTAAAGGTTGAAGCTTTTGTACAGGGGAAATTTACACATCCTGTACATAGCTTTCCTGGCTGAGACTAACTAACAAAATGGCTCACTTCCCTTCCCAATTACCCTGAGCAAGGGGCAGGACCAAAACTTAACGATGATGAACAGGTGGCCTGCCCTATGATTGCAGCCAAAAGGAGCCACCTATCTGCAGAGTCCCTGAAACTTAGGACTACAAACAAACATTCAGTGCAAAGCAAACAAAATTGGAGCTCCTGGTACAGCTGTACCAGAACACTGTGTATGCTCAAAGTTCATTATTATTATTTCACATGTGCCAATGGCTGTCTTTGCACTGAAAACAAGATCCATATCCTCAGCTTCCACTGAAATTAAGTCTGGCTTAAGTACACATTTTACATTATGTCTATTTTTTCTTCAGAAGAACAAATTTGGAAAGAAAAAAAACTGCTGTAAGGAGAGTTTCTTATTATGTGAAATATTGCATCTATCTTCCATAATCTTTTTAAAAAGCACAATTTTCTATGAATAAAAATAGCTCTTTTTGCATTCAGCTGATGTGGCAGGATGAATGGGTGCATAGTGCATACAGAAAGTACAATTATTCTTGCAATGGTTTTACTGCCATTTCCCAAGATTTTTCTCAGTTAGCAATCTGTGATCACCATATTCATTTCAACAGGAGGAAGCTCTGGAATATCAAGTTAGATCCACAATAGATAGAATTATTTTGTTCATATATGTCTTTTAAAAGATATTGTTATGCACACATGAGTATTTTAAAGGATATTGAGCAAAAGGATATGTGTTCACTCCATCCAGGGAAAATGGAAGCAGACACATACTATCTTGTTACACGCACCACCGGAATCACCGTGGATCGCCGCAGAATCACACTACAATGGGAACAACTCAAATCCCTCCCTAAAAACTTTAAAATAACAAAAACATACCAGGCCACCATTATGCCTCTCTGCATGCTTCCTAGCACACACCACTGTTGTGCCAGGAAGTGGGGGGCAGGGGACTGATTGCTCCTCTTCCAGCACTGATTGCTCCTCTTCCAGCACTACATTGGTACATTCCAGGAAGCATGCAGAGAGGCCTAATGGTAGCCCTGTAAGTTTTTTATTATTATTTTAAAGGTTTTAGGAGGGATTTGGAGAGGGGTGGCTTCCCTCTTTGCTCCTCTGAGCCCATGGGGTTACACACACCACCTGAATTTGGCTATATGGAGTGACCCTTCAGTAGTCCCAGGACTACCAAGGGGTAAGTCCCCACATAGCCCATACTCCATTAGACTTGGATCTTTCAGGAAGACTTGGGTCTAATAAAGTATCAAATTAATTTGGGGCAAATCAGTGTTTTCCTGCTTTGTCTCGAATTGATTCAGTTTTACTAGAGATGTTGTTGGACACCTCCTGCATTATGGGCCCTGTCTGGATGGGCCCTTAGAAAAAGAAGAGGTCTTTTTAAAACCAGAAAAGCTTATTTTTGGATACAAAACAATAGAGAGAAATGCCATAAATGTAGTGCAAGCCTGAGTTTTTTAGGTTTGAGAGCTGCCTCTTGAGATGCATGTGTCTGGTATAGCTCTGGTGTTTGCAACAGTGAACATGGGTTTCTTTTCAATAATTCATTAGATCTCATACAAATAATGGGTTCATTCTAAATTTAAAATGAGGTAATAGCCATCTCTTTTTTCTATTCTACCCAACTTGTTAATCACTGAGTGAACAACACTGCGATGGAAACAAATCAATGAGAATTTTAACCTCATTTGCTTTAAAATTTTCAAATGGATTCTTAATGGCCTCTTCTACACATGTATTGTTAATACAGCAGCATCAAGAAACCCACCAGATATGAATAATAGCTCATCAATTGGCTGCTAAGCACTTTTGACCTTTAAAAATGCAGCATTTCAGATTAATTTAGCCAAATTTCAGATATAAAAATAAATACGCCATAACATGATTATGCTTATTTTTGTCACATGCCAGTACCAAAGTTCAAAATAAAGGCCAAATCATTATTGTTTTTAAATAGATGATGCTTCAGCCTTTGATATATAAATTAGAAGCATCAGGACAAAAGTTAAAAGAGCCCATTCAACCATTCAAATATTGTTCCTTGCATAACCCTGGTGTGGGAAAGCATACATTGAGCTAAAGCTTCATGTTCTGTCTAGTATTTCCTGCTATAGAGGAATGTCTAAGGCCACTTCTACACTGCAACATAATACAGACTATCAAAGCAGATAATCCATATTATCTGCTTTGAACTGGATTCTATGAGTCTCCTTCTACACTGCCCCATAATACCAGGATCTGATCCCAGATTATCTGGCAGTGGAGATTCATATAAAGGAGATAATCTGGGATTAGATTCTGGCATATATGGTAGTTGGGATCCTTCCATACAGCTGAATAAAATCCCACATTTTCTGCTTTGAACTGGAGTATATGGCAGTGTGGACTCAGATAACCCAGTTCAAACCACATATTGTGGATTATCTGCCTTGATATTCTGGGTTATATGGCTGTGTGGAAGGGCCCCTAGATCCAGTCTTAAGTCCTTCTACACTGCCATATAAAATGGCAGTGTAGATTATCTGCTTTTAACTGGATTATATGACAGTGAAGAAGGGGCCTTAGTCTACACTGCCATATAATCCAATTGATGATAGAATGACGGGAAAGATTAAATAGTATGCTATATGTGTATTATATATTTCTGAGCTTCTTTATAGTCAACAGTACAAAAGTTTTCATCTGTTATTCTCTTAATGCCTCCTTTCCTTAATGTTGTTCTAGCCATTTAATTGAAAATACAGAAAAGACAGAAATTTATATAACCAAAATTTATATAACCAGAATGAGATAATTTAACAAAATTGTCAGCCTGTTCATAGTCTAGTACCTCTCCACTATTACATTGTCTAAAATGTTATGCTGCTGTTGGTACTGAAAGACCTTACAAATTATATTGATTCAACTAAAGAACACAGAGAACTAAGTTAGTCATCATTATTAACATAATGCTCAAAGAGAAAAAAAATATATCAAGGGCCATAAAACAATAATTTGTCACTGAATGTTCCCAGCACATTTATCATTTTATTTAAGATGTATATGCTTTGTGCTGGTCACAAATCAACTTCCCTTTTGCTAACAAATAAAGTGTTTTAAAACCTCCAAACAAACAATAAGTACAAAAACATCATAGTTCAGTCTACCCATGCCTACCAGTCATTTTATAAAAAACAAAGCTTGCTCAGAAGCAGAAATACTTTAACCAATTTCCCTTTTAAAACTGTCAAGTCTCCAGATGATTTTCCCTGAGCTCCAGATGCAAGCGACAAAGACCCACTACAGAGAAAGTTGTCCTCCCTTATCATCAACCATTTTACCACAAAGAGCACCAGGGAACAAAAACATTCCAAAGCTCCCCAAGCCACAGGGAGTGAAGGTTTCCATATGGGAACACTCCATTAGATACATTTGTGTTCCCGTAGAACAGACTGTTTAGTGTTTTGATTTGAGCTCAGAGATTAACTGGATGCCCGAGCAGCTCTTTGCACACAGGTGCAATATGTCCCAATTCTGCCCAATTATTATTTGGAAATCTTCATGCAGTAGCCTCAAATTTCTCAGTCTTCCCTCAGTATATTCATTTTAAGCAAGAACAAAAGCCAAGTTTAGGTACTCAATGTATCCTTCTATTTCTTCTCAGAGCAGCATAAGATCTACACAAGCAAGACTTTCTTTCCTAGTTTCCCCTTATTAGCAAACCCAAATATATCATCTGTTTGTCGAAGCTATCTTGAGTCATATTCAAACTGCACCATTATAATACTTGGATACCACTTCAACTGTCATGCTTCCATTCTATGTAAGTTTGAGATTTGTTGTTTGATGAGACACTTCTCCACTGAAGAAGTGTGTTCTCCTAAACTGCAACACTAGAGCTTTGTCTCCAGCAGATAAATCTTTGTCCGGTATGACTCACAGGATTCTATAAAGTTGAAGCAGTGGGAGTTACAGTGCATCAAAATGTTATAATAACAGTTTTTGCCAGTTCTGTGTTCCCCACATGAATAAGAAAAGATGTCCAATGATATATGTGTGGCTAGGTCTTCCTACTTGTGGCAGATGATTATGGTCTTATTCCTTGATTGCTTGGACACATTTATATTCCCCTAGCATAAGAAATGAACAATGATTGTGGGTCTCTCATATTTGATCTCAATTTTTTAATCAAACTACAGATCTGCCCATATAAATCCGACCCTCAAATTGTGAGTCAGGCTTCCACCTTCTGGAGGGAGACATTGGCACTTTTAAGAGCTGGGGACAAGCCTTCCAACTGGGAAATTGAGAGAAGTGTGAAGATCATTTTAAGAAATATTGTATCAGTAATGACACTGAGACCTACAAAGATAAAGAATATTAAAGAACATAAAATGAGTGAAGCAATTTTGAATCTCAACTCATGTATAAGTCTAGGAACATTTGTCAAAAAAAATCAACCACCAATATCTCTATCAATTTATTCAAGTGTCCTTGTAAGAACTGCCCTTTAACTTATATTTTTTAAAAGTTTCTGAGTAAAAAAGCAAGAAGCAAGAGCTTCATCCATCCCAGGAGAACCTAAAATAAACACTGATCTTGCTCTACTATCTGTGACACGATGGTTCTTCTTGCCTTTCTGAATCATCATTATCATAAGTGATCACTTGAGGCTGAGTATGGTGGCCTTCCAAAGTTATAGTCCTGGCGGTAGGTCCGTAAGTGACTTTGAAGACCTAGTCTGGGTCTATATGGTCTTTCACATTAAGGACGTATATTTCCAGATGGAAGGTGGACATGATTTTCTTTCTTTCTCTTGGCATGTTTCTTCCATTCCTGAATTCCTGGGCAGAAGAATAGTAGCAGAGGCAGGCCAGAATGGCTGGCCTCTTGAAGCAACTCTGGTGTTTTCCCCTCTTTGTGGAATGAACCCTGGTCTTTTCCACAATTGTAACCACAAAACCTGCCCTTGATTAATATATGAGAATGACTTAACCATATCCACAAGTATATTCAATCTGTCCAGGGTCCCTCCCTGCCCCAATAATTTTGCCAGTAGCAAAATCCTGTCTAAGAACATAGTCTCACCATTTCAGAGTTCTCAGAGATCAATTTTGTCTACATTCCCTGGATAGAGCTGGGTGAAAAGAACAAGCTATTCCTCATTGAGCCACTCTTGCTGATGTCAGTTTTCTAGTTGAATTACTGTGCAGACCTGGCCCTCTGCCACACATGGCACTTCCTCTTGTTGATTGACAGATAGTGCTGACGGAGGGAGGACAGAGCTTAGTGCAAGACAGCAGCAGGACTTTGGAAGTAATTCCTGTAATAGCAGGAGAGTCGCAAGGCTTAAAAGCATTATTTTCCCATACCTCATCTCTTTGAGTCTAGGTGAAAGTTAAAATAGATTTGAGGGGATGAGGGGACTACAGACTGTAAAACCGTAAATTTCTATCAGGTTGTTCAGAGGTCGCACATACTATGTGAGGGAAGAAAAGAAGGATGGCAGAACTCAAGACTGTATGGAAGTTACAACATCACCAGATCCAAAGGTCGGGGCTGTCTCTGCAGCCAGCTTCTGAGCCTTTGGGGGAAGGAATATGTCAGGAAAAAGAAAAATGCATCCCCTTGCAACCTCACAGTATTAATCCTTGTGCAAATGAAGGCATTTTGCCAAGGGATCATGAATTGTGACCCCCAAGGGTCCTAATTCTGAGCCCATTTATCTTAATGCCTATAATCACTTTTTTCCATGGACAATGCAGCAGATACTGAAAATCATAGAATCATAGAATCATAGAATCAAAGAGTTGGAAGAGACCTCATGGGCCATCCAGTCCAACCCCCTGCCAAGAAGCAGGAATATTGCATTCAAATCACCCCTGACAAATGGCCATCCAGCCTCTGTTTAAAAGCTTCCAAAGAAGGAGCCTCCACCACACTCCGGGGCAGAGAGTTCCACTGCTGAACGGCTCTCACAGTCAGGAAGTTCTTCCTAATGTTCAGATGGAATCTCCTCTCTTGTAGTTTGAAGCCATTGTTCCGCGTCCTAGTCTCCAAGGAAGCAGAAAACAAGCTTGCTCCCTCCTCCCTGTGGCTTCCTCTCACATATTTATACATGGCTATCATATCTCCTCTCAGCCTTCTCTTCTTCAGGCTAAACATGCCCAGTTCCCTAAGCCGCTCCTCATAGGGTTTGTTCTCCAGACCCTTGATC
This sequence comes from Anolis sagrei, assembly GCF_037176765.1. Taxonomy (NCBI): domain Eukaryota; kingdom Metazoa; phylum Chordata; class Lepidosauria; order Squamata; family Anolidae; genus Anolis; species Anolis sagrei. The sequence goes on from NC_090021.1 coordinate 186,760,428, forward strand.
ATTTTAGTCGCCCTCCTCTGGATACATTCCAGCTTGTCAATATCTCTCTTGAATTGTGGCGCCCAGAATTGGACACAATATTCCAGGTGTGGTCTAACCAAAGCAGAATAGAGGGGTAGCATTACTTCCTTAGATCTAGACACTATGCTCCTATTGATGCAGGCCAAAATCCCATTGGCTTTTTTTGCCGCCACGTCACATTGTTGGCTCATGTTTAACTTGTTGTCCACGAGGACTCCAAGATCTTTTTCACACGTACTGCTCTCGAGCCAGGCGTCACCCATTCTGTATCTTTGCATTTCGTTTTTTCTGCCAAAGTGGAGTATCTTGCATTTGTCGCTGTTGAACTTCATTTTGTTAGTTTTGGCCCATCTCTCTAATCTGTCAAGATCGTTTTGAATTCTGCTCCTGTCCTCTGGACTATTGGCTATCCCTCCCAATTTGGTGTCATCTGCAAACTTGATGATCATGCCTTCTAGCCCTTCATCTAAGTCATTAATAAAGATGTTGAACAGGACCGGGCCCAGGACGGAACCCTGCGGCACTCCACTTGTCACTTCTTTCCAAGATGAAGAGGAAGCATTAGTGAGCACTCTCTGTGTTCGTCCACTTAACCAATTACAGATCCACCTCACCGTAGTTTTGCCTAGCCCACATTGGACTAGTTTCCTTGCCAGAAGGTCATGGGGGACCTTGTCGAAGGCCTTACTGAAATCCAGGTACGCTACATCCACGGCATTCCCTGCATCTACCCAGCTTGTAGCTCTATCGAAGAAAGAGATCAGATTAGTCTGACATGACTTGTTTTTGATAAATCCATGTTGACTATTAGCGATGACTGCATTTGTTTCTAAGTGTTTGCAGACCACTTCCTTAACAATCTTTTCCAGAATCTTGCCCGGTATCGACGTGAGGCTGACCGGACGGTAGTTGTTTGGGTCGTCCTTTTTTCCCTTCTTGAAGATTGGGACCACATTGGCCCTCCTCCAATCTGCTGGAACTTCTCCCGTTCTCCAAGAACTCTCAAAGATGGTTGCCAATGGTTCCGAAATGACTTCCGCTAGTTCCTTCAATACTCTGGGGTGTAGTTGATCTGGCCCTGGGGACTTGAACTCATTAAGAGCGGCCAGGTATTCCTGGACGACTTCTTTCCCAATTTGGGGTTGGATGTCCTCCAAACCCTCATCCACTCCATCTTGCTGAGGTTGAAGACTCTCTTTTTGTGAGAAGACCGAGGCAAAGAAGGCATTAAGTAGTTCTGCCTTTTCCCTATCCCCTGTCAGCATTGCCCCATCTTCTCCTCGAAGAGGTCCTATCGCCTCCTTGTTTTTCCTTTTTCTACTGACATAAGAATAGAAGCCCTTTTTATTGTTTTTAATGTCCCTGGCAAGTCTGAGCTCGTTTTTTGCTTTAGCCTTGCGGACCTTTTCCCTACAGGTGTTGGCTATTTGTTTGAATTCTTCTTTGGTGATTTCTCCCTTTTTCCACTTCTTGTGCATGACTCTTTTGTGTCTTAGCTCAGTTAGAAGTTCTTTGGACATCCATTCTGGCTTCTTTGCACTTGTCCTATTTTTTCTCTTTGTTGGCACAGTTTGCAATTGCGCCTTGAGTATTTCACTCTTGAGAAATTCCCATCCATCCGTAACTCCCTTGTCTTTTAGTATCTGTGTCCACGGAATGCTGCTCAGCGTTTCCTTCATTTTTTGGAAATCAGCTCTCCTAAAGTCCAAAATGCGGGTTTGACTTGTCTTAGTTTCGGCCTTCCTTTCTACCTCAAATTGCAGGAGCACATGGTCACTTGCCCCTAAGGATCCTACCACTTCGACCGCATCGATCAGGTCCTCCGCAAATGGCTAAGTTCAAGTGCCCTGATCTTGATTCCTTCTTGCAGTGCTTTGTAAACTGCCTGGAGAAATTACACCTTAAAGTAGTATGTTAAAAATGTTCAGGAGTAGACAAATTAGTGGGCCAATGCCCAGATATAGGTTGAGTTCTCATATTTAATGAGTCTACACAGGGGTGCCATCACCCATTTTGAAAAAAGGTGACTTTGTTGTTAATTTTTGGATTTTTTTGTTTGTTTTTTTTACAAAGAGGCAGAAGTTACATTCAGATGCCAGAATGAGTTCAGGAGTAGTGGGAATCCTGCCTCTTAAGTACAAGCAGTGCACCAGTAATGCTCACTGTCCAGTTCTTTCCTGCTTGCAGCTGTAGTTACTCCACAACTATAAACTTGGGTGTGCTCACTGTGCTCTGAACGATGTGTCTGTTTCTGTTAACAGTTATTCTTTCATTCTCACAAGCCAAAGAAAAAACAAACCATAAAACTGAACCTGTTTTTTCCCCCCTCTGGTTTGTTTGGAAAGAAAAAAGGCAGAGTGGTAGTTGCTTCCAGGATCAACTATAATCTTTGGTCCATGGTTCATTTAGCTGTACCATGGTTCCATGTGATATCCAAGCATAACTAGAATGACAGAGGGCCCTTCCACACAGCCATATAACCCAGAATATCAAGGCAGAAAATCTCACAATATCTGCTCTGCACTGGGTTATCTGAGTCCACACTGTCATATATTACGATTCAAAGCAGACATTGTGGGATTTTATTCAGCTGCGTGGAAGGGGACAGAGGGCTTCTCTAAACTGACCCCAAAACCTGAAGTGCACCAGAAGTTGCACCTGCAAACCCACATGATATCCAGGCACTTCCAGCACTTTAGACTGGGAAAATTGAGGTGATCTAGCCCTATATTAAGGAAAATCAGGGAAAACTACACACTTTGAGAAGAATGTGAACAGCAGACCACAAAGCAAATTGGCCTGCTGTCCATATAGACCAGCGTTGTCATCCCTTTTTCCCTACACTCATCAGCAAATCCTGAAATTGATCCAACTTTCAGCTGGATCAAAATGTCCACTGAAGTAGTTTGAAGCAACAAACCTACAAGCACTTACTTAAAGGTTCCACAAAATGTAACTTTGGAATTTATTACATGAGACAGGTAAACTGGCATTGAAGGTATCACATGATGCCATGTACATCCTATTGCCAGTCTGCCTCCTCCACATGACTAATCTGCCTCTCGTGATAGAAGGACAAAACCCAGCAATGGCTCACAATCCTACAACATTTCCATTAGAAATTTTTATGCATTTGGGCCATTCTGTTTCTGTTGTCAGCATATTGGCAATAAAGTGACATCAGAGATAGGATTCTCTTCATCTCCCTTTTCCCCCTCACTATTCCTTAGTTGTTTTCTATTTATTTTATAGCTACATTTGCCCTATTTTTATTTTTCATTGCTGAACTTGCAAAATTGCTTTAAAATGTACAGTAAGTACAGGAAGTCAGAGCTAGCAGGGTATGCAGAAGTGTAATCATGGACCCATGGATTATCAAATCAATGCAATTGCGTGACTGCAGAGAGGTGTGATCTTGAAGGCACACATCCTGGTATGTATTCTCTATCAATGATAGCACAATCGCTATGGAATAGCAACTTCATGTGATAAAGTCCTTTATCACATAAGTAAATGTATCTTTATGCTATCTGGCTGCAAGTATGCAGGTAGACTTGTCTTGCTGAGCAACCCCGCCAGTTTAAGCAACTGATTCAGACACATTTGGTAAACTGTGCAAACTTACTATTCTACTGCAAATAGTTCATTTCTCCCAATAAATAGCACTAATTAAAAGAAAACACTAATTCATTTGATCAAGATGGAATTAAAATTTAAAAGTAAACATTCTGAACACTCCATATTTTAATAGATATTTCCACTTTTATGATTCTATCATGCGGTATTTCAGAGTGCGCATTTTCCTCTTCCTGGTACACAGCTCCATTTATTGCTAAATGTAATGTGTCTAAGACCATTCATTTCAATTAAATGGGGAGAAACCCCACCCAACAGCCCAAAAAAAAAAAGCAGTGGATTTCAACTGGTTTTGTTGTATCACTGTATAAACAAAACGGTCTTCCAGTGATTTCATTGGAACAAAGGAATATCATCCATTTGGTTTAACACAAGACTATACATTTTGGCAGTTTTTATTTATTTGTGATGCAACCTTTTACTCATTAATATACTGCTATGTGGGTGGCAGTAGGAACAAACAGTGAGAATTGTTTTAGCTGGATGTGAAACTCCAACCATCTGATGAATAATGATCTTAAAACTAATGGAGCTGAGTCATGAAAAAAAGTGAGTATCCAGATCATTAATTTAAATAATACTTCCTTTTTTACATTCCTCATCTAGAGATCCCTTTCTCTGCTTCTCTAGCTATCATATACACTGCTATCCACAGTGATCTGTGCAGGTGTAAGTAGCCAAAAGATGGTGAAATCATTCATTTTGAGAGAACTGACTGCCAGGTTCACTAACAGAAGGAGTATTGCTCATGCTCGGGGAAAGACCTTAAATGCAGAAATAGTCTGAGCTGTTTGTCTAGACCTATTCAAGTATCAAAAAATATCTGGAGCAAAATTCTATTCCCATACAGGGTTCCTGATCACATTTTCAGCCAAATGGGAGCAATTGTCTAAAGATGAGATGGTCTGATCCTATCATCAACTGCCTTGCTCAGGTCTTGTACAGTCAACTGTGTCTTCCTTGTTTGAATCTATCCATCTATAATATAGTCTTCATCTTTTCCTTTTGCCTTTTACCTTCCAAGCATTGTTGTCTTTTCTAGTGAGCCATCCTTTCTATGATAGTGTGGTAGTCATTTGGCTTCTAGGGAGAATTCAGGCCTGATTTGCGCTAGGAAACAATTATTTGTTAATAGTACCCCAGAACTCTTCTCCAGCATCACATTTTAAATTTATTGACTTTCCTCCTATCCACAGTCTTCACTGCCCAGTTTTCACAACCAGGCATTTTGTTGTTTATTCATTCAGTCACTTCTGACTCTTTGTGATCTCACAGAGCCCACACCAGAGCTCTCTGTTAGCTGTCGTCACCCCCAGTTCCTTCAAGGTCAAGCCAGTCACTTCAATGATAACATCCATCCATCTTGTCCTTGGTCGGCCCCTCTTCCTTTCTTCTTCCATTTTCCCAGCATCATTATCTTCTCTAAGCTTTCCTGTCTTCTCATTATGTGGCCAAAGTACTTCATCTTTGCCTCTAATATCCTTTCCTCCAGGGAGCAGCTGGGCATTATTTCCTGGAGTATGGACTGGCTTGATCTTTTTTGTGGTCCAAGGCACTCTCAGAATTTTCCTCCTGCACCACAGTTCAAAATCATCTATCTTCCTTCACTCAGCCTTCCTTATGGTCCATCTCTCACATCCATAGGTTACTATGGGGAATGCCATTGCTTTAACTACGTGCATCTTCATTGCTAGTGTGATGTCTCTACTCTTAACTATTTTATTGAGATTGGTCATTTCAAATGGGGAATACAGTGAGCTTGACAAATAATTATAATTATTATAATCTTTATTTATATCCCACCTTATCTCCCAAGGGAGCCCCCGGTGGCGCAGTGGGTTAAAGCTCTGAGCTGCTGAGTTTGTTGACCGAAAGGTCGCAGGTTCAATTCCAGGGAGCAGCATGAGCTTCCGCTGTCAGCCCTAGCTTCTGCCAACCGAGCAGTTCGAAAACAAGAAAATGTGAGTAGATCAATAGGTACTACTCTGGCGGGAAGGTAATGGTGCTCCATGCAGTCATGCTGTCCACATGACCTTGGAGGTGTCTATGGACAACACCGGCTCTTTGGCTTAGAAATGGAGATGAGCACCACACCCCACAGTCAGACATGACTGGACTTACTGTCAGGGGACAACCTTTACCTTTTTTCTCCCAAAGAAAACCTAGGATGCAAAGAGGGAGAAAGGAACTGTAGTTTGGATGTTTGAAGGCCTAGCTTCCAATTACATTGAATGGATTAACTAAGGCCCCCAGAGCTTTGGAGGAGAAATCCAAAAATGATGCATCACAGCACTTTTTGTTAGCTCTCTTTCCCAAAAGCAGAAGTTTAAACAAATGCAGACTACTTGTATTTGTCTGACATTTGTCAGGCTTAATCTATCCCTATGGGTCTAATATTCTGTTTATTCCATTCTAATTTATCTAGTTCTGATTTAAAAATTGAGCAGTGTGATGATTTTCAATAATAGTCAGTGGAACACATGCAGATTTTTTTTTAAATCAAGAAATGTGTGGATATTGAGAAGATATTATTAAACAATTGGCAGAATGAAATTTTCAGCCATCTGTGTTGGAGAAATTTCAGGAGGTACAGCTCTTCCCAGTACAGAAATGAATATATTGTTCATACATACCATTTCTTGTTTAAAATGAGGCACTTCTCAGAAAATAGTTGTGACAGCCTGAGTTCACCACCATGAATATGGTTGAATATGCAGAGATTTTAAACCAGGATATTAGTTGGATCTGACAGTTGTGCTGTCTCACCCATCTCCATGTTAACCATCTCAAGTTCTTTTTGTTAGATTTATGAAGTCATTTGAAATTTTGGCAAGTTTTTTTTAATAAAAATGAATCTGTTCCTAGTGAGCAATCATTCAAGGAAACTATCCCAGTTTCCAGAGCTGTTTTTTCATCAGCAACAGGAAAATTATGGTAGTTTATAAAACCTTGGCAGGTGCTGTAGAAAAAAGCAAACAGGCAAAGCAGTTTGCCATGTGAGAATCATGTTGAACTCTGACTAGCTTGATTCTGACTTTTAAGTAGCATCTCCTACTCTCTTTTGCAGCCATTCCTCCTCATCAGACAATGTAGTGCCCTATCACTTTTTGAGTATCCCATGAGAAAACATGACTCATTGGAAAAGGCAATGGTTTTGGAAAGCAATAGAAAAACATGTCTCTGGTCTCAGTGAAAATGCCAGTGTGTGAGCCAAGGTTTTGGACAAATTTAGGATGGGTGCCATGTTCCCAGTGCTGTTCCGTTTCCAAGAGACTCATAGAGTTTTTCTAGGCTTTGGCATGAAATGGGAAGGCAGCCTGGTTGGTGGGCATGAAACAGAAATTGGAAGCACTAGAAATTTACTTAGGTTCACTCTTGAGGCCAGCAGTCAGCCATTTCCCCTATGTGTTTCCATTGTATCTGGGTTTCTGTATAGATGATTGTGTCATTTCTGGTATCACATTGTCAATTGTCACAACTTTAGGTGGTCTTGCCATGGGGACCCAGATCAATTTTTGGGGTAAATGAGACTTGTGTACCTATCATATCCAGGTTAGAGAGACCACTTAGTGAATTTGGGACTGTAGGCAACTAGGTTTAATCCAAGAAGATAACTTTGACTTTTAGATGGGAGGAAAAGCATGCCTTGACTTACGCCAAGTTGATTCCTGCCTCTGCCCTTTCAGTGCTAGCCAGCAGTTGGGCTGGATAAATGTGTTGTCAGCAGCCAGCTGATAGGTCAACTCAGTATTCAGTTTCCAGAGGCTCTGAAACAGGTTCACTGGTGCCTGGACCTGGACCCATGCTGTGGGCCAAGCCTTTGTATCCACAAGAAGACAACCACATTGCTAACAGGTTGACTCAATAAAGGAAGCCACAACTAAGCAGTAACAGGATCTTTGGATGATCTTTTGTTTGCAATGTTCATCTAAACTGATGGTAACAAGGCAACACATCACAGCAGTGGCAATGAATGAATCAAGTACAGTCTTCAAGCACATAATTATGCTCACAATACACATGTGATCTTAGAAGTCTAGAAGCAAAACAGTCCATTCTCATTCCATTTGAAGCCATAGTATATAGGTCGAGGTAGGATTACTTTTGGTATATTTGGTCTCAGTAGCAGAAGAATTCATTCAAGCATCTCTTGTAGTCAATTTCAGCAGAATATCAAAGGCTGTTAGTCAGTGAGGATGATAGTATATGGCCTCTTGGCAAAGGTGGTATTAAACAAGATAAACGTGGATGTGAGAAAATCCACAATGTGTCTGGGATTTTCTTTTCTCATTTATTTCTTTTTGGCAATACCTCTTCTTTCTCCATTCCCATCTCGCATTCATATACACACTCACATGCTCTCTCCTTCTTCTGATCCCTTCACCATAGAGATATTACTTCAATATGTTGAAGCCAGAGGTTCTTAAAACCAGCGGTGAGAGAGATTTCCCAAACTGCCACCTTTATATTTTTGTTGAGTCTATTAAAATTTACAGGTGAATTACTTTCTGTCTGCTTGGTTTTATCTGATATGTCCAGGGCTTGGACAGCTACTTCTTTTCAAAAAGGTTTTTTGAGTACCATTATTGTTACAAACATTCAAAAGCACTTATTTTCTGTTATTTTAACAGTAAGGAAGGAAGTGAAACTTTATTTCTATCCCGCTCTATCTCCCCAAGGGGATTCAGAGCAGCTCACAACATAAAAGGCAGAGATTCAATGCCATAAAATATACAACACTAAACTAATTCAAATAGATGATTCAACACATTCAACAATCATAGAAATCACCAAAGAAGCAATAATAAGTTAAAACAATAACAATAAAATGAGGATTTAAAGCCACATCCATATTACATTCCCTATTTCATAAGGAAATGTCTTTAAATAATGAATGTCTTTAAAGATTTGAATCCCCATATGCCTGGGCACAGAGGAAGGTTTTATTTAAAGAAGGATAGCGATGGGGCCATTCTGATGGGGCCACTCAGAACCTTAATACTTTTTTATTATGTGCAGAATACATCTTCAAAATAATTACTTTTACTTACTTTTGAAAAAATTGAAAACAATACAAACAATGAAGCTATCTGCTAACCCCCATAACTATAAAAGTTACTAAGAGTGGCATTGTCCCATTAACATTACAGTCATAGTGTGCCTTATATACTCGAATATAAGCCGGGTTTTTCAGCTCTTCTTTAGGCTGAAAAAGGCCTTCTCGGCTTATACTCAAGTCAAGGTTATTCATTATTTTACTCTGTTGTTGTTGTTGTTGTTGTTGTTGTTGTTACCTTTATTATTTTACTCTTATTATTATTATTACATTTACATTATTTTACTCTATTCTTATTATTACATTAATTGATTTACTCTATTATTTCTGTTAATGAATATGAGTCCCCCTCGGGGTGAGAAAAGCAGTATACAAATACTGTAAATATTACATTTATTATTTTACTCTATTATTATTATTGGAAGGATACAAAGAAGGTTATTTATTTATTTACTTACTTACTTCATTTCTACCCCGCCTTTCTCACCCAAAGGGACTCAAGGTAGTTTACAATTCCCGCAAAAATTCAATGCCGGTAAAAAACAGTACTAACAATAAAAATTACACAGTTAAAAATAATAAACATTAAGCAATAGAAAAATACATCAGTATACAGATTTAAAAAGCATATGAAATACATCAATTCGTTCATAACCCTGCTCATAATCCTTAATCCAGACTGTGTCGAAACCATAGAAACTTATTCTTCAAAAACTTGTGCGCAAAGCCAAGTCTTCAGCTTTTTCCTAAAACCCAGAAGGGATGGGGCCTGCCTGATGTCACTAGGGGGGGAGTTCCACAGCCAAGAGGCCACCATGGAGAAGGCCCTGTCTGTGTGAATAATGGTATAATCCGAGTTGGACAGTCTTATCTTAAATTACAATTTAATGTAAATATCCAAAAACATTTAACCTACTGATGCCTCAATTAGTGTAATATTATTGGTATCTATTTTTGTTTTGAAATTTACCAGTAGCTGCTACACTCTTGGCTTATACTCGAGTCAATACGTTTTCCCAGGTTTTTTGGTAAAATTAGCTATCTCGGTTTATATTCAAGTCAGCTTATACTTGAGTATATACGGTTAACTTAATTGAACCTTTGTTATTCTGAAATGTTATTCATTCAATTTGCCTTTTATTTGTAATGGGTTGCTGCCAAGGTATTACAATCCCACTGACCTTTTTACAACTAGCTATAGCATGATTTTAATCTAGAAAGCCCTGTATGGCTCAGGGCCAGATTATTTGAAGGACCATGTTCTCCCTTGAGTCAGCAAAGTGTAGTGGTTTGTGCATTGGACTATGACATCGGAGACTCTATCCATCCATGGAAATTGATAGAATGATCCCTGTTCGTCCATGGACATTGAAAGAGTGATCATGCTCTCTCAGCCTAAAATTGAAAGATAGGGCAACCCGCTTCCGAACAAATCTTACCAAGGTAACCCTGTCATAGGTTCATCTTAAGAAGGAAACAACATGAAGACACACAACAACAACATTTTGTCTTATAAATTAGCCCATGTTTTGAGATCTGTTTGGAAAGCCTTTCTCTTTGCGCATCACCCTCATGGATACAACTGGAAACAACACAATAGAAGGACATTTCAGCATCTGCTCCCAGCTTCTGGAAGTCTGTTCCCAAAGATACTAGATTGGCATCCTCTTTACTCTCTTTCTGTATACTTATTGAGATTTTCCTATTCCAACAGGCCTTTGAGGACTGGTTGTTTAGGTGGAACAGGCTTTGAACAATTGCCTGGATTTTCAATTCATGTTATTGTCCAGTTGCCCTTTGATGGTGTTAAATGGTTTTAATTTTTTGATAGTTTATTCACTTTTTAACTTTTGTGTTTTGTGGATTTTAACTCTGCTTGTTTTTAACTATCATAAGCCATTTTGAGTCCCAACCAGGGGAATTATTTTATTTCAATTATTATTTCAATTATTTGTACCCCACCCTTTTCAACCCCCACAGAGGGACTCATGGTGGCTTACAACCAATAACGATTCGATGCCCCCTCATACAACATAATAAATACAGTAATTACATGTAAATAAAAACATTAAATTAATTAAAATTAAATCCATTTAAAATAGTACTGGCTGGTTAGCCTTATCTAGAACTGAAATTCTGTGACCACTGAGACAATCAGAAGCCTGTCCATGGTCCATTTTCCATAGCATTGTCATCATTGTCATTGTCATTGTCAGCCTGCTACCCGAAGACCTGGTCTTACAATCACATTTTCAACTTCTTCCTGAAGGAAAGGAGGAATGTAGTTGACCTAATTTCACTAGGCAGTGTGTTCCACAGGTGGGGGGCCACCACTGAGATGGTCCTGTCCCTCATCCCCACCAAGCGTGTTTGCGACAGAGGTGAGGTTGAGAGCAGGGCCTCCCCAGAAGATCTTAAATTCCAAGGTTGGATGTAGAGGGAGATACGTTCGGACATGTAAGCTGGGTCAGAACCATATAGGGCTTTATAGGTCAAAACCAGCACTTTGAACTGTGCTCGGAATTGGACCGGCAGCCAGTGGAGCTGACATAACAGAGGGGTGGTACGCTCCCGCCCGTTGGAGTAGTTGGAGTTTCTGAGCAGTCTTCAAAGGCAACCTCACGTAGTAATCTATTTTGGATGTAACAAGCAGGCTATAAATAAATACAACAACAACAACAACGTGTGTGTGCGTACAACATCAAACACTAGTTTAGACTTTGACAATATAGATGTTGTTTCCTTCTTTTCAACATAGTAGACTATTTCTCCAGCTGCTAAATGCTTGAACCATATCTCATTAATATTTCTATCATTCTAGTGGGTCTGTGTATGGTGTATGTTTAATATAAATTCAAAACTAGTTTTTACTTTCAAAACATAAATGCAGTTTCCTTTGCATCACAGAGTTATATTTGATCACCAATGTCCAATCATTATTTTCTGGAACAATAAGTAAGTTTCACCTTAAAATGGAATATAGAAATTAACAAAAGTGGACATCCTGTACTGACTCTGAACAAGGGCACTTATCCTCCCCTAATTTTCCAAAACTTTAATTGTAAGAGTTTCCTGTAGTTATATTTCCAGATATATAATTTGAGTTCCATCTGTGATAATCTCAGCTTCTTGTGGTTAGCTGCCTGTGAAAGGATATTAGTGTTCTGCTAAGTAATTAATTCTCCTGTTATTTAAATGGAAGCTGCACTGCTATTGGATCCCAAGTACTGTGGGTTCAGAGACCAACAGAGAAACAATAATAACCACAAAGGAAATATTTATGGGAATTAGAAGGATTTCAATGAGGATTAGTGAAGGCTTACATAAAAATGCAGATGGTTGGGCGTTTCTTTTCTAGCCCTCTCCACCATCTTTAATTTGTGACATAGCAACATGCCTGCGTGAATGCTATCTAAACCTTCTCAGACATCCTTCCTGACTTTCTCCTAGTCCCTGCAGGGAAAATGTTCATACCTGGGTTTGAAATTCCAAAAGCCTGTTAAAAAGGTGTGTGTGTGGGGAGGGGGGGGGCTTCTAAAACATTTGCAAAGCATTAGAATAAATGATATTTGATTTCTCCAGCTCTCCAAAAGTTCAGATGAATGGAATTCCATAATTATAGACAGGTCCGGATCTTTGCAGGTGTGGGCCCTGTTGGCCTTCCATGATCTCTAGGGACAATCCCCATTGTCATCCTGGTTTTTTGGGCTCCAGGAGTCTGAATGCAGTAGTTCAGCTTGTAGTTGTTCAACTGCCTGAGATTTCAGAGAATAGTGACCAAGATCCCGCAGATTCACAGGGGTCTGAAAATGAGGATTTTGGAAAGGAGAGGGCTGTTTACCATGATGAAGTTGAAGATTCTGGAGCCTTAGATGCTCCAGTACAGACAGAAAAAGAGGCTGACAGGGTTGTGTTCATTTTTCCAAGGGAGTCATGGTCGGAATGTAAACAGAATGTTTTAATTGGGGATCCAGAGAAGGAGAAAGATACCTCCTTCAATAGAAGGGGTCAGATCTGTCAACAGAGACATCTAGCCAGGGAGAGGCACTGCTCCCAAAGATTAATAGACAAGAAGAATCCTCCCGAATCTTCTTAAGGGAAAAGGTCTGGGTTTTTGAGTATATATGAGGGCAACTGAGATTGATTCCTCACAGGAATCAACATTTGGTTAAGGCAGAAATTCATTTCTCGTGTCTTGGATTTCATATTCATGTTTATATTCCTGTAACTTCTTATGCCTTGGATTTCATGCTTCAAGTATTTGTTCCTGTATCTTCATGTGTCTTGGTTTGCTGTTCCTGGATTATTTTGATATCACAGATTCTTGTAACTTTTGGATCTTGGTTATGGTTTTATGCATTCCTGTTTCCTGAACTTGGTGTTTTTCCAAGTTTAAGTGACTCTTATTCTGAACAATATCCTATGCTACTTTTGATCATTTTTTATCCTTTTGCTGAAGCTATCTTTTATTATTTAATAAACTGCTTTGCTTATACTGAACCCTGGAGTGTGGGATTGGTTCAGAAGTGCCTTCCAAGCCCTGGTGTGCAACCCTCAAGGACCAGGATGGCACTCCTACTGTCCCCTACCAGCCCTCCATTTCTCCCCTAAATATCCCAGAGAGGCTTGTATCCAACTGCAGGCCTCTAGGATAAGCTCCTGTCGCATCAAGATGCATCAGGAGCTTTGGAGAGGAGAGAGGGGGCAGGAATCCAACCTTTTCTCTCCACAGCCCCTGACATGTCCCTCCTCCCCTCTCCAAAGCTCCTGACAGGTCATTTTGATGTGACAGTAACTTGCTCCGGGGGGGGGGGGGGGGAGGGTGGCAGCAGGCCTTTGTGGTAAATCTAGGGGGAAATGGTGGTTGGAAGCTGGCTAGATGCCCTCCAGGGAAGATCAGAGAATGACCCAGGAGAGCATATATCCTCCTCCACCACCAACATACACATACACCAAAATTCCAGGATTTGGGCCTGTTGTGTGTCTCGAGAGGAACTGTGATTTTAAATCCTGATTCCATTTGGGATTTAGGCATGACTGGTAGGACCCAAAGCCCCATTTCTAGTCCTGTGCCATGTCTTGCCAAATGCAAGAGAAGTTCTGCTTTTTAGATTCAGAAGCAACAAGAGAAACCAGTTTTCGATGAAAACGTTCTTTAGATTTATTAATCACCATGCAGACTACATACCAAGCAAGACACTTCCAATAATGCTGCTGGGAGCCCTGGAGAGCAGGCAGGATATCTCTTCAGAGATACAGGGGTCTCACTCTATTTTGTATTAACTTATATAAAAAATCTGGAAGAATATTGGATTTTCTCACAGGTTATTATATAAGTTAATAATTATTATACAAATTAAAAAATATATAAGTTAAAACAAATCTAACATATAAATAAATAAAATACCAATATATATAAACAATGTGTAAACCAGGGAAAGGAATCATGCAGCCCTCCAAATATTGTTGGACTTCACTTCCAAGCAGCCCTAGCCAATAATTCATCAATGGCAATGAACATTGGGACGTGTAGTTCAACAAAATTTCATAGGTTGCAGGACTTGACTCTCTTGTGATTGTGTCTGGGAGGAGGTGTGCCATTGAATTGGTGAGTGTGTGCCATTGAATTGCTGAGTCTTATATAGATGAAGTGTATTTGTCTAATAATTTCAGTGTTATTTATCAAGGCCATCTTTATACTTGAAAAGGCATCCCTTGATGTTGCAATCCTCATGAAAGCACACAGGTGGTATAAAGATGCACTAAAAGGCAACACTTACATCTTTTGCCCTTTTACTGCATAAATCAATGTATGCTGTGAACTCCATTCCCACTTTAACGTGAACTGCAAAGTTGCTTGAAAGGATGCTAGCTGAAGGATTGATGGTTTCTGGGAAACCTTCCTACAGTATGACTTTTAGCTGAAAGAAAACCAACAAAAAGAGGAGAATGTTGCTGACACAAGGAAAAAGAATGTCATCTTGTTAATCAGAAGAAGGGTCAATTATGAAGGCCTTGGAACGATTTCCAGCCAGTTTGATAATTAAGGAATACCACTGAACACTACTCAAACAAAGATATAGCTCTTGACTGTTTCTATCTTTTAAAGATCCAGTTCCTGTATACCAGCTACATCAGCAGTAGAAATGTTCATTTAGACAAGACTTTTCACTCTGATTATCTTTTAAATCAGTTTTCTGGTCACTTAAGAAGATGTTCAGAGAAGCACTTATGAAATAAGAAAATACTAGGAAAGTTGTGGCTGCAAGGCACAAATCCCCTTTAAACTAATAGCAAGAACCTCAGATTCAATATCATATAATGTACACCACCTCAAGAGAAATTATGAGAAGGCACTACAAAACTCCAAGATTAGATGAAATTACCCCTCCTGCAAAAGGAGGTGTAGTCTCAAAATATTTCAGTGATTACTTGGCATATCCGATGGGCTTTGAATATTGCACACCCTTAAATGGGTACTGAAAAATTGGTTTTCCTTGTGTGTGATGCCATGGAATAGACTGCCTGGGAAAAGGGCATGCTTACTGGCTGGAATAATAAATAGGAGGATTTCACATAATGGTGTTGTTGCAGGTAATAACTGTATGACTGCCTGAACTTTAATACTACAGTGGCACATGTACATTCTTGATAACTTACTTTTTATAACTCTTTCTCAAATCTGTGAATTGACTCCTCCAAAAATCACTCAGACACTTGGAAATGTAAGTCTCAGATGATTATGCTGAGGTGGCAGATAAGTCAGTTCGCGCTACACTCCACGGATTAGAATATTGGTTTTGAAACAAATGTGATAATGCTAACCATTACAAATTGGGAGAATGATTTATTGTCATTAACACTAATAAATGAAATTGTACGAGTAGAATGACTTTTAATTGATTTGATCTGGATCCATTGCTTTCTGGCTTTATGGGGGGACATGGAACTGAAACAGCCATGATCACTTTAGTAAGGGAAATTGACAGGAGGAGTGTGTCCCTGATGGTTCTCTTGGACCTCTCAGCAGCCTTCGATACCATAGACCAGGCATGGGGAACCTTCGGCCCTCCAGGTGTGGTGGACTTCAACTCCCACAATTCCTTGAGGCTCGGCATTCGCCCCAAAGGCTTACCTTGGCCCAACGAGGTTTGTTTGGCTCTTTTTCATGGAGGACGGGCAGCAAAGGGGGAGAGACGAGCGTAACGTAGCTGTGCAGATGGCGAGGAAGGATGCGGAGCCCACAGACTGGCCTCGGAGGGAGAGAGCGGGCGGAAACCCCTGCGGGCAACGCGTCTCCTCGCCGCTTCGGCCCTTAGCAACCGCCCCGCATGGACCCCCTCCCTAGCAACGACGCCGGCTGAGTGACGAGGAGGAGGCGCGTTGCCCGCAGAGGTTTCCGCCCGCTCTCTCCCTCCGAGGCCAGTCTGTGGGCTCCGCATCCTTCCTCGCCATCTGCACAGCTACGTTACGCTCGTCTCTCCCCCTTTGCTGCCCGTCCTCCATGAAAAAGAGCCAAACAAACCTCATTGGGCCAAGGTAAGCCTTTGGGGCGAATGCCGAGCCTCAAGGAATTGTGGGAGTTGAAGTCCACCACACCTGGAGGGCCGAAGGTTCCCGACCCCTGCCATAGACCATGGTATCCTTCTGAGATGATTTGTGGGAATGGGGCTTAGGGGCACTGTTCTGCAGTGGCCCTGTTCCTTCCTGGAGGGCTGCTCTCAGAAGGTGTTGAGGGACACCTGCTTGGCCCCACAGCCTTTGTCCTGTGGAGTCTCACAGAATTCAGTATTCTCCCCCATGTTGTTTAACATCTACATGTAGACATTGGCAGAGATCATCTGGAGTTTTGGAGTTTGTTGCCATCTGTATGCAGATGATGTCCAACTCTATCACTCCTTTCCACCTACATCTAAGGAGGCTGTTCAGGTCCTGAAATGGTGCTTGGTGGCAGTGATGGTCTGGATGAAGGTGAACAAATTGAAATGGAATCCAGACAAAATGGAGGTACTCCTGGTCAGTCATAAGGCTGAGCAGGGTATAGGATTACAGCTTGTGATGGACAGGGTTACATTCCCCCTGAAGACACAGGTTTGCAGTTTGGGAATTTTCCTGGATTCACCACTGAGCTTGGAACCCCAGGTTTCAGCAGTTGCCAGGGAAGCATTCTCTCAATCAAAACTTGTGTGACAGCTGCACCCATGCCTTGAGAAGCCAGACTTGGCCATTGGTGGTCCACACTCTTGTTACATCTCATATAGACTACTGCAACGTGCTGCCTTTGAAGACCACGTAGTCCAACAGGCAGCAGACAGATTTCTTATTGGAGTGATGTACACTGTTATGTCAGCTCCACTGTCAGCTCCACTGGCTGCCAGTTTGCTACTGGCCCCAATTCAAAGTGCTGACTTTGGCCTATAAAGCCATAAACAGTCCAACTTACCTGTCCAAATGTATCTCCCTTTATGAGCATACCAGAGCTTTAAGATCTGCCAGGTAGGCCCTGCTCTTGGTCCCACCCCTTTTGCAAGTGATGGGGATGAGAGACAGGGCCCTCTCAGTGATGGCCCCTTGGTTGTAGAACTTCCTCCTCAGTGACATCAGGCTGGCCCCATCCCTCCTGGTCTTCGGGTAATGCCTAAAGACCTTGCTCTGTACACAGGCATTTGGAGAATAGAATATTACAGAGTTGACCTCAACAGCTTGAATAATAACCATGGAAAAATCAAAATTAGGGAAATCAAGACTCGGCACTTTGTCATGTTTTTAATCTGCTATGTTTTTAATTTGTTTTATTGCTTTTATGTGTGTTAATTTGTTTATATGTTTCAACTGTTTATAGTTTGATATGGCTTGTTGTATGCAGCACTGAATTTTTGCCAGAGTTTGTAAGCCGCTTTGAGTCCCCTGGTGAAGTATAAATAAAGTAAATAAATAAATTGATTTTTAAAATGTCCATTTTAAAACTGACCACAGGGAATGACAGGGAAGTTGTCACCATCAACCCATACACATTTGAACATATTTTGTCATTGGCAAGTCTTTTTATTATTTTAAATTTCATTCCCCCAATCTGGATTTTTTTCAGATGCACTACATACAAAATCCACAATACGATTGTTGCCTGAGGATAGTGTGAGATGAACAGGTCTGGAAACAGGTTCGGAAAGGCTATCCTAAAGCATGGGATCTCATCTTGAAGCCTCTTCAAAGTTATCAGAATAAACTAGTTACTTCCTTTACGCCCAACTACTCTCACTAATATGCACATTGTTCACTTACTCTTGACTTACATCACCACCATTGCAATAGGACTTTTGCACATTGTCTAAAATAAAATTACTCCTCATACATAACACATCTTACACCTGTGTATGCCACTAATAAGATGTTAGCCAGTGTTTCCTACACACATTCTGTCCAGGCAGTCCGATACGGCATTGTAGTCAATTTTACCAAAAGTCTCCTAGAGGATCAATAGCACATCATGCAGAGCAGATGACTGATCAAGGACCCAAGGCTTTGTCGGTTCCAGGTACAAGCCTGAAAATGCACTGAAATAAATTAAGATTTATTTCTTCCAAGATTGTCTGAAACTATCCAGCCTTCACATACTTGAGAAACTTGTCCCACAAAAGCGGATATTGGTTTTCGACTGATCGTCCTGAAATTTCTTACAGAAGGTCTTCTTCCTTTGATTTACTAATTCTCTGTGTTTGCTGGGCTGCACAGGAAATTGTAACTTGTGGAGATTGAACCTAAGGTGAGGTTTTCTTCTCTGCTTACTTTGAAAAGGTTATTTTTCCTGCAGAGCAATGTTTCATTTATTATTAACAACACAATCAGACATATGTTTGCTCAGGAGCCAGTTTAGTGAGACTTGGGTCTAGGCAAATGTGTACAGGATTGTCACTCAAGGCAATGTGAAAGACCACTGAATGCATGAGTTTTTTGCAACAATCTTTTTTTTTTTTCAACTATAGTTGGCCCTCCACATTTGTGGGTAAGCCATATGTGGATTTCATTATTTACAGATTTGATTAAAATGTTTTCCCTAGGAATCTCTAGATCCTCCAGCGCAATAGAAGAAAACAAATATAATTAAGCCCTGACAAACAATACCTCCAAAAAAAAAAGATTCCTCCACACAACAACAGACAACAAATACCTTCACTGATTGACTTTGTAACTGCAAGTCTACTCAGTGCTAATCAAGCTTGCTAAATTTAACATTCACACTTGCTTTAAACAGACAAGGGTTCTTTCTCCCACCCTGGACTTTCCACAGGTATATATCCACTCCACCAACAGAACCTCTGAAGATGCCAGCCACAGATGCAGGCAAAACATCAGGAGAGAATGCTACTGGAACATGGCCATACAGCCAAAAATATTCACAGCAATCCAAAATTTATGCAGATCTTTTAAAAAGGCAAAAATATTAAATTAGGAATGTTTCTCCACAAAGTTGGTCCTATTTTAAGAAAATAGAGGTAATTGTGAATCAATTTTTCTATGAGGAAGGCAAACTGAGAGACCATTTGATATACAGCTCCAGGGTTCCTTTGAAAAATCATCTCGGAACCAGTAAGGCTTCACTTCCCCCCCCCCCCCCCCCCGCCACTTTTTACGCACTTCTCAAAAAACAATTTGGAGTCATGCAGCACAGGATATCCTGTTTCCAAATCTAGAAGAATCTGCAGCAGTTTGCTTTTGCCTGTGTCTACTGGGAAGGACTATCTGTTCTGCTCCTTGCCTTCCTGGTGAGTTAAATGCAAACAATTACAGCAGTTGAACTAACAGAGGACAAAATAGTAGGAGCAGGAAACTGGGACATTTTCAAAACAGCTAAAAAGTGGGGAAGCAGAGATTGAACTGAGATTATCCACACTGAATCAGATTGATTGGAATCAATATATGTGACCAGTGATTTCCATAGTCAGGATTAGATTTTTAGCCCAGAGTTTCTCTCTTTCTGACATTTTTCATTCTCCAAGTAATATGTGGTCAGCCAATGTAGAACAAAAGAAATTGCAATAAGTTTAGTGCCCTGCAACTTTTTTAAAAGTGCTGCAATGAAAATGGATATAAATTATTTTAAAATAACACATACGCAATCCACCATGTTCCTTCAAATTTTCAGATAAAGATGGAAAGTGTTCTTTTGTTCTACATCACCAGGAACTACACAAACACTCTTCTTTGGTAGAGTTAAGACACAGGAGTGTCTATAAATGCTCCTTTCTTATGATTGTGTGTTTATGCATCTCTCATTCTTCTCACCCCCATCCCATTCACCTGTAATGGTGCAGAAATTAAAACAGTTTCTCTTGTAAAGTTCTGGGAGTTATAAAATATGTCTTTTCTGATTTCTACAATGCCAAGAAATTCTTGGATTGGAAACTGGCAGGCTCCCAGCAACAGGAAGCAGGTGATTTATAGAAGGAGGTAGCTATAAAAAGCTCTTATTTGCTTGAGTTTTAATTAACTGTCGTGCTATTGGCCTCCCCTGTTAAGGTAGCAAAGGGGGTTGCTTCTCTCTTCATGACTGCAGATTAATAACTTTAATGTATTTATTTTAACACTTTCCTCCTACATAGCACTCCTGATGACAGAGATTATACAAATATGGAAACAGCATTTTTATTCTTCTGCCTAGCAATTTTTCCCCCCTGTAAGTGGGTGATCTCAGCTAGAACAAAGTGTTATAAATATAAAAAGGAAGGGCTTTTCCAGCTGAGAAGAGTGAATGAGGACTAGATTTCACTGCCATACTGCAATCTGCTGCATGGTTAATCAGAATTACATCACACTGATTTTTGTTGGTATTACTTCCAGGTAATAGGATATATAGGACTGAGCCACTAAAAAGTTTTAAATTCAACAATGAAGCATCCTTTCTCTCCAAAAAAAGGAGTCTGTGTCCTACAACAAACACTTTCTCAAATCTTCAAAGATAGCTGAAGCAGGCCGGTCTGGGAGTTAAATTGATCCAGCCATATCTTTAGGTTTTACTAAACTAGGTATTTGTAGGTTTTTCCGGGCTACATGGCCATGTTCTAGAAGCATTTTCTCCTGACATTTTGCCTGCATCTATGGCAAGCATCCTCAGAGGTAGTGAGGTACCTCACTACCTCTGAGGATGCTTACCATAGATGCACGCAAAACGTCAGGAGAAAATTCCTCTAGAACATGGCCATATAGCCCGGAAAAACCTACAATAACCCAGTGATTCCGGCCATGAAAGCCTTTGACAATACCTTTTTACTAAACTGGTAGATCCAAAATGCCTAAAATTACACATCCTTATTTTTCTCACCATTTTCCCACAGTAGTTCCCGTCTCCACATCCTCATACATCCCACA
The DNA here is from genome assembly GCF_037176765.1 of Anolis sagrei. Lineage (NCBI taxonomy): Eukaryota > Metazoa > Chordata > Lepidosauria > Squamata > Anolidae > Anolis > Anolis sagrei. The sequence continues at coordinate 186,781,507 of NC_090021.1, forward strand.
ATGACCAACTAAAATATTGTAGAGGACTTACAATGGAGGTTGGATTGCCAGGAGGTTTGCTGCCCAGCCATAGATTTTAAAATGTGTGTTGTACTGTTATTGTTAATGCTTTTTTTGTTTATGAGTTTTATTTTAATTGTTTATTGTTGTTGTTATTGCTTGTATTGTTGTATTGATGTATTGTGGGGTCGGTCTCATGTAAGCCGCACCGAGTCCCTTGGGAGATGGTAGCGGGGTACAAATAAATTATTATTATTATTATTATTATTATTATTAGTCATTTGCAGTAGTGAGTGACTAATGAAGTAAGTCTGAGTTTGAAGCCCTATACAGTGGAACTTTGACTTAAGAGTGTCCCAACTTAAGAACATTTTGAGTTAAGAGCTGTCACTCAGCCTGGGTTTCACTTTGACATAAGAGCAGCATTTTGAGTTAAGAGCTAGCACCAAAGGGAGCCATACTGCCAGAGTACAGGGCTTTAGGGCTTCAAGGAAGCAGCTTCCATGCCTTGTGCTTTTGTCGGCTTCAGGAGATTTCTGTCCACTTTGCTCTTGTCCACTTTGAGGAACTTCAGGTTTCTCTGTAGTTTTTATTCCTGGTGTGTTTGGCTTCAGAAAGAGAGAGAGGGAGGGAGGGAGAGAGAGCAAGAGAGGGAGGCTGGAGGCTGGAATGAGTATTGTATTAAGAAAATGATGCTTCTGCCTCTTTACTTTTGGCTTTGGGCTTCCTTGCCACAACTTTGTGCTTCTACCATTTTAAAGATGATCTTTTTATTGTTCCATGTGAATGTGCATTTATATATTATTTGTTATTTATAAAGTATATTTTCTTATTTAGAAACACATAACAAAAATTGGGGTAGGGGATTCAGGAGGGCAGAATGGATTAATAGTATTTAAATGTATTTCAATGGGAAATTCGTTTTGAGATAAGAGTGATTTGAGTTAAGAGCTCAGTCATGGAATGAATTAAATTCTTAACTCAAGATATCATTGTACCTTCAGGATTCCCTATGACAATATTGTTGTTTTTTTTCCTTTGAGTGATTTTTCAGTTTTAACACAAACAAGGGTAGGCAGATGTAACTTGATCTTTCCATGATGTAATCTACTGAATTGGGGTTTTCCTATATGGGAGCGAATTTCAGTTGTGTTCACTTTTGAAGAGAGCATTCAGATTTGCTTGTATTCAATGTTCTGTGGTTGGAGGTGAGAGGATCACTGATATCTCAGGATGGAAAAACAGGATTCTAAGATCCTCCTCTGAGATCCCAAGTGCCATTGCAATTACCAATAGCATCCAAAATCTCCTCCCGGCATTTGTGGTACCACATGCTTGCTTTTGACAGTTAGAAGTAGAAGAATACAGGGTGAATTAATTTTATAAAATATGCAAAAATTAGCATCCAAAAAGATGGCAAGCCAAGCCCAGTTCTAAAAGTGCTATTTAGAGCACATTTGAAGTGGATAATATTACAGAAGGGGAACACAAAGTTTTTGACTGTTCTTCATAAAAGAGCTTTTCTCCCAAACAGATGTACTTTTAAAGAAAACTATTACCAGTAGTTTCTTTCTTCCTTAGTATGCTCTTGGAGCTATATTCATTGAGCCTTGTTTACTGCTATGAATGTCAAAAAAGAGGATCAATACAGTAATAATATAGCGCAACCTTCTATTCGTATATAGCATCTAATGATGGCATCCTACAGATCTGAAATACAGGCTGCATTGGGAACACTCTTTCACAACATTTGAAGGACAAAAGCTGAATTGTTGGTAGAAAATGGGCAATAAAAAGAATAGCTGAAGTAAACACAACAGAATAAAGTGGGATAGCAAACATCACTGTGAGTTTGGTAACTTTCAGGCATAAAATATGTCAGACTTAGTTGCTTTCTTGCTGAAAAGGTAGCGGTTCACAACTGCTTAGTGATGTCTCAAAACATTTTTGTGGTTGAAAGGATATCATCTAATCATCAATCCCTGTGAAAATTGTCCTTCAGATAATAATAGCGTAACTGACTATTATCAACCAAGTACAGTATTTACTCGAATCTAGTGTACCATCAAATCTAATGCACACCTCAATTTTTAAGATCCTGAAAGGGAAGAAAGGAGCCTTGAAAGAAAAGGCAGAGAGAGAGAGAATGGAAAGAAGGTACAAGATGGAAGGGGAGAAAGAAAAGGCAGCGAGACAGAAGGGTGGAATGGAGAGAGAAAGAAGGAAAGGGACTCTGTAGCAGTGGAGCCAAGGCCAGCTCCAATGAGGGGGAGGCCCTGGCAAGCCAGGGCAAACGAGGCTGCCTTTGCCTCCTCCTCCTCCTCTTCAGGGTCTGTGTGAAGTGGATGATGAGGGAGCTGGCCCTGGTGAAGTGGCGATCTTGGGAAGCCAAGAAAGAAGGTGCTGGCTGCTAAAAAGAAGGTGCTGGTCCCAGGTGCCTATGCTGGCCGCTCAGCACTTGCTGCTCACCACTCTCTCCAATCTCCACTCCTACCACTCTCTTCTTTCATCACTTGCCATAGTCCCAGGTGCCTTTGTTGGATGCTTTCTGCAGGCCCCTGGGCTGTTCCTCTGCTGCTTTTGCTACCTTCACCTCTTCCTCCTTGGTGCCTTTGGCCTGTAGAGTAGCTGGTGAGAAAGTTGGCCCTGGCAAGCCAAGGAGGCTGCAGTTTGTGGCAAGCAGGAAGGCCCATCACCATGTTACATGAATCTAATATGCACTCCAATTTTAGCAGGGCAATTTAGCCAAAAAAAGGTGCGCATTAGAATTGGGTAAATGTGGTAGATGATCTGGTAATTTTCCCTGTATGGACCCCACGGAATGCTTCCTGATTAATCTCGATTCTTGCAAGAACTTCTTTTCTAATTATTTGCCACTTGTACTTACTGTACATACTCATGTATAAGTCTAAAAAAAGTCAAAAATTGACTTCAAAAGACCTAGGTTGACTTATTTGTGAGTCAATATAGGTACTGTACCTTAAGACTTATCAAAAAAAGGAACTATTTCCTTCTCTGAGTAGAGTGGAAAAAGCAAGAACTTGCTCTGTCCTAGCAGAACTCTAAAGAAGGACTGATCCCTCTATTTTATCTGTCACAATGCCTCTTCTGGTCTTTTTGAATGCATGTGCAGGGCAAAGGCAATGACAGACAGGAGCCCCCTGGGACAGCACTCCTCCATCCCCACTTCACAGAATGACCCTTAACTTAGCCATCCATCAAAGCTATAACTTTAGTCCCCAAACCTGCCCTCATCCAAAAAAATGATGTCAAATAATACATGATTATGAACAGTGTCTTTTTTCCAGTTATTTTAAGGCCTATCTGTGTGAAACCTATCTCAGTTTTAGACTTCATTTACACCTGCAGGCCTATTTACCAATCTACTGATTTTTTAGAATTATTTTAGGTTTTAATCATAACATTTTTAAAATAAGACCAACCACAAGAAAGGGTTCTGGGGATCGTAGTCATCAATTGTGTCCATTCTCAGCCAATCAGAGCATGGACACAACCAGACTTTTTATTGGCTGAGAAACTGAGAGAGAGAAAACTTCAACTCCCATCATGCTCAGAGACATTTCAATGCCCGTCCTATGCAAGTGCTGCTGGGAAAGCAAGTTCCCAGCAGGACCTTCTCTGGAGGAGGAGCCTAGGAAACTTTCCAAAAAGAAATAGACATATCCTGTTGTTTCTGGGGAGGGAGAAAAGATACAGCAGCCCCAGCCTCAGGTATATTGCAGACTTAATTCCTTCCTCTCCAGGAACAGATAAAATCTGGCTCCCTTAATTCGATTTGCTAGGCTTTGCAGCTCCCTCCTCCTATTTTTGGACATTATATAAAGCGGACCACTGAATATTACAAATCATTTACGTCCAAACTGATTCAGGCCCAAGCCTAATTTACATTAAGACTATAACTTATCTAAGGATAATGTCAATTGTTTTCTAACTAAAACTACAAAGGGTTGTTGTAGGTTTTTTTTCGGGCTATATGGCCATGTTCTAGAGGCATTCTCTCCTGATGTTTTGACTGCATCTATGGCAAGCATCCTCAGAGGTAGTGAGGTCACAACCTCTGAGGATGCTTGCCATAGATGCAGGCGAAACGTCAGGAGAGAATGCTTCTAGAACATGGCCATGTAACCTGAAAAAATCTACAACAACTCAACGATTCTGGCCATGAAAGCCTTCAACAATACATAAAACTGCAAAGTTTTATTTACCTTTCTAGTTGTAGAGACATTGTTTGATCAAATGTTGGGGGAGGAATATCATGTAGTAGTTCTTGTCCTAGCTTATATAGCTGCTCTCTACTGTTTTGTGAGAGCTGAGACAAAATTAAGTAGCTAAAAGAGTGTGTGCTTTGTACCACAGACCAGTGGCTTGTATTACAATATTATTACAATATTATTAAGTAACCAAAACTCAAGTATTTAATGGCAAGTATCAATTGGACACATTTGTCAAATGTTGAGCATTCAATTCAAGGTTGCAAAATCAGATGTGAACATGCATGATGCCATTGTCCATGCAAATGTGTAGGCAGATTTGGTATTGCCTTTGGTATCCTGTTTGCGTGTGCCTTCAATTACAATACAATTAGTTCATAACTCAACCTGTGAAATGAATGCTAAGCAACTCCAATATGCAATCCATTCTTTGCTAAGGAACAATACAGCAGAGTTATTTTTAAGTAACAACATGCTGGGGTCTGGTAGCACAACTAGAACTCATTGCCTTCTAAAAGTACTTTCCAAGCTCTGTTAAATATAGTGATGCTAAATGTCTCTGAATGCTGCCCACATGCTTTTCACACTTTGGGGGTAGACATGATACCTCTAGTCATTCATGTTCATTTAGGCCTAAGAAAGACAGAAAAGCAGCCAACCAAGGAAGGAGATTTAACCAGCCTGGAAGGTTTTTGAGCTCCTGTTTCCAATTCCTAAACCCGCTGTGTTTGATCCACTGGCTCTAGCTGCAGCTGCTGTGCATGCTCAGGAGAGAATAAATGTCATTCTCCTTGTGACCCAATTAATAACTGAATAACCTTCTTCCTCCCATTGTGGCTGTTGGCTGCAAGGATAGGTTGAGATGGTTGGAACAGGACATGTTATGCAGTTATCTCTATGTATCTAAGTAGCCAATGGAAAAATATCATCAAAGAGTAATAAAACAAATGAATAAATATGATGCTGATTTCTGTCATATAGAAATCATTGGAACAACTGAGTAAAGAAGTAGTCCCTGAGATTATTTCTGACTTATGGCAATCCTATCACAAGGTTTTCAGGGGCTGTGTTATTTGCCTAAGATCATCCTGTGGGTTTCCACGGCTGAGCAAGGTGTTGTCCTAATATCAAGAGTTAGAGTCTAATGTTCAAACTACTATATAACTTTGTCTTTATATGAGTACATAGCCCCAAATAAACACTCTGCCCCCAAAATAATTTAGTCCTCAAATTTCTAGAATTGCAGAGAGTGAAATACTGGAAGTCTTTATAGCTTACAACTTGCTTTTCACATTCCTTTGTTAATTTTGCCTTCTTTGTTTCTTTGGGTGCCTAAACACTACCTCTAGATGCACAATGTGTGGCCTCATACAATGGGTGTCTGATTTGGATTGCTCTCTAATGTGAACCGCATCAATCTGGACCTGACCTGAACAGATATCACTGTTGGGTAATCGACATAACAGTTCCTCCCATTCACTTCTAGAGGTAACCTAAAGATACAGAACTTTTGTGTTTCTTCATATATTTTAGTACTATATGTGGAGTTGTGGCTGACCTTAAATAAAAATTCTCTGCCAATTACAAAAAAAAACCCAACAAAACAAAACAAAAAAAACAGTAACAGATTTATTTTTTTCTGTGGAGACTGCCTTTTTTTTTCATTTAATGAATACAGATTTTATTGCACGAGTCTGCTATTCCACTGCAGTTGTGCTATCATTGAGATGAGATACATTCTGGGCTGGGCATCTCCGTGATTGCACTTCTCTTCAATTCTGCAAATGCACTGACTCAACCATAGTCCCACAATCATACTTGTACACATACTCATAACCCTACCTTCCCGCACTACTGCTGTTCCTTAATTTTTATTTTTACCTTTACTAGAACCACACAATTCCAGCATTTAAAAACAGAAACAAGACAAATATGCTGGTAACTATTAAATATACAATAAAATAAAAATATTCAGCTTAGAAATAGCTGGGCATGGGGGAAAGGAGAGAGGAGAAGAATCTGAGTCCCTGACATCACTTTACTGCTGGCAAGCTGGCACTGAAACAGAAGAGACCCATCACACTAAGTTAGATGATGGGCAAATAGTGTTATAGGGAGATATTTGATGATTTTACATATGAATAGCTAGGGATGGGGCATCACAAGGGGAAAGGAGGGAGGGAGGGAGGAAAGTAGACCAGCAGCAGGATGCACATGGCAGTGTGTGATAGGGACTGTCACCAAAGGGGATGGTCCTCTTGCAATGCCATTTTGTCTTTCTCATGTAATAATGATTGCCACATCTCTGAATTAAAAAGAGAACCCAGAATATTGATGGAATTGAAATGTATAATGTTTAAAAAGGCCTTACTCAAGCTTTTCCACTCCAAAACTAAGCAGTGCAGTAGTGAAATATAAAGCCATTTTAACATGACTGCTAATAATAGCACATATGCACACAATTCACTCTCTAGATGGCAGTCCCACCCAGTCAAAATCAGACACTCCTCCCCACCACCACCACCACCAAAATAACTGATTAATACATTCAAGCTTAAGAAAAATGAAGGGGGAGTCTCTGAATTCATGAATGTGTCCACGCACACAGTTCCAGGAAAGTCAAATTAAATTTAAGCTTAAGAACAACAGAGAAAAATCTCTCCTAAGCTTTACCTCATAAATGTGCACGGTAAGTTGCTCCAGAAGGGAAGAGTAAGGAAAATGCCCTTCTTTCCTAAACTGGAGAAGAGTTAGAAAGAAAATAAAGTCTTAACTAGACCCAGCCAGATGCAAGGCCAACTACAATGGGAAGCAGGAAGTAGGAAGACCTAACATAAATAAGATTGCACATTAACCCACATAACAAATGTCACGATTGTCAAGTTCTAGAAATGCTAATGAATGTTTTTCAACAGATTAGAAGCTACAGTTGTCATTTTAAGTCCTCCCCAACTTGCCTATCCAACCCAACCTTATTGGAAGCAGGGGCAGAGGAACATTTTCCAAGGCTTTTGCACATATGACACATGCAGTTAAATGTCCCTTGTTATATTGTTCATTTGTATGGGAATATTACACTTTTTACTTGTAAGCTTTTTATTTGAATACTGGTTTCAAGCAAAAGGTGAGGTGAAGATAAAGTTAATGTATATTGAGTGTCCCTTATTCAAAATGCTTGGGACTAGAAGTGTTTTTGGATGTTGGATCTTTTTCAGAAGATAGAGTAGTAACTTGCCTGCTTTGCAGGTAACCCTTAAAATATTTTCCCCCATTTTTGCAAACATTGGGGTTGTTCCAAGTATGACAATGCCGCCCTGTTTTGTCTATATCACTTTGGCTACCTAAACATTATAACCAATGATTGCTATCAAAGCTTGGAGATGTTACTGTTTTGGACTACATCTCCCAGAATCCTGCACCTTTACATTTCTGAGCTTTCTTCATCATGTAACACAAGTGGGAAGAAAAGTTATTCCAGCCTAAAAATACATTTAGCCAAACAGATGCCTGTGGTGCTCTTTCTTTTCCCTATGCTACTTTAAAACACAAATACACATTTCCCTTCTATTCAAATAATGCAAATAAAGCCAGCAAAATTCAGCTTGGATATATTACTAGTAGCAATGCAGAAAACTTTCCTCTGTTAACATACATTAATAAGATAGCAAGAAGATGGAAGATGAAATACAATGGTACTTGGCTTTCTAGCTTCCTAATGTAAAAATATGTAATGCTGGCACATAAATAGAAGGAACCAGCGCTGGGTGCACATTATGAATCCTACCAAGCACAAAAAGGAGATATGAAATGGGTATAATGAAATATCTGTTGTTATACAGAGATATAGATTTTTTTCCCAAAATGAAAGTTATAAATAAAAGGCAATGCATATCCTTGTTCCTCCTTGTGCCCAAATATTTTGTATGCATATAAATAGTGCTCCCATATTCCCCTGGATGGTTTTAGGATTATAGAAACAGTGATAAAGACTCCTAACCTATCTTAAACTGTCATTTCAAGGGAAGAGGCAGGAAAAATTGAAATAGACGATTAAAGATATCCTTACCCAAAGGGAGAATGAAGTTTTATTTCTCTTACAACAATGAGAAATCTCTTTGTTCATATATCCCAAAGGCCAGGAGGAGACATCTAAACAGAAAATCTAGATAAATTCCATATCATCTATGAATGGAGCACTCCATTCAGTTCAGATATTTGTTCAGTGACAAATGAAGCTAAGGGGAACTTCTGTGCCGCTCCACCCTCCCTTCTGCTGCATATAAATGTATTTTTCAAAGGCAGTAGCACCAGCGGTGTTCACAAGAAAAGATGTATGCCATTGCTAAGGGCCACATCACATGAAAATGGATGAAGAATCCAACAGGAGGTTCTACACAAACCCTGAAGTCAAAGCATCAATCCTGGTGTTCCCTTTGAGGAAAGGCAAGGGTTGTCTCCATGGCCCTTGGGGTTTCATACTTACTGGGCCTTCTCGGTATCTAGAAGTGCTGCTCTTTTTTATTGCTAGAAGCAAACCACAACACCTGCAGTCTTTTCATCCTCGTTGTCTCCATGGAGGCATGTTGTTATGATTACACAAGGACAGCTTCCAAGTTGTTATTTTCAGATATAAGGCCCAAGAGAGTGAGCTATAAAGAAAGAGATCATGGAGTCATGTGAAGGAGTGGTTCAGTCCTATCATTTTCATGATTTAAAAAGATTACTAGTGAGGAACATTATATCTTAATTCAGCAATGGGTGTCATGTTTGCTGTCTCATGTGTTGGAATATCTACCACTGTTTGCAAAAGCATAAACAGTCTCTATATAAATGCATGAATGCATATACCCCAATGTTGCTAACCTGGTGTGCAGGCCCGTAGCCAGGATTTCATTTTGGGGGGGGGGGGGGGGCTGAATTTTTTCCAGGGGGGTTTCGGGGGGGGGGGTGAGTCTGAGTGAAAGAGGGTCTAGCCTAGCAAACCCTTTGTATCATTAACCCAATACCCCCATGCATATGGGATATATTGAGTATGGTGATCAGATCATGATATGAATAAACATAACAATTTAAATAATGTACCAGTAAGGCCTTTTTGCGAACCACCATGAGAATTTGGGGGGGGGGGGCTGAAGCCCCTCAAGCCCCCCCCCCCGGCTACATGCCTGCTGGTGTGGTGTGGCTGGTGTTCTGTGGGGCACCTTCAAAGGGTACTATGGACATTCAAGAACAGATCCTCCACTCATTTATGACATTTATTCTTGGCTAAATAGTAGGCCTGGGCTATTCGTTTCGTTTATTTTGTAATTCGTTAAATATTCGTTAATTTAGCAATTACAAAATGAATATGAAACGTATTTTAAAACCTGGCAGGGCTTTAAAATAACGAATCGGCATCCCCCATACTTTTAACGAGCTTCCGCTCGTTTCGTTAATGTAATGGAGGATGCTGGTGCCCTGGGAGCCAATCCGGCGCTCCCAAGCACCCAGCAGTGCACCGTGGCTGTTCCTGATTGGCCGGCTAGCCCCCCTCCTACTGGAATTAAAGAAGGCAGCAGCTAGCCTAAAATGGCGCCCACTGCCCGGCGGCGCCGCGAGCGCATTTGTTTTTTTTTTTGTTTTTAATATAAAAGCAGCCGCCGAGCCGCCAACAGAGCCCAACATCGAGTAAGGGAGGGAGGGGGGAGAGGCACCCCCCCCCCCGAAGCACTCTGAAAACAAAAAAGAGGGCCGTAGCCTGCCAAAAATGGCGCCCGCCGCTCAGCCGGCAGCCCGGTGCAGGAACAAGCGCCGAAATGCCGCCGAAGCCAGCAGTAAAGGCTCCGGTGGGGGAGGTGAGTAAACACCCCACCTCCCCAGCCCGCCTGAAGACCAACCTGAAAACTTCTGCTTCTGAGGCTGGCACGCTATCCCTGAGCCACACTAGCCCTGTGGAGGTCGGTCCAAGACATTTTGGTCCATGAGACAAACTGGCACCCACAATGTGTTCCATATGTGAAAGCCAACAGGACTGGCTTGAATCTTTCTTCAGTGTTGGTAGAGGGATTAGAGACTTCTACCACATCTGAAATGCTGTTTAAAGGGTATGGGACAAGCATGTTGTACACACAATACTTTCCCCCCTAAGACAGAGGAGTGTTTATGAGAGAGAGATCACATGGAATGACTTATGGGTTTCTGATAATTAATTAGCTATGCAGCATCAACAGCTGCTGTTGTAGCCAATTGCCTCACTATGTCTAGTAGACATAAAAAAAAATTAAATTTAAAAAATATTTTAAAAATATTTGAAAAAAAATATTTTAAAAATATTGAAAAAAAAAGGGTGCCATCTTTACAAAATGTTTTGTAAATATTTACAAAATTTCGTAAATACCGAACTTTTTTTTTGGAAAATTTTGTAATTATTTTAAATAACGAAACAAAAAAACACCCCAATTACAAAACCATTACAAAACCAATTTTTTGCGTTGTTACCCAGGCCTACTAAATAGAGCATGTCTCTATATTCAATTGCACACATGATAATTTTCCTTGGCAGTGGCCCCAATTAATATTCAAACACTTGGGTTAGAGCTAATGGGAAATAAATACATCAAGGGCGAGGCTTGGAAGGATTCCCTTCAGAGTTTTGTACTATCTCTGTTTAAAAGATGGTGCTTTGTTTATAATTTAATTTTCTGTACTTCCATTAAACCTGGCTTCCATTAATAAATTATTTTTCCACTTTTCTAGAACTATGAAACAGCAAGACAGCTCACAAATTACAGTCTTCCTTTCCTCCCTCCTTCCCGGAAACTTCATATAATGCCCATATCTAAAAATGTAGTGTCTGTTATCTGCTCAATACTTTTTTGATTGGCATGAGAAGGACTTTATTTGAAGTGTATCTCTGATAGGTTTGCCTCTGTAAGCTATGCGACCAATGGCCTCTTCACAAAGACCAGGTGAAGTGTCTTGCTTCACCTGGCTTCGGCAAGAAAAAAAGAGAACCAATGGGGTGAATACATCAGCCAGCGTGCATCTTCCTCTTAGCGACACTTCCCACGTTGTATCCATTGGAGCTTCCCTATTGAATCCATTGGAGCCAGCACAACACAGAAAGCCTCTTCCCTGTCAGATCCATTGGGGCCAGCACAACATTTATTTTTATTTATTTACCTTACTTATATACCGCTGTTCTCAGCCCAAAGGCGACTCACAGCAGTTCACAACAAATACAACATGTGAAGCCTCCTGTGTTGTGGGCGAAGCATCCAATGATGCTTCCACCTTGGTTGAGAGTGGGGCCTCTGCTGGAAGTCACTTAATGCATGATGGCTAGTGTGGGACTCCATCCCCAAGAAAGGGTAGATGCATTCCAGGATGCTAATTCAGGTAAGTTTGATGAGGTCACAACTTAGTTTCTCTCCTTGGTAACAGAAGGTGAGAAATGTAATAATATGGAAACAGAAGTGATGAATTTATTCTCAACAGTGCTCTTGTGAGGTTGATCAAGACATGGGAGGGAGGGAGGGAGGGAGGGAGGGAAAGGTCCATGGCCATTGGGTGAGTTTTATGACTCTGTGAGGATGTAGTTGGAACTCCCAAATGCCTGTCCATGGCTCTTATCATTACTCCATATTGATTTTCTAGAGAAAATTGCATTAAATAAAATGGGGAAAGCAGTGGCTGCTCTTGAAATTATTTGTTTCCTTATTTGCAATGAGTTTTTAAAAAAGAAACTGACAGCAAACCAATCTATGATCTATTAATCCAGTGGTTCTCAACCTGGGGCCCCAGATGTTTCTGGCCTACAACTTCCAGAAATCCCAGCCAGTTTACCAGCTGTTAGGATTTCTGGGAGTTGAAGGCCAAAAACATCTGGGGACCCCAGGTTGAGAACCACTGTATTAATCTATCAACGTTTCTTTCTGGGGGTATATTTTTCCCTCATCAGAATGTACACTCGAGCAGCAAGCTAGACCTCAACGGGCATCCAATTTAACCATCAGATTTCCTCCCCATGAATACTGTGGAACGTTGACATTTGGAATAACAGAATTAATTTTGGTGGCATTTCACTCTGCTGCTGTTTAATAAAATAGCCCTCCAAATGGCAAGAGGCACAAAAGCGATCAGAAACAATGAAAATTGGGGGCCTTATAAAACAATGTGACATGCATGCTGCTGCTGCTGCAATGACAAGGTGCCAGTTTCCAGAGGATTACAAAGCAAGTCATTTTCACTGCTTTATTCAGCTCCTATGGAAATCTCTCTTGCGACCATGGCCACTGAGCAAACAAATATTAATCCAGGCATGGAAATGAAAGATCAGGAGAGCAGCAGGCATCAGCTGTTGAGCTGCTTTGGCTTCAGCCCCCAGGAGACCCAAGAACATTAAACATTGGAAATCTTCCCATTGGAAACAAAGTGAGCACAATAATTATATTCAATAAATGGCTGAACTTTTGAATCACCACAGTGCTGCAAGGCAGAAGAGTACTTTCAAACAGCAATAGATATACATGTGAGGCAGGGTTGTTGTTTTTTTACTGTTGTATCATTCCCCCACATCAAATCTTGATACTGACAAGATGATATATTATGTATTCATTCAGTTATACTTCACCTTTTTCCCCAAAATGGGATTCAAGGTGGTTTACAATAATTCGAATCATGATGAGAACCTAGAGATTCCTAGAGAGAACATCTCTCTAGAAATCTCGAATGGTGCAACCACACAGTGGAATTAATGGATTTTGATGTCACTTTCAATGCTATGGGTCTATATTATAGAACTAAGTATTATGGAATAGAATTTTAAAAGGTCTTTAGTTTTCTCTGGCCAAAAAAATGCTGGTGTCTTACCAGGATTCCATAGCATTGAGCCATGGCAGTTAAATGGTATCGAATTGCATTAATTCTACAGTGTAGATGCACTGTCTTCAAGTATGACTTTATTATCATCTTCCAGCTGAGATTGAAAATAGAGTTGTGCTTGAGGACCCAGAAATTCTTAGAGTGATGTTCCCTCTAGTTAAAAAAAGAATTGTTTTTAGTCATTGTTTTTCACATTCATCCTCTGTGTGATTTTATACATTTCTCTATACATTCTTTATACATCCTTTTCTTGCATACACAGGGGTAGCCCCATGGACCAAGGTCAGGGGCAGTGCAAAATGATGAGAAAAAGCACCCATGCTGCTTTCTTCATAAATCTCCCATGGCTATACAACCCTAAATGTTTTATTTATCAGCCCAACATTGTCACCTTTCCTTCCACTTGTGCTTCAGAGCATCTAGTACTGAGCGGCATGCTGCTTTTGATATCAGAGGCTCATCCATGATTATTTGTGGTTGCACTGAAATGCCTCAAATTGAGTTAATAACCAATCCACAATGTTCTTGCAATGACTCTGATATTGTTTTATGCTCAGCACATGCAACACACATTTGCTTCTCAGCTATATTAACTGTGGCCTCCTCCTATTTACTATTTCTTTGTTTTAGTTTTTACTTGGCAAAGATACTGACCTGACCACCAGGAAAAACCCTTCCCAAACTTAGGAAAAGATAATAACAAGCAAAATTGTGAGGGGCAATCTAGGAAGGCAGCAGGTTGATAGCCCTGTGGGTCAAAGCAAAATTTGGTTGATTTTGTACTAGTTCAGTGTGATTTGGGAAAAAGAAGCAGAGGGTCTCTCAATGGAGGGCTTCATTTGGATTATTGCCATCAATCTGACTTTGACTTATGATGCCCTCATGAATGACAGACATCTAAGTTACCTTGCCATTGTAACTTGCAGGCTCAGAACTGTGGCTTCATTGGCTGAGTCCAGCCATCTGGAATGTGCCCTTACTCCATTCCTACCAGCTTTAGATAATACTTCAACTGTGCCCGTTCCTAGAATTGGAAGATCTAAAGATGGTAGGACATGCACTGGTAATTTTAAGGCTGGACTTCTTCAATGCACTATACATTAGGGCTGTGCACAGTTTCGTTTTTGAAAATGGGGTCCAGATGGTTCAGAGGATTCAGCTGCCAAATCCATTAAAATAAGTCAGGCAGGGGGCAGCCGAAGCCTTAGCCAGAACAGATCACAGCAGCCAGATCTTTTCAGCTTATGAGGGTTAATAGGGAGCAATGGGGCTGAGTGAATGGCACTCTACCTGAGGCAAACACAGTACTGTGTGGACAGAGCAGCCTCACTAATCAGGAAAGCTGCTGTTCCTCTTTACTTTCTTCCCCAGCAGTCTTCTCCATCACTTCCCGAAGGTCCTCCACCCACATCTGCTTGAGGCAAATGGGAACTCGCTTTCCCAGCAGCACTTTGTACTATGCAAGCATTTTAAAAGCCTGGTGCTCCCTCCCAGGGCATGATGGGAGTTGAAGTTTTTCTCTCTGTGTGTCTCTTACTTTCTTTCTCAGGCAATCAGAGGCCTGGTTGACTGTGTCAATTCTCCTCTCCTCCTGTGATATGTGCATGGGACTTCAGTTCCCAGAATCCCCTCTTTTTTATGTTATGTTATGGCAAAAACTTTTAAAATTCCCAAAAAAAAAAAATAGTGGATTGGCAAAACGTTCTGAAAGTTGATAGGCTTGCAGAAGTAAATATGGCCTACAAGCGAGGTGTGTTTCAGGTGGATAGGCCTACAAATGATAGAGAAAGGTTTCTCCATTGATGGTAATGGACCAAATCTTTTCGGCATGAAAATAGAAACCCCTCCTGAATTCAGGAAGCTCCCTAAAAATGGAACAGGAGGCAGCCAAACACTGGACACTGCAAATGGCACAGGGTTTTGCCAAATTGCACACCCCTGCTATACATCAGGCTACTCCAATGTAGTTCAAATTAGTTAATTACTCAAATTAGTTCAAAACATGGCAGTCAGACTAGTTACAGGAGCATCTTAAAGTGTGCATATCACACCCATATTAAAATCACTCAATTGTTTGCCAATTGGTTTTTGGGCAAAGTTCTAAGTTTTGGCTTTGACCTTAAAGCCCTACATGATTTGGGTCCAGGTTACCTACAGGGTCACCTTCTCCCATTCAATCTACCCTACACACTCAAGTCCTCTGTCTACTCCAACCAGACAGAAACCAACCAGCAACCATCACCCAGAGGACATTTTCATCTGCTACCCCAAGACTCTGGAATGAACTGCCAGAAGAGCTTTAACAGTTAAATTAGTCGTCAGAGTTCAAGATACAACTGAAGATCTATCTCTTCTGGCAGGCCTACCTGCATTTTATTGGTATTGGTGTCAGTCTTCATTGTATGTTTTTTTCATATATGCATTTAATGGTATTGTATTTGTCAGTCTGTTTTTGTCGAGCCATAGGGAGAGGTGGGTAAAAATATAATTTATATTATTATTATTATTATTATTATTACTGTCTTGTACCTTATCAAGCAAATGAGATAGAGGTTGAAAACAACATAGCAAGATGTCAACAATTAAGAGACAGCAGGGCCCATGGGAAGTAGATAATTCTGAAAATATCCACCATGTGAGAATATCAGAGTGTGGAGTTTAAGAACAAACACACCAAAGAGAACAGTGGGGTGCTTACCTGCTATATAGCACACTATAAAGGCAATGCATAGAAAATCTGGAGGCATCTTAACCCAAAGGACTCCCTGTGTTGTAATCAAAAGTACCATGACATTAAGGTCATTCATAATTCATTATCACAATCTGAATTTGGCAGTGTCACTACATCTTGCCATTTGAATCACATCTAAAGTGAATAAAGTAAAAATAAACTAATTGTCAAATGTGTTCAGAGCTGTTTCTGGCTTCTTCTCTAAACAAAATCAGCACCGCTCACACTCACACACACTAATATAATATAATCAGCCTTGAATATCTTTAACTGTTTGGAAATGTTCCCTATAATCACCTATAAGACAGCAGATGCTGGATATACATTTAGCAGATGTGCAATATTGTAATTGTATTGCTATAGTCTTAATGATCAATAAACATTCATTCACATGATTGTGGGAAGCTTATGCCCCACATGTTCCTTATTGCTAGCCAGTATAAGATGAAAATATCTGTGATGGGATTTAGTGAAAGGAAAAAAGTATACATCATTTTCTTCTCTTTATAAGTTGACCTTGCAAAGGCATTCGACACAGTGAATTGCAACGCTCTCTGGACCAACCTCCGAATAATGATGACATGATGGCAACAATCTCGGATAGCAGTGGCTCCCAAAGTGACCCAGTTACCTGGAATCAGGTATCAAACTGGGGTGTGTTACTGCCCCAACCTTATTTTCCATCTTCATCACTACAATACTTCATCTTGCTGATGGGAAGTTTCCCATCAGAGTGGAAATCATCTATTGGACAGATGGCAAGCTATTTAACCTCAGTTGACTGAAAGCCAAAACCAGGGTCACATCGACAGCTGTTATAGAACTCCAATATGCTGATGACAATGTAGTATGTGCACATTCAGAAAAAGACCTACAAGTTATTCTGAACACCTTAACAAAAGCATATGAGAAGCTCGGCCTCTCACTGAACATTGAAAATATGAAAGTGCTCTTCCAGCAGTCACCAGCCAATCTTTCTGCAATTCAGGTTAATGGTGTAACATTAGAAAATGTTGACCATTTCTGCTACCCTGACAGCCACCTCTCCACAAAAGTCAGCACTGACACTGAAATACAACACTACCTGAACTCTGTGAGTGCAGCATTTTTCCAAATGAAGTAGAGAGTGTTTGAGGATCAGGGCATCCGTAGGGATACCAAGGTGCTTGTTTATAAAGCTAGTGTCCTCCCAATTCTGTTATATGCCTGAGAAACGTGGACTGTCTACAGACATCACACTCAACTCCTGGAACGATTCAGCATTGCCTCCGAAAAATCCTGCAAATCTCTTGGGAAGACAGGCAAACAAATGTCAGTGTGCTGGAAGAAGCAAAGACCACCAGCACTGAAGCAATGCTCCTATGCCAATGGGCTGGCCTCATTGTCTGAATGTCCAATCACTGTGTCCCAAAGCAGTTACTCTACTCCCAACTCAAGATTGGAAAATAGAATGTTGGTGGACAGAAAAAGAAATTTAAAGCTAACCTGAAAAACCATGGCATAGACAGAGAGAACTAGCAAACCCTGGTCCTTGAGCACTCTGACTGGAGGTAAGCTGTGACCAATTCAAAGATGCATGAATGGAGGGCAAAAGGGAAAAACGTGTCAAGAGGAAGGTGCATCAAGCCAACCCTGACCAGAACCATCTTCCACCTGGAAGTCCATGCCCTCACTGTAGAAGAATATGTGGATCAAGAACAGGACTCCACAGTCACCTACATATCCACTGCTAAGTCACTACACTTGGAAGGCCATCATACTCAGACAATAAAGGATCATCTAAATAAGTAAGTACTTTTTAAGTTAGCAATGCTCATTCAACACAGTGACACACACACACACACACCCTTTTTCTCTCAAATAATTTGTTTCAGCGCCATGTTCTCACCAAGATGTTGGGATGGTTAAATGTTTTGGAGAACCTACCAAACCCACCCCTACTTTTGTTCCATCCCTCAAACATCTAACAGGGCAATCTATATAGGGGTGAGTCAAATAGTGGCAGAGCTACCTGCATACCTTTGTCTTTTCTTTTAGCCAAGGTGAGAGGTGGCTCTTGGGTCCATGCCTGCTCTTGGCACTGTCCCAGCACGGATGTTTTTCTTCGGTGCCACAAGAAGAGTCCCATCCAGCAAGACATCAATGTCATCTGCATTTTCTACAAAAGCCGAGGATATGTAGGGTATGATGTCCTGTAGTAGATCATCCTTTCCTATCAGCAGAACCTGTTTCACCTTCAAGAGTTCCTCAAATGACTTTGAACTAGTGAGAGCACTAACAGTTTATCGGTTTTACTTCATTGTGATTTTAACTAATTGTTACCTACCCAAGGTATATGTTCAAAGACAGAGAATTAAATCCTTTAAATACATAGAAGCAGCACAGTGTTATGGTATATGCATTATTGTCTTGTTGTGTGACTTCAAATAGTTTCTGACTTGCAGCAACCCTAAGTGAACCTATTGCAGGATTTTCTTGGCAGTATTTAGTCCAAGGAGTTTTTGACTTTAATTTAGAGGACATATATTCTACCCTTCAGTTGAGTTTCTGGAAAATGTTGGCAAAATCATACATTTTATTAAAAGAGGGTTCACAGTTATAGTAATATATATATATCTCTCTCTACACACACACACACACACACACCTATATCCATTTTGAGCAGATGGGATTTGGATTCTAACTGTACTCCAAAACATAAAACCAGTAATTCATGTATCCAATACGGAAGAAATTCTATAAAATATTTTACATCAAAATGTAAAAAGTATATTCCATAACAGGAGAAAAATAAAAATCAAGTATGAGACACTTTGGCATGAACTGCCAGGTTCAGTCACAGTTAAGTGCAGATAAAAGTGTCAGGAATATGACACTTTAAACACATTGAAAAGTCTGGGAGAATAATAAGTGTCTTTGCTGGTTTTGCATGGGTCTGAGGTTGACAGCAGGTTGACCTTTCAGCATTGCAAAGAAACCAGATGCAATAGTATTATTTTGATACTAGCAAGCAATAGTCATGTAGATATTTGAAATCTGCAGTGTGGACCCAATTGATACACAGTATTTGAAATTGTCAAATAAAAAGGGAACGGAAAAAGCAGAGAACTTGCTGATGCTGCAAGATGTAATGGCTTTGAGACCAACATTGCTTTACTAATCTTCTTAGTGTCAATTTCAGACATGATGATGAAGATCCATGACTAAATATCTTGCATTTTCAAAAAGTGAAGAATTCTGTATATGAATGTTGTTGTTCTGCTGCTGTTTCATTTTTTAAATTTTTTTTATTTATACCCCGCCTTTCTCTACCCCGGAGGGGATTCAAGGTGGCTTACATATAGGCAATTTTTCAATACCATAAAACACATTCCAGTGATATTAATCTTAAAATTAAATTAAAATTAATAGATATTACGCACTTAAAAGCATTACATTCAATATAAATCACACCTCCAAATTATACCCAGCATTTTCCCAATAAAAGGGTAAATTGAAACAGATACAATATAAAATATTTACAATGACGTATAGACAACCCTCTGTAACCATGGATTCTGCATCTGCAGGTTCCATCATCTATGACTTCAGTATGCCTCCCAAAACAAACACTGATCTTATCATTACATATAAGGGTCACAATTTTATTATGCCATTGTACATAATGGTACTTGAGTATCTACAGATTCTGGTATCCATAATGGGTGAATATCAAGGGCCCACTGTGTTCAAAGTTATTATTAAAATATAATTTAACAATCTGGGTTGTTGTAGGTTTTTTCGGGCTACATGGCCATGTTCTATAGGCATTCTCTCCTGATGTTTCGCCTGCATCGATGGCAAGCATCCTCAGAGGTAGTGAGGTCAGACTACCTCTGAGGAAGCTTGCCATAGATGCAGGTGAAACGTCAGGAGAGAATGCCTCTAGAACATGGCCATATAGCCCGAAAAAAACAACCCAGTGATCCCGGCCATGAAAGCCTTCAACAATAAATTTAACAAGCCATAGAAAAACTTTCTGAAACAAATCCATTAAAAGGTCAAAGATAAAAATCAGTGAAAAGCAACATGTTAAAATAACACACTATTGAGAGCCCTTACAGTCAATTCTTCAAAGCCTTTTGGAATGGAAGAGTTTTCTGTTGTTTCCTGAGGAGGAGCTCCAACCCCTGTGAGCATCTACTAAGAAGGTCCTCTTCCATGCCTACCATCTTTGAGTAAGAGGTAATGGATATACTTGTGCATAAATTAAAGGGCATCTTTTTGGAACAAAATTATGGTTTCAGATATGGCCCACAGATAAATCAAGGATCATGGTGCAGAGAGGAGAAACTGCCAGCAACATCTCAGGGGCCAGGTGCATTTGGCTTTCACTGTTTTCTTGCCCAGACCTTCAAAAAGGCCTTTCACCACTCTACTGAAAAAAAGAAATGATTTGATAAATAGATAGATTGATAGATAGATAGATATGAATGTCAACATACAGTGTTGGGTTGTTGTAGGTTTTTTCAGGCTATATGGCCATGGTCTAGAGGCATTCTCTCCTGACGTTTCGCCTGCATCTATGGCAAGCATCCTCAGAGGAAGCATCCTCACTACCTCTGAGGATGCTTGCCATAGATGCAGGTGAAACGTCAGGAGAAAATGCCTCTAGACCATGGCCATATAGCCCAAAAAAACCTACAACAACCCAGTGATTCCGGCCATGAAAGCCTTTGACAATACAACATACAGTATTAACTCCTATCAATAAAATGAACCATCCTGAAAGAACCTAAAAGCCGCACCAACCCTCTCCCTGCCTCAGTACGACTTCTGGCCTTTTTCAGAGTCTGGGACAGAAACTGACAGCTGTGGAAACTCTGTGGCATGTCCCCTCAAGGAAAACCATGAGAATAGAAGTTGTTGGTGGATCTTTCAGTATGTGCTCCCAAGACAGACTAAACTGTGGTCTCTTGCCAATCTACTAAGAGAAGGTGGTGGTTTATTTTTTTTTATATAAGAGTTAAGCTACAGTACTCACATTGACCCATGGATAAGTTGACTTATGACCTCATCACATGAAATTATTTTCATCGGCATGTGCCAGTTCACCTCTACTTTTATGACAGAGCCTGCTAGATTCCATCCCACGAGAGCAATTTCCGGTGGGGCTCTTTCGTAAAAGCAGAGGGGAACCAGTGTATGCCACCACAGCAGCAACATGGGAGGCTTCCTGTGTTCAATTGAGATCAATGGGAAGAAGTGGGGTGGATGACAATTCCCCCCATGGGATGGGGACTTGAGTGAGTCGGGCAATTTGGGATGTGGGGTGATGGGTTCCCCACATTTCTCAATGGCGCCGCCAGATTTGCCGTGATGTATGGTGATTCCAACGGCCCATCTGATGAGGTTGTTAGAACTTTTGGGGTCATTTTTGTGTCTAGAGTTACCATGCACATCAATATGTATAATATGTTCATCTAGGCAGGCTCACATAGTATAGGTTGCCAGAGAGCATATGACAACTCACAACTACGTGGGGTTGCCTCTGAAGACTGCCCGGAAGCTTCAACTAGTCCAACGAGTGGCAGCCAGATTGCTAACAGGAGCGGGGTACAGAGATCATACGACCCCTAGTTACACCAGCTCCACTGGCTGCCAATTAGCTTCTGAGCACAATTCAAAGTGCTGGTTTTGACCTATAAAGCCCTAAACGACTCTGGCCCAGTTTACCTGTCCGAACGGATTCTCCCCTATGAACCATCAAGGTTATTAAGATCTTCTGGAGGGGCCCTGCTCTTGGTCCCACCACTTTCGCAATCACGTTTGGTGGGGACGAGGGACAGGGCCTTCTTGGTGGTGGCTCCTCGGCTTTGGAACTCCCTCCCACTAGAGATTAGATCTGCTCCCTCCCTCCTGACCTTCAGGAAACTATTAAAGAGCTGGCTTTGGAATGTGGCATTTGAGTACTGAATCTATAACCTTCATCCACACGGAAGGAGGAGGATGAACTGTGACTGTGACTGTATTGACGACTTGGCTTGGGTAATGTGATGATGATGTTTTTATTGTACTTATATTTTAATTCTGTAATGATGATGCACTGTGTGTTTTTGTATATTATTGTATTGAACACATGTTGTAAACCGGCCTGAGTCCCTCGTTCGAGGTGAGAAGACTGGTATAGAAAACTTCTAAATAAATAAATAAATAAATAAATAAATTAGTTTGTAGTTCTGGTGATATTCAGTTTTTGCCCCTTTGTAAACCGAAATCATAAGAGTTGCTTCCAATGTCATTGGGATAAGATATTTTGAAAATGTATTTCTTTTGTGTGTGTGTGTGTGTTTTTTTTTTTTAAAAAAAAAACAACCCTGACCTTTATCCTGGACATTTAATAAATTCAGATTGTGAGCTGACATCTTCCTAATGTATTTTTGCAGCTGCTTACGAATATATATTAAATTTCAGTCAAAGAAATATTTCATTCCGTCTCTTCGAACTTCATTGGGACTTATGTAAATGAAGCTATTGATTTAAGGCACAACAATATAGTGCTTTTTAAATAGGGTGGTGTCCATATTTACAGAATACCAACAATCATGATAATCCCCACTTATGTCTGATATATATATAGAACTGAGTTGTGAATCTGTCACACACCGACTGCATTTTTAAAATGTTGTATAAGGGAAATTATTCTATCACCTCTTATGTGTATGGCTTGTGTTATTTATTGTGACTATCACTGCTCAGTCAGTCACATTTATCCTTCCTTTTAGAATCTGTCAGAAATCTGTGATAGCATCCTCAATGTTTTTTTGCAAGTCTGTAAACAAGTGGTCGCTTTGATCAATTGTTATTTTATTCTACAAAACAAAGCAAAACAAAATCAGTATGCCGAAAACCGAGATGCAAAAACATGTAAGGAGCTTAAGAATGATGTATTTTCTTCTTTTCAACAGAAACAAGGTATCTCTGCTGACTAGCAATAGTTCTTCTTCTCCCCACATGAAGCCAGGTATAGATATAGAAGACCCTGTCTCTCTACAGACAATATGGGGCTCCAGTCTTCCCTGATCCTCTCCATTGTTGACTGGGTTCCCAATTCTGGGCTAGAGGAATATTTTTCACAGAAAAGGTCAATCAAGGAGAAATGTAGCTGGGGGGGGGGGGGTAGCACTGCACAAACTTATCATTTCTATTGTGCATTGAGAAATGTTTTAAAAGTGCGTCTATACTGCAAAATTAATGCGGTTTGATATCGCTTTAACTGCCATAGTTCAATGCTGTTGAATCATGTAGTTTTTCTATTTCTCTAGCCTTCTCTGCCAAAAAGTGCTGGCCCCTCACTAAACTACATGAACCAGGACAGATAAAGACCACATCTACACTAATGCCAGATCAGGTCTGGTAAGTGTTCCACAGGAAATCCTTCAGCCACTGCAGAGACAGGAGAAAATCCCCACTGCCCAGCAGCACCAAAACACTTGGCATAGAAAATCCCCAGTGCCCAGCAGCCAACCTAACTGTTCCTCCTCTCCCCCTTATGTCGCCCCAATCTCTGGCCATGGCATAAAACCTACCTATTCCCCATTACTTGTCCTGATGTCAGTCAGAGTGATAGGGTGCCAAGGGAGGGTGGGGGTAGAAAAGACCTCTCCACTTACCCCTTCCTTCTCAACATTCCCCATCAACCCAATTGATGTCAGCATAAGCAACATGGAACAGGTTGCTTCCATGTCACAGCTGGAGATGCTGCAACACAGTAGCAGGCAGGGAAGGGGAGCCTGAGCCAAGGGGACAAGGGATAGCAAGTGAGAACAACTGTGGCTTGTTTTGTTTGGAAATCAGCTGAAGTGGCTCTACTTGCCCTACGACTTCGGATAAGACAAGCCAAGGCCACATTAAGGTGGCCTTGTCGCACATTACCATGGATCAGAGGCAAGCACAGGGTTGATCTTTATCTATACAAACCTAAGTGATCAGTATAGATGGGCCCCCAGTCATGTTAAACTGCATTAATTCTACAGTGTAAATGCACACTAGGTCTCCAAAGAAAAGAGCAACAAAGTTAACACCAGACATTGTTTTACTTACTACTGGAAGGAGAGCAAAGATAGGGCAACCCTCTCCCTAGGGAGGGAATTTCAAGGTTTTGAAACAGATACTGAGAAGACCCTCTCCCTTGTTCCCACCAACTGGTCCTGAGAGGTTGGGTGGGATAAAGAGATGGGTATCTCCAGATGAGATTAGATCCCTTCCTAAATAAATAAGTCAGAAGATGTTTGTCATTGCCTTCCTCTAAGGCTCCTTCCACACTGCCCCTATATCCCAGGATCTGATTCCAGATTATCTTCTTATCCCAGATTATCTGGTAAGTGGAGACTCATATAATCCAGTTTAAATCAGATAATCTGGGATTAAATCCTGGGCTATAGGGCAGTGTCTAAGGGGTCTCGGGGAGTGTTCTTGCCATATATCAAGGGAACCACTGACTGCATACAACATACATACAAACATACAAACTATCTACAGACCCACCAAGAAAATCCAACAAATGCTACGTTCAGCAAAGAACAAGAGGGATCCTCTCACTTCTGCAGGAGTTTACCGGATACCATGCAGCTGTGGACAAGTCTACATAGGGACCACTAAACGCAGCATTGCCCAAACACGAATCAAGGAACATGAAAGGCACTGCAGACTACTTCAACCAGAGAAGTCAGCCATAGCAGAGCACCTGATGAACAAACCTGGCCACAGCATATTATTTGAGAACACAGAAATGCTGGACCACTCTCACAACCACCATGTCAGACTACAGAGAGAAGCCATTGAAATAGACAAGCATGTGGACACTTTCAACAGAAAGGAGAAAACCATGAAAATGAACAAAATCTGGCTACCAGTATTAAAAAACTCTAAAATTATAACAGCACAACAACAGAGAGGAAACAAACAAGGACATCTAATCACCTCTCAACAAAAGTTTGCTCTAGGCAATGTCAGGCCATTATATACTAATCAAGGTGGTCAGTTGAAACATTCACACCTAGCTCCAGCAGACAAGAGTCCTTTGTCTCACCCTGGTCATTCCACGGATATATAAACCCTTTTTCCTACTTCCAACAGACCTCACTACCTCTGAGGATGCTTGCCATAGATGCAGGCGAAATGTCAGGAGAGAATGCCTCTAGACCATGGCCATATACCCCGAAAAAACCTATAACAACCCGGTCTCAGGGAGCTTTTGGTCATCCTCTAGTGAGGACTCACCCAGCAATGCCATGACATTTTCATGCCGCAAGAATTTTTATGCAGGGTCACATGAGTGTAGGCTGAAAAGAGTTGGCTCAGGGGTCTTCACCCCAAAGAATTAGCTCATTGGTGGTTGCATCATACCCATAATCAACAAATTAGATCTGCATGGCCAAACAAAAATGCTATTGTACATGATGTAATCTGCTTGGAACAAGTCCTGTTCAAAGAACTGAAGCATTTACTAATGTTTTAAATTTCATTTGAAATGTCAAGTTAAGATAGGCATAGTTAAATCAAGAGATATAAAAGGAAACAGTTAAGAAAATGGTAAAACCCATTTCCCTCTCATTTCACCCATTTTTATTTCCACTTAGATAAACTCCTTACATATGTTTTCTAATTAGCTTTTACAGCTGAGAAAGATAGGCTATCTAATGGAATCCAGGAATGTGGAGAAAATTTGATAAATACACTAAAGGTTTGAAGAACAGTAAGTATGTGCACATTACATTAGACTTTAAAGTAAGCAAAGGCATCCTATACACACCCTCCAAAGTAAGCCTCTCTGAGTTCAAAAGATCTACTCACAAGTAAATGTTACGGGCCTACGTTTACAGATTATCTTTCCTTCCTTTGTTTTCTAGTACGGAAAGGAAGAAGATGATGTACACTGCAAGCAAAATATGATCTCAGAGGAAAAAATGAATTAATCATCCAGAAATAAATTGCCAGACAGTGTCTCTGATGAGAAAATTATTTGACCAAGAAAAGAAAGCTTGAGTATTTCACCGTACATGCCAAAGGAAAGCTGCATTGATTTTTCACAGAGATTTGTGACAAAATACAGAATACAAAATAAATGGAGTAGATACTTTGCCCCCAAAGGTCAAACGTATGTTTTACAATGCAGTAAGTGAGCATGCCCAGACATTATTCATAATTCTATTGCTGGAATTCAAGTCCATGTTGAATTTAAAGAGTTACATAGAGTTTGCTTTTAACTCTCTCTTTGGAAAACTGGAGCCTAAATACGTGAGATGCTAATTCTATGATTATTAATTGTAGTGTTTTCCCCCACCAAAAAAGCACAAATATATACCAAGAAGTGAGAGGTGATAAATGTTCATACTGTAACTAATAGTGAAAAGAATGTGAAATCTTTTCCCAGTTCCACACTGTCAGGAGGATGATAGCCAATGATAGCTGCTAAAGCAATTTTAAGAAAGAAGTTTGGTCAGATGGCCTGGGGGGAAAAGGGCAGGCGAAACATAGTGAAATAGTGTCACATTTCTTTTAATAGATCAGCCATTAACAAAAAGGACTGTGTACTGTATGACTCTTCTTGGTCTTTGCCATCTTTAGCATAGCATCTTGCTTTAGTCCTGTTGCAAAGGCAAGTCTAGTGGAAACAGGGGGGAAAGCCCTCTTGATGATTTCCCCTGGGGTCTGTAATTCCTTTCCTAAGAAGTCTAGATTGATTCCCTCTTTGTTGCTCTTCCCTTAGCAAGTGATGCTGAAGATGGCAGGCTTCTAGGAAATGTTTACAATGCAAAGGGATTTTAATGCTGTTCTCTGGTTTGGGGGGGGGGGGGGGGGGCTGTCTCCCATTTTAGTAAATATGTTTTAAATCAGTGTTTCTCAATCTTCCAAATGCTGCGACCCCTTAATGCAGTTCCTCATGTTGTGGTGACCCCCAACCACATTATATTTGTTGTGACTTCATAACTGTAATTTTGCTAATGTTATGAATCATAATGTAAATATACAATATGTAGAATGTATTTTCATTCACTGGACCAAATTTGGCACAAATACTCAATACACCTAAATTTGAATATTGTTGATTTTGTCATTTGGGAGTTGTAGTTGATGGGATTTATGGTTCATTTAAATTAAAAGAGCATTCTGAACTCCACCAACGATGCAATTGAACCAGACTTAGCACACAGAACTCTCATAACCAACAGAAAATACTGGAAGGGTTTGGTGGGCATTGAGCTTGAGTTTGGGAGCTGTAGTTCACCTACATCCAAAGAGCACTGTGAACTCAAACAATGATGTATCTGGACCAAACTTGGCACAAATAATCAATATGCCCAAATGTGAACACTGGTGTAGTGAGTCGCCGATAGGCTGAGAAAGACGGTATACAAATACAGTAAATAAATAGTGTGGAGAAAATAGACCTTGACATTTGGGAGTTGTAGTTGCTGGAATTTACAGTTCACCTGTAATCAAAGAGCATTCTGAAGCCCACCAATGATACAATTCAGCCAAACTTCCCAGGCAGAACCCCCATGATCAAGAGAATATACTGTATTGGCTGATGGTCTTTGGTGGCCCCTCTGACACCCCCTCGCGACCCCCCCAGGGGTCCCGACCCCCAAGTTGAGAAACATTGCTTTAAATGGTCCTGACTTCTATAGATTGAATTTTTAAAAATACGTTTAAGAGATTTTTAACTTATGTGTTCAGCTTTATCTTTTACATTTTTATTTATCTCTATAAGGACCTTATCAAACAGGCAGGGGTGAAGTGGGGGACAGCAGGGGAAATCATGAGACAGAGGAGGAAACTGTCAGGGTCTGTTCCCTCCTGTTGGGGTTTGTGTTCTGTCTTCCCACATCATTTCCCTGTCTGTCCCTACTTCCTCTTGGCTTCCTCTTCCCTTCTTCAGTGAATAGTCAGGTAAACACCTGGGTAAACATCTGACTCCTCTGGGCTCTGCTGCCACAATGCTGCCACAATGCTGCCACAATGGAGCCCCATGGAGTCCCCCTGGAATAAGTAGCCCTGTGTCATATGATGAGCTCCATGGGACTCCAGCGGAGAGAAGGTGCTCCTCTCTTGTATCTGATAAGGTTCAATGTCTCCATGGCTTTGAGTTCTGGAAAAAACACAGAATATAAATAAAATTGTTAACATCATCTTAGATCTAAAAATCTTAGCCTCTTCTTTGGAACCTCATAGCATCTCCCACCTGAAAGCACTGCTTGAAGGGCTGTTACTTTGAGGGAGATGGACTAATATAAAAATTATGTATGTTTAGGGTCTTGAAGGAAGAATGGCAGGTTTTACTTCCCATGTGAAAGATGAGTAAGAACCAAAACGGAGATAAGAGGTCTGAAAGTCTAATATAACTGAGAAATGTGAGCATCCATCAAAAATGTAACTAGGTCATCAGAAAATGTAACTAGGCAGAGTGTGCAAGATAATTATGAAGATACCCTATCTATGTTCAACTAAAAATTAACTGAAAAAAACTACAAATTTGTCAAGGAAGTGTAGGTCTTTGGTTCAGTTATATTCAGTACCTGTCTAAGATTATCCAGCAAAATAGCCACAAAAGAGAGCAGCCCACAAGGATATAGAAGTTAGTTCTCTTTGACCTAGAAAATTCCCTTTGCTTCACCTTCAGCTTTGTGGTGGCAAATAAGTAGGCACCAGAAAATTAGCTTTTTGATAGCCTCTGACACATTCTACTGATGTGATGAAGACAAACGGTCCTGCAGTGTCATGATTTATTTGCAGAATTATAGTAAGAGCTTATATTAGTTATATTAGTTATGTTGCATGAAAATGGGTCTTTACAAAAGCATGATAGACTGACACATTAAAGTTTACCAAAAGGAGGAGGAGAAGATAGAAAGGCCCTCAATGTCCTTATCTCATTTATATATTTAAATATGACTTTCCCTCAAACTCATCTGGGTGGAATAATCCCCTTCACATTTCAGGAAGGCCAGTTATAACACATAAATCAGGGGCTTAGCAAGTCTTCAGAATTTTCTAATTGAACATGACCAGTCTTACAGCAGAAACCCTGACAAGGACCTAGTTATATTTTAAAGAAGAATATTATAAGGACATCCTGAAGTCATGTGTTACTGAGCAATGGTAGGATGATGTTCTGGGACAAGACTATCATTATACCTCAGTAATGTTGACTCCAGCACATCATTAGGCTCACTCATCTTAAACATAATATATTTGCTTTTAACATAGAAAGAAATGGGTGAGCTTAATGATGTATAAATATGTCAGGCGCATTCCCATGGACCACTCCATTTCCCATGTCCAAGTTTATTCCAAATGGAAAGAAAAGAGGAGACATCCATGAAAATGGACTTGACAGATTTGCCCATGCCTAAGGTTACCCAATAGCTTCTGTAGAAAAGGAAGAGCTTAGAAAGCTATATTTAAGGCAAATGAATGTGCTGACATGCTGATGTCATCAGTACATAAGTAATGGTTCCAAATATGCAAAGAGAAGAATGGAAGTTGGAATCCAGTAAATGATACACTTGTGCTTTACATGTGTATAAGTCCTGTTCAGAATGGGTATCAGCTGCTATTCTCTAGACCCAAATGTCCTATCCAAATAACGAAGGCAAAGAGGTGTGGGTTAAAGTTAGGATTAGGGTTAGGGCTAGGGCTAAGGTTAGGGTTAGACATGGACATGGAGGTAGGATGAGAGATGGAGGCAAGTGAATGATGGAAACTGTTTCATATCCCTACAGCTATTTGCTAGAGAGAAAGGAAAAAGAATAAAGTTGTTTTTCCTTTTCCTGTCTTTCTAGCAAACAGAGGTGACAGACAACCCCACTGCTCATTGGCCTCCCTCACTCCTCCAATCGCTTCCCTGCCCATAAAATAGCCATTGAAGTGGCCCTGCAGAGCTTGACCACTACTTCCAGAGGTTGCCCTAGGTAATTTTCAATGGTAAGCAAACAGTATTTTGGTGCCCCCCCCCCCCCCCCCCCAACCAATCACTGATATATATTTTCTGTTTGTCGTGGGAGTTCTATGTGCCACATTTGGTTCAATTCCATCATTGGTGGAGTTCAGAATGCTCTTTGATTGTAGGTGAACTATACATCCCAGTAACTACAACTCACATATGTCAAGGTCTATTTTCCCCCAAGAGCGCCTCAAGAGCACCCCTGGACAAAATCAACTATACTGCAAATGCTTACTTTGCGTAATGGGTTGAGCCGCCCCTGACTACTTCCTAAGTATGAAGATACACAGGTCATACTTCATATATTTAGCTTGCAGGATGTCATCCTGCATGTATTTTTCTTTTTTCAAATAGACACACATATCTGACAATATTGTTCACATATTTTTATTCATTTTAGGAAAAAAAAAAAACCCCATGAATTCTGTGCATTTTCCTAACGTAGTCACTTTTAAATTTTTCCTGTCACCAAATGCATTGTAAACCAGGTTGTGGAGGATTTCCGACCATAAATGGATCTAGGTTTCGTATTTCATCTGTAATGTGCAGACCTGAGTAAAACAGTTTTTAAAACAGTATTTTTATTCCACTGTTGATGTGAAGTGGGTCAAATGCTTCAGAAGAGAATTGAAACAGATGTTTGCTATTATGAGTGTCAAAAATCTTGTGCCTTTTTTTCCAGCACTCATAAACACATTCATGTCATTTGAATAGCTGTTTTCATGAGGAACTTTCAGAGTGTTTTAGTGTTATTTGGTTACTTTTGGTTCCCCTCACTGCCTCCTCTCAGAAGTATTATCTTATTTTTTCTTATTTCCCCCCATAGTCTTTGGGTCCATCTTCTTAGGCTGATAGATCACCTTGTTCCCTGCAGCAATTTTCATGAGTTTTCTCAGTGACATCACATCTATTTGTCTGAGAATGATGACAATACATCTGACAATGATGACATAATGATCATTGTCACAGCCAATTAGATTAAATGACAAGCTATGCTAGTGGAGCTGAAGAATCTGAGGTCAAACAAGGATAAGAAAGATGTTGCAAAGAAGAAACAGTAGACAGAACGACAAAGGTCTACAAAACAACAATTGAAACAATGTTAAATGTTTTGTGATATCCCCTCCCCTCAAAAATTTTTAATCACATTTAAAATATTTCATGATATAAGTCTGTGTCTAATTACCATATATACTCGAGCATGAGCTGAGTTTTTCAGCCCTTTTTTAGGCTGAAGAAGCCCCCCCCCCCCCCCCCCGGCTTATACTCGAGTCAAGGTTATTTATTATTTTACTCTGTTGTTGTTGTTGTTGTTACATTTATTATTTTACTCAATTTATTATTATTACATTATTTTACTCTATTTTTATGATTACATTTTTGACTCTATTATTGTTATTATTACATTTACATTATTTTACTCTACTATTATTATTATTATTATTATTACTACTACTACATTCATTATTTTACTTTATTATCATTGGAAGGAGATAGGCAAATTTACATTGAAGAAGGTTAGAATAATGATTTTATCAGAGTTGGACAGATTTATCTTACATTACAGTTTTATGTAAATATTCAAAAACATTGAACATAGGTGCCTATTGATGCCTCAATGTAATTTTGTTGGTATCTATTTTTATTTTGACATTTACCAGAAGCTGCTGCATTTCCCACCCTTGGCTTATACTTGAGCCAATACATTTTTCCAGTTTTCTGTGGTAAAATTGGGTGCCTCAGCTTATATTCAGTTGGCTTATACTCGAATATATATGCTATACCATTGTATCAGTTCAAGAACTACTGTGCTGGTTTTTCAAAACTTGCAGAGTCAGCACAAGGACAATATCTGTTCAAGATTTATTGTGCTAGTGCTGTTAGAAATTCTTTTATAATTGCTATACATAATCTTTTGTACAACCATTTCTGCAAAAATTAGATCCAATGCAACTGAACTAGCGGGTTTTTTTTATTCCATTAGCATTATGTTAGGTTGAGGCCATAGATCTGTTTCTCAAATATTGAGCAATCAAGGATTTGGAGTATTATTTATTCCCAGAACTCTGTACTTGCTCAAATGAACTAATAACGCTGTTCATTTTCTGAAAAATTCAAGTTAAAATAGGAGTATTTTTCATATTTCTGTTTTATCTTTAATTATTGTTATTGGATTTAAAATAGTATAAGGGGGAACAAAATGTAATGTAAGCCTTCAGTCCTTTTAAATTAGTAATCTAATAGTCTCACAAACATGACCAGGAAGATATTGAATTAAGTTATAAAGGTAATGGAAATAGTTCTTCCCCCAAGTGTCTTGTTACTGTGATAAGTAGGCTTGTGCATTTCAGCTGAACCTTGATCTGTTTCTTCTGGCTAGATACTGGCAGACCCCTCATATCCATTTTTGCCTACAGTCAGATGGAGTTTTATTTAATTCCCACTAAATAAAAAGAACTGAGAAAATAAAGGAAATCAAAAAGATTCAAGAAAGAGGCCAAGCCAGAAGCCAAGCCAAAACAAACACTGAAGCCAGGACACAACTGTTATGCTGAATAGCGGAGGAGGAGCTGTGATTGGCTGCCATGTGGTCCTATTACGAACAGAAAAACATGACGGCTAGGCCCTTGCTGTTAGGGCCACCTGGCAGAGCTGAAGAAGCCAGTTTGGCCAAAGTAAAATGGCTAAAACAAATCTGTGCACAAATATAGTGATAAGCTCTACCAGTCTCAGGCTTTAAACTGCAGCTGGCCATTATATACTCTACTCTAATTTCCATCTGCCTTCTGACAACAAGCACACCACAATGTAAATGCGTATTATTCATAATAAATAATATCAATATAGTATTACAGCAGCACCTTACTTTTTAACAACTTTCTCTAGATCTAAATTGTAGCCATGTACTGTACTTTCAACCCTTGGTCTGCTTTTTCAAGCCTTTCTCTCTCTCTCTCAGTTAACTCAGCA
This sequence comes from Anolis sagrei, assembly GCF_037176765.1. Lineage (NCBI taxonomy): Eukaryota > Metazoa > Chordata > Lepidosauria > Squamata > Anolidae > Anolis > Anolis sagrei. The sequence goes on from NC_090021.1 coordinate 186,814,289, forward strand.
CCACCTGGTGTTCAGTCCTGTGTTTGCAAGCTATAAACAGTTGCTTCTTTTTAAAGCATTTTCAGTTTTTTGTTACAGTGCCTTGATCCCTAATATGTCAAATAAGTAGGGGACACCTGCACTAAAGGAATTCAAAGTGCTAATGCAATTCTAAGTTGCATCAAAAGGAGTACCATCCAAATCAGGTACTCATCTTACTCTATTCTACTTGATCGGACTTGTGTTATGTGTGTTATGTATGTGCATCAATGATTACTGGGAAAATGCAGAACCAAGCAGTTTATTTGTCATTGTAGAGAAAACCTATACCACGGATCAAAGAAGATACAGCCCTAAGTTTGCAAGAGCTGAGTGGTTGGTGACTGGGTCTCTTCCAGATCTTTATGAACCACTGAGGAGACTAAGATCTTCTGGGGAGGCCCTGCTCTCGGTCCCGCTACCATCACAGGAACATTTAGTTGGGTGAGGGAGAGGGCATTCTCAGTGATTGCCCCCGGCTATGGAACTCCCTTCCTGGTGAGATTAGCTCCTACCTTCTGTCCTTCAGAAAGATGGTAAAGACCTGGCTGTGGGACCAAGCCTTTGGGGAAGTGCAATGAGGCAATATTAGGGAGCCTACTCCACTGACTGGACCAGCATGGGGTCTTCAGATGGGTTTAAACAGCTGATTTCAAAGTAGATATAACTGATTTTAATGTTTGTGTATATAGTTATTTTATGTCTCGGCGTGGAATGTTTGCCGTTTGTATGTTCGTGCTCCGCCCTGAGTCCCTTTTGGAGTGAGAAGGATGGAATATAAATGTTTCAAATAAATAAATAGTGTGACCATAAGCCAAAGTCAACTTGATGGCAAATATCAACCACAACAATTAGTCTAGATTGGTGGTTCCCATCTTTGGTCCTTAAGGTGTTTTGGACTTCAGCTCCCATTATTCCTAACAGGTGGTAAAATAGCTGAGATTTCTGGGAGTTTAAGTCCAAAACAGCTGGAGGACCAAAGGTTGGGAATCACTAGTCTAGTGGTTAAAATCTGAACAAAGTATGAAAATTGTTTATAATTGTCAAGCAAAGTCCGCTATAATTCTTTTCAGATGGTGCCAATCAAAACTGCTTGCTTTAATTCTCATGAGATCATAGCTGCTACCTAGCCACCATTATTTGGATTTATTAAACTGTTTTAGGCCCAGAAAGAATGAAATAGCTATGTATTGATGAAGTACTACACAGTGTCAAGCTACTCACACAGAAATTGTAGCAAAAGGGTTGAAAGCTTCTAAATGATGCAATATTGCATTGTTGTTTGTTGTTTTGCTGTGTGTGCTGGTTGCTGTTGAGGCTGCATCTGATTATGCAGATGCAAGTGAAGTCCAGCAGATGGCGAAATGCAAGCTAAGCAAAAGCTATAGAATTATAATTCAGGTTAACCTTTGCATACTGCAGTGAATCTGTTTAAGAAATGTCAGACCTGTGCGTTCTCATGCTCTCCTGTCCGATCAATCAAGATAGTCCTGTAGGCGCCAACTCATACACAATCAATCACTATATTTAGTCTCTTATCTTTGTGTTCCAGGTCTTGGTTGCTGTGAACTGCATCTGGCTTCTTCTCTTGAAAGTAAAAGACTGTGAAAGATTCCCATGAAGCTCAGAAATGTCAAAATGCTGAGAATATAAACTGGTGAACAAAACTGAGAATGGCCTTAAGCAGGTTTCTACCACCTCTGTTAATTCACTTGTATTGTATTCTAATTAAATGCACTATCCTGAACATTGGTGGGGCGGGGAGGGGGGATTATTGAATTGCTTTAAAACAAATATGAAAATCTTACCACTTATTCATCACACCATCACACACTGTAATTTCCCCAAACAGCTCTGAATTGCAGAGCTGGATCTTATTCCTGTTCCATTTCACTCTCACTGATTCCAGAAAAAAGTGGCTCATTCAAGATCATCCCAAGATCAATCCAGTGTATGTTAACTCAAAGTAATTCCCATTGAATTCAATTAATATGAATAACACATTAAGGACTTTATCCCACAAGGCAGGTATATCGGTAGGGTAATGGCCCCTATCACATAATACTAGGAGCATCCCACTGCTGTCCTGCTTCTTTCCTGTGATTCTCCCATCTCTTACTATTGACAGGTAAAATCTATTGATATTTATTTATTATTATTTAGAACTTTTATATCTTGTTCTTCTCTACCCCCGTGGAGGGACTCAGAACAGCTAACAGCAAGAATTCAATGCAGACAATAAATAAAATTTTAAACAACATCCATAAAACAATAGGTTAAAATACATAAAAGATTAAAATACATATAAAACCATTTGCCAAGTTAAAAAACATCGTCCAATCAGTCCACACATTGTGGTCCAATAACTTTAGTCTTTACTGGTCTCCATCATCACTCTGCAAATGCCTGATTCCAAAGCCAGGATTTCAATTGCTTCCTGAAAGTCAGATAACTCCAAATCTTTCATTGTTACTGTCACTTACTTATAGTGGGGTCTCCTCCACTTCTGTGCTAGCATGCCAGCAGTAAACTGGCATCAATGGGTGTGATTCACCTCTTCTCCCTTCACTATTCCAAAGCTGTCCATTTTCATTTATTTTATATCTAATAGCTATATTTGCCTATTTGTGGTTGTTTTTCAAAGCCAGAATTGCAAAATTGCTTGAAAAAATAAAAATTAATTATGGAACAGAGGAAGCATAGGAAGATAGATTATGAGGGTCTGAGAAAGTATGATTACGAGACCATAAAACTTTCAAATCAGTGCAATTGCATGAATGAACTGACATGTGATATCAAAGGTGCTCGACCCGATATGTATCAATGATAGTGTGGCTGTAGTTGAAAGTAGCTCTGTACAAACATATCTTCAGGGTCCCCAAGAATGCAGCCAGAATCTCATTTTTGGATGATCTCATTCTGGATCTCCTTCACCTAAACTCATTCTCCATTATGCTACACTCATTCTGACTTGGCACTTACTCAGGAGCAGTCTTTAATGAATGAAATAAAGATGTGTGGATCTGTCAACCTCTGGGCTCTTCTTTAAATCATCATTAAATTTTTACATATTTCTATATGTTTTTCTAAAACGTGCATTTTTGTGCACATTTTTCAAAGTGTTTTTTTTCCTCCCACCAAATGTTAATTTTTGGTTGCTGTCACAATGCAGTCTGAAATGTTTGGATGTCTGATTACAAACTATGTTTGAAGAATCTGTTCTGTTTAGCAGGTACAAATCGGGTATGCTTCCAGTAAAATTCCTAGCATGAAGATGAGTACATTTAGGCACCAAGGGTCACCATTTGCTAAAATATTCACCATCTGCTTTTGTTCCACTGAACGTAATAACCCAATTCTGTTAAGACAACTGAATTCACTCATGCACATTATAACATCAAGTACCACCATTGTTGATGTTATTTCACAGAACATACCTGCAAACTTCATATGACATGTCTACATGCAAAGTCCATTCCTGTTCAGCTTCTTGTAGTAAACTAAATGCTTTTACTTCACAAGATCTTTGGTCCTCAAAATGAAACTGGCCCTTAAAATTTCTTTCAATGTTTTTTTTTAAAAAGCAATGAATTAGTGTTGAAAAAAACGTGTTTTTAATCTATTTTGAAATATGTGCTGAAAGCCTTTGTCTGTGTATGCATTGCTTTGGGCAATGAATAAATCATCCTAATAAATTAATAAAATCTAAATCATTCAAATCTACTTTTAGAAGCATATTGCATGATGATTAAGATGGCCTTGTGTCTACTTCCCAGAGGACACTCTCGCATTTGAAAACATCCAAGTAGTGCTAACTGAGTTTTGAGATAAAGAGACTATAGTGAATATCCCGTGAGCAGAATGGGCAGTTAAGCAGGTCACTAGGTCACAATCTTCACATTATGGCAAGATATGTTGTGTCTCTAATAGATGAGGGCTCAAATCCCACTCACCCATGGAAACCCAATTGGCAACCCAGGGCAAGTCACACACTCTCAGCCTCAAAGGGAGGCAATGGCAACCCCCATGAACAAATCTTGCCAAGAAATCTTTGTGATAGGGTCACCTTAAGTCACACAACAACAACAACAACAACAACAACAACAACAACAACAACAACAACAAAATTATGGGTTGAGCATCCCTTATCTGTAATGCTTGGATCAGAAGTGTTTTGAATTTGTGGGGATTTGGAATACCTGTATTTGCTTATCAACACATAATATGATTTCTTAGAGATAAGACCAGAGTCTAAACATGACATTTATTAATGTTTTATATATACTTTATACACTTAGCTTGACAGTAGTTTTATACATTATTATTATTATTATTATTATTATTATTATCAAATTATTATGTGCATGAAATAAAGTTTGTGCACATTGTGTCACTCTCTCAGCAATCCATATGGACAGTTTTAAACTTTGAAGTATTTCCGATTTTGAAATTCTGGATATGAAATGCTTACAATGGGTATTTCAAAATCGGCATCTTTCTATAAGTGGAAATTGTTTTCCAATTAGACTACCTCTTTTGATCATTTTGTTGTGATTCATAAGTATTTGGCCCCATTATATATTCGCTCATCTCTTGTACAAGACATGTATATGCATATTGTAAAGAATCACACTAAAGGTTTGTTAAGGAAAGCAACGCTTCAGGTTTACTCTTGCTCCCTAGCTTAGTAGTCAAACTACAGGATAAAGAGGCAAAGAGACAGAGAAATATGTGGGCATAGGGTTTGGTGGCAAGCTTTCTTGGAGCAGTCAAAACTCAGCTATAGAGCACACAGGACGGAGAGCTAGTGTTATGTGGTAGGAGTTTTGTGTTTTAGTTTGAAAGATCTGGGTTGATATTAAGAACTTCATCCCAAAGGATAAGTCAAGTGTTTGGTAGAATTGGTTTCACCTTCAGATTCACTATATCCCATTTTGAAATTAAATAGAATATTTTCTTACCATCACAACTAATCCTTCTCTCCACTTCCTTTAGGGTGTATCCATTTGATTTGCCATCACACAGTAAAGACTTGTTTTCTCCACTGTCCCTCCCCATTTTCTTTTTATATAGATCTCTCTTTTTAATCTTAAGAGTTCAGCTTACAGCCCAAAACACTCCCAACAATATATATAGGAGGGTTATGCTTATGTTCTTACAAAAGAGAGGGGGGGAGGGGGGAAATGCTCTCAAAAATTTCTCTCTGCTATCCTTTTGATAGGCAAAACAAAAGCCTGACAGCACAGCACTAGTTTTAGAGAGGCAAGAGTTCAAAATGACTTTTATGACTGACACAGGATTTGCATGCTTTCTATTTTCTCATGAATGTTTTGAATATCTTGTTTGCTATACCTCCTCAGTCCCAAAATGGCAATGGTGGCAAAAAAGAATCAGTTCTACCCATCTTGGCTCCTCCCTCCATGACAACATTATAATTTTATTTACAAACAGGCAAGGGGGATTCCCATCACATGTTATATTAGATGTTTTTAGACATCTCTATGCAGGGAATTGGGAAATAAGTCACTTGACAATTGACACAGGAATCCTGGGGGGAAACCCACACTTTAGAAATGGCAAGATATCGCTACCCTACATGTGAAGCTTGCATTGTGGGAAGGATACCATCGATGGCAGAAACACTTATTTAATTGCATGTGATGCACTCATTAGTTTTGAACAATCAGATTTGGTTCCCCAGTGAGGTAGGAAATTCATCTGGTGATCTTGGGAGAATATTCTGTCCCCCAACCCAGTTTACCTCAGAGAGTGATTGTGAAATGAAAAGAGAGAAAAGAATGAAAACTTAGTGGAGGAATGATAAGATAAAACATGTGAAGAAATGCATAAAGCTTATATGAATGAAATGTTCACTGTGTAGAACTTCATCTCAAGAGCACTAAAAGAAGGATATATCAAGTTGTCTGTTATGATGAATTACCTACCTTTTAAGCCAGGGAAAGGCTCAGAAAGTAGATCCAAAGTATTTTGGCAGCCATTTTGAGAGATGGTGCATGGAGGCAGCCATCTTAGAGTACCCATTTCCTAGAGGAGGCAGAGCTTAGGAGCTGCCTGGAGGGAAATGTGGAGAACCTTTGTGATTGGCTGGAAGAAAGTGGGTGGAGCTTAGTTAGAGTGCAGGAAAAAATGCCTGAAAGGGTGCATTTTAAAATCTGACAGTTTAGTGAGTTTCTGGTGTTTGAAGAAGTTAGTCAGGTTCTGGTGTTTGAAGAAGGTAGCCACGTTCTAGGTGCTTGACCCAATATGTATCAATGATAGTGTGGCAGAAGACAGTTGGGAGAGAGTGAGTTAAGAGAAGAGAATTTATAGAAGCCAAAGTGGTTATTTAGAAGATAGCTATTAGGTAGGATAGCTGGTATAGAGTATAGACAGATCCAAGGGAAAGGACTGTCTGGAGTTTTAGGAATTCTAGTCAGAGGGAAGTCTGCTAGTTTCCTGTGGGAGTGAAGAGTTGTTTTGGAACCAAGTATTGAACTGATTTTAAAGTAACCATAAGTGTCATCTCATTATTGCAACCATTACATTTAAGTGCCTGTATTTTTGAAATCCACACAAATAAACAACTTTATTCCTTGTTAATCAACAACTGTCTCAAGAGTGCCTCTATGTGAAGAAATTCCATAGTAGTTTAGGGGAACAGCGTTTCCAGATTGGTGGCAGCGACATTTTAAAAGAATCTCAGTGTTATTTACCTCAGAGTTCAGAGCCCTGAGTGTGAATTCAGCACATTCCTGCCTACTTAAAAGCATTGGTCCAACAAGAACTGAAAATTGGGTGGCAACCAGTTTCCATACTAAAGTTACCTCAGAATATTGTGTATTGGGGCAAAGTCTCTACAGCCTCCAAACTTTTAAGTCGTTTTAAATAATAATTTTATTACATCTGTCCGACTTTTTTTTTTTAAACCCTTTTTCAGACGGGAAATCCAACATAAAACCTTTCATCCACATTAAGGACGAACAAAACTCCACTTTGCTTTATGAAGAGACAATTATGCCTATTTGTTTTAAAGATCATTTCTAGTTTCCACGAGGTAGGAGACTGTGCACATTTGTACTTTGGTTTGAGACTACTCTCTGAGGGTGAATCAATACATTCTTATTGTAATATTTAAAGCTAAAACAGGAACATGAAAATGCCATCTTTTAATACTCAGAGAAAAACTGCATTTGTATTTAATCTAAGTGGAGCCTCATAGCTCTAAAATCAAATAGAAAATATTTGCCTGGCCTTTGTAGAATGGGTACTTTACCTAATACAAAAATATCAGTACGTGGGAAGGAGTGAGGTAGATTTATAAACTTAATGAGTCTCCAGGGATTTTCTACAATTCAGTTTAAGTAACAGCAAGTAAACATGTGCAGCCTCCCCACTCCCCCAACCCAATAGATTCACTGCAAAGACTAGAAGTATCTGTACACCGTAAGTTGGAATCTTAAGAAAAATATGACAAACACATTATCTCTCTTCCCATTCAATAACCATTTAAATACATCTACAAAACCAGTATTAAATAGTTGAAAATATTTGAAAATATAGGGAGCCAAGAATGTAAGTAATATCTTGTTTTGGTCTGTATAAACAAGAAACAAAGCTGATGGTGACACAGACAAATTTAAAGAAAGCCCACACCTTAATGACGAACTAAAGGAATAAATCAGGCAGCAATCCTATTCCACGGTTAACCCTGTAACTAACTCGGATTACATGAAAAAGATTGTATTACAGTGGTTTGGAGTATATTTTATGAATTCCGCTCACTTAATGTTTAAACAGAGTAGATAGCCATAGGCCCACCAAAGAGTAAAACATACTTATGTAAAATCCAAATCGTATTAATAACAGTCACAGTGTGAAACCAAAAAAGGGTTGGATCAAACTGAAGTTATGTCTCCTTCTGTTCCCATTTCAACCAATCAGTTCCTCTGGAAAGCAGGACTTGAGTGCAACTGCAGCCTATACCTTATATTCTGTAGCAAATGATAGATAGAAACATGCCATTTCTGATAATGGAGATTATATATGGTCGTCCTGGCTAACAGTTATTGATGACCCAATTTCAATAGATTTATCTAATTCATGCCTACCCTTACTCATCTTTTTTTCTTCTATTTTAACGTTTCAAAAGGCACATATCTCCCTCTTTAAGGAAGTTGCACTGGCTGCATAATCATTTTGGTTATATTTATCTATTCTTTTTACAGAGCTAAAGTATTTTTCTTAGGATTCAGAGCAAGGATACACAAAATTAAAGGTAAAGGTTTTCCCCTGACATGAAGTCCAGTCATGTCCAACTCTGGGGTGTGGCGCCCATCTCCATTTCTAAGCCAAAGAGCTGGTGTTGTCTATAGACACCTCCTAGGTCATGTGGCCAGCATGACTGCATGGAGCGCTGTTATCTTCCCACCAGAGCAGTACCTATTGATCTACTCACATTTGCATGTTTTCGGTATGCCAATGACACTCAAATATAGCTCCTTTGAGGAGCAGTTATCCCCCAGCAACGCCATCTTGAACCTATTAGAAAGGTAGGTTGACAACCAATGAATCACATTGCCTCCAATGCCCCAAACCCCTCAGGTGTTCCAGAAGGATACCATGGTTGATGATGTTGTATGCTACTGAAAGACATACGTGCAGAGAAAAAAGCTTACTTTGCTGTATATATCCGCTTTATAGAAACAAAAATGTTCTCTATGTTGTGTCTTGTTAGATATAAGTTAAGCTTCTCTCCATTTGTGCTGTAGTTGTCATCCTTTCTTTTCAACTCCCTGAAGTGTACCAAGAGCTTGATTAATAAAAGGTCATGTTTGAAGCAGTCATGTCAATATCATTAGCCAGGTCTTGATTCTATGTATTGACCAGGGCTTCAACGGGATCATCAGTGATTGCAGTCATAAAACCCTCTAAAGCTTTCTCATCGATTAGTCTTCAAAGGCGTATGAGGTCCAACAATTCTGTATGATAGATTATAGCTGTGAAGTAGTCTGACCAGAAAATTATTTCTCCGTGAACATTCAAAGATATTATTCACCTTTGCCCACAAACGGACCTATTCGTAGCAGAAAACATCAGCAAGAATGTGACCTGTTGAGGGTGCGGTCATGACACCTATTGGGATAGGCCCATGTTTGTCATGGATGCCATGAAGCTCAAGCTGCATCTGAGACTTCCCTCAAATGAAATGTTGAAGCCACCCAAGATCAAAAGTTAGTAACCCTAACACCAGTTTCAAGAACAGTTCTGTACAATTGATCAGAGAATAGGGTAGCTAGTGAGATGACTGCTTCACTAACAAAATCCCCAGGCTATCCCTGCTCTTCAGACCCAGGTACACACCTTCAATGTGACTCTTCAGTTTTCTAAGTCTGTTCTGGATAAGAATGTTTTTTATGGACCACCACTATTCTGCCTCCCCCACACCAGCCATTTCTCCTTATCTGCTCACTAACAGAGGATCTTGTTAGAAAAGCCCAAGCCCATTGTTGTCCCATCATCCCCCAGCCATATTTTTGTAAAGCATGTCAGAATACTATCAGTTATCTCTTGTATTACAAATATGGAATTGTTATGAATGAATATAACTAGGTAACTGTTCCATATTCATGATAGCCATTTATCACGTTACCATGGTATTATGTCCTGTTGCGTATTGGTACTGTTTCTCAGAAATCATCCATTTTCAGATTTTTCAATGGAGCAATTGCAGTTCCCACCCACTCCATTGAAAAAAACTTGTCCTTATTCATGATTGTGACAATATTGACACAATCATAAATCCCAATCTGATTCACTGGGCATCAGCTTGATGGGGTGAAAGAAGTCTGTTTTGCTAACAATCAGATCATGGGGTGATCACATTTCAGTCAGGTTTGAGGAGGTCAAGACAGAAGAGATAACACAGTTAAAGATATTTTTCAAAGAAGTAGAAATGTTTTGTTCATCATATAAAGGAGACAGGAAGGGGGGAGAAAAAAACCTGTTGCCTGATTTTTTTTCTCCCTTCCTGTTTGTTATACTTAACTATGTAATTGATGTAGAACACTGGCCAATAAAATATGATCATCATAATTACTGCATATTGGTGAATGGATTTTAGATCTTGAGAATACAAAGACCCTCATTGGGGTGAATGCAGGGGCGGCTCAGCCCATTACGCAAAGTAAGCATTTGCAGTACAGTTGATTTTGCCCAGGGGCACTCTTGAGGCACTCTTGGGGGAAAATAGACCTTGACATATGCGAGTTGTAGTTACTGAGATGTATAGTTCACCTACAATGAAAGAGCATTCTGAACTCCACCAATGATGGAATTGAACCAAATATGGCACACAGAACTCCCACGACGAACAGAAAATATGTATCAGTTATTGGTTGTTGTTGGGTTTTTTTTTGGGGGGGGGCAAATACTGTTTGCTTTCCGTTGAAAATTACCTAGGGCCGCATTTGGGTGAATGGCCTCTCCCCTCCTCCTTCCCCTGCATTGTTGGCTGGATGGAAATAAAAGATGACACTTACCAATAGTAGAGAAGAAAGATCATCCTAGGAAAGACATCCTACTTTTCAGATAGTATCTATCTGCTCATGGATATGTTCTGCAGTCTGGAGACCTCATTAGATGATGCCAAAATTGGTGGCATGCACTGGTTTGCCTTCTTCTTTACACCAGAGCACTGCCAGCTCCCAGCTTCCTGTGTTGCTTTGGATACATTGGGGGGGGGGGGGGAGAGCTGAGCAGCAGATCCTTCCATGGGATGGGAAAGTGGGTGAGTCGGCCGATGTGGAACATGGGGCAATGGGTTCCAGGGTGATTCCAACGACACATGTGAAGAGGTCCTTAAACAGCTTCCCTTCTGAAACCATAAGGTTGTATTCAAAGTCTTTCAGCACAGATTCTTACTTTTGTTGTTTATTTGTTCAGTTGCTTCCGACTCTTCATGACTTCGCGGACCAGCCCACGCCAGAGCTCCCTGTTGGCCGTCACCTCCCCCAGGTCCTTCAAGGTCAAGCCAGTCACTTCAAGGATGCCATCCATCCATCTTGCCCATGGTTGGCCCCTCTTCCTTTTCCTTCCATTTTTCCCAGCATCATTGTCTTCTCTAAGTTTTCCTGTCTTCTCATTATGTGGCCAAAGTACTTCATCTTTACCTCTAATATTCTTTCCTCCAATGAGCAGTCAGACTTTATTTCCTGAAGTATGGACTGGTTGGATATTCTTGCGGTCCAAGTCACTCATATTTTAATCATATTTTAAAATTATCTCATATTTTATTGGAAAGTTCATTTCTAAAAGTACAATTCATTATGTAACCTTATGCAGAACCCCACCGAGTAATTTCTTACTGTTAAAATTAAAATTTAGCAATTAATTTTGACTTAAACCTGGTTCATTTTAACTGACTTCAAAAAGTCAGGGAATGCTGAAAGCCTTTAGCCTCCTCCTCCAAAACCACTCTGAAATCAATTTTAAAATAAAAGATATTTTAAAATGTACTTCAAAAGTATCTAGAAAACGTTACTTTTTCCAGCAAAACATAATCATAATGGGTTGTTGTATGTTTTTTTGGGCAATATGGCCATGTTCTAGAGGCATTCTCTCCTGACATTTCACCTGCATCTATGGCAAGCATCCTCAGAGGTAGTGAGGTCTGTTGGAACTAGCAAAATGGGTTTATATATCTGTGGAATGACCAGGGTGGAACAAAGAACTCTTGTCTGTTGGAGTTAGGTGTGAATGTTTCAACTGACCACCTTGATTAGCATTTGATAGCCTGGCAGTTGTTTGGTGTGGCTTGTTATTGCCTGGGGCAATCTTTTGTTGAGAGGTGATTAGATGTTCCTGATTGTTTCCTCTCTGTTGTTTTGCTGTTGTAATTTTAGAGTTTTTTAATACTGGTAGCCAGATTTTGTTCATTTTCCTGGTTTCCTCCTTTCTGTTGAAATTGTCCACATGCTTGTGGATTTCATAATCATAATGTTGTGCATAAGTTAATTTTAACATGTGACATCCTTGCACCCTCATTATTGACAAAGCATTACTTCAAGGCTCTAGTTTGCTGAGAGGCACGCTCCAAAGTTTGCACAAAGACAAGTCCCAGGAATTGTATGTGAATAAATTGCATATAATGCAGTCTTGCACATATCTACAGAGAAAGAAGTCCTATTAAATTCCATGCTCACCAAATGAGATTGCAGCCTCAGCTATGTATGCAAATTTTCCTTTTGAGGAAGAAGTGTAAATTAACAGCTGGGTTTTTCTCTGTTTATTGTGGCCATCAAATTGGCTTCACTTTAAGGAGAAGGAACTCCCACAAACGCTGCTCATTAACAGGCCCGTTCAGGTCTTGCAAGATCAAAGATGTGGCTTCTTTAACTGAACCCATCCATCTGTCATGTTTTTGTGCTTTTTTCCTACAGGTATACTTTAAAATACCAGAGTTCAATATGCTAACAAAATAACATATGGAAACAAGGGAGATTGAAAAAAACCACTCTGTCCTACAGAGAAACCTGGAGCTTAGTGTCCTCTTGGATACATTCAAAGATTCAGAATGCAGTTCACCCTCCTCTAAGAAATACAGGAAAGGCAATGTCACCTCCTGATAAATAGTCTCAAAACAGCCTCATTAAAAGCATTTATTAAGCAAAGAAATGTGATGAAAGAAATAAAGGCAAGAACATTTCAGTTTATTTTTGCCTCTACAATCGAAACCACAGACAATTAATGGACTCAAGAATCCCTTCCCATAATCAACCATATGGCTCTTAATTGGGCTATCTCCTAGCAATATCCACCTCTGCCCACTGGCAGTGAAAATTAATAGCTGATGAACAAACAGGGCACGCCCAACGCATATTCGATGCCCAAAGGTAGTGGCCAAAGGAGGGGAAGAGGACTTTCCAATCACTCAGTAGTTACATGGGTCTACTTTTCTTTTGGTAGGCTTACAGTCTTTTTGTGCAATTCATTTGAGCCACATAGATCATGGCACTTTCAAAATGAACAATAATCTGTTATTATATTTCAAAAGCATCTCGTTATTTATTATTGTTTATTTTCTTTATTTTTATCCTGTGTTTCTCTCAATATAGGAACTCAAGGCAGCTAACACTAAACATGACACAATACAAATTAAAAACAGAGCAAATGCATGAAAATATGAATGCAAATTAAAAAGCCATTAAATCTTTGTGTCTTGAAGCATAAAAAATACATTTAAAAACTACACATGCTGCAAACTCCCAGTCAAACCACCCTGAGCAAGCAATCGGTTTCTCATCATTCCCTAAATGCCTTATGACACCCCCCACCCCACACACACACACACACACACACACACACACACTTATTATTGTTGTTGTTGTTTTTAGCTTCATTTTTTTCTTTATTGATAATTTGTTTTATGAGTGGGTTTATACAATTAATACATGAAAGATGTCAATAATCACATTTCTCTACATCCTTCCATTATCTCCACCTCTTTCATTCAATAATGTCCACTCACTTGTCTAGTATAACTGAGTTCATTCACTTTTTTTCCCTCTCCCCTCCCCCCGCCTCCCTCCCCCTCCCCAAACCCATACCACATTTCCTTTAGAACTCTAACTCCATCCATGAGCTCAGCTTTTCCCATCTCTGTACAATATTTACATTGGCTTCGCCTCCTTTTATCCATTCCGAATATATGAACCATTTCTCTTTAATTTTCCTCATTTTATCTTCCTTCATAGCCTCACCGGTTGCAATTGCAATAATTTCTGATTGGACCTGGTCAAACAAATAATTATTCCAATTAACCATATCCCATTTTTTTGCATCTTTCCATCCCCAAGCTATTACAGCCTTCCCTGCAAGAATCATTGCTTTGAATAGATCCTGATATTTTGGATCAATCTTCCTGCATCCTAATATCCCTAGTCAGTTGAAAGATTCACACCTAGCCCAACTTATAAAAGCCCTTTGTCTCACCCTGGTCATTCCACAGATATATAAACCCCTTTTTCCCAGCTCCAGCAGACCTCACCTCTGAGGATGCTTGCCATAGATGCAGGCGAAACGTCAGGAGAAATGCCTCTAGAACATGGCCATATAGCCCGAAAAAACCCACAAGAACTGAGTGATTCCAGCCATGAAAGCCTTCGACAATACATTATTATTATTATTATTATTATTATTATTATTATTATTATTTGAAACAACAACAAGATGAGTCCAACACAAACAAGATCACTTTGCTGGCTGTTGTATTGGATCACATGTCAGACACTTCCCAAGTGTTTAGGGCTGTGTGATGTATCAGTTAATAATGTGTGCGGATCCCAGTAGCAGATCCCTTTTGCAGCTGGCAGATGTTAATCCTGTCAGCACCGATTGTGTTTAAGTACAGGCCAAGGTCTTTAGGCACTGCACTCAGTATGCTGATCACCATTGAGACCACATTTACTGGTTTGTGCCAGAGTTGTTGTTGTTGTTGTTGTTGTTATTATTGACATTCAATTTTGAGTGTAGGCCAGAAGCAGGAACCCTCCCCTATGGTGTAAATAAAGGACATTATGTCCAGTCATGTCCGTCTCTGGTGCTCATCTCCATTTCTAAGTCGAAGAGCCAGCATTGTCCGTAAACACCTCCAAGATCATGTGGCCAGCATGGCTGCATGAAGCATTGTTATCTGGAGCGGTACCTATTGATCTACAGTTGGACATTATTATTATTATTATTATTATTATTATTCAATCCAGCACATAATGCTCTGGATGGCATCAGATTCAGCAACTAGTGGAAATGCTCTTGTCTCCAATTTCACAAGGCAATTCAGCAGAGGGTTCAGCCTAGTGCATCTGTCTGCCATCATGGTCACTAGACTTGCACCAGAAGATGCTCTAGACAACTGAAGTCAGGCACAGGCTTACACTTTAGTCAGGTCCTTCTGGACGTGACAGCAGTTTTTTCCTAACAAGGGTCTCTATTACATTAAACCATTGTACATCTTTGATACTACTTTAACTGCACAGGTAATATCTCATAAAATCTTGGGATTTGTAGTTTCTTTCGACATTTAGAATTCTCTGCTAGGGAATCCTGAGTCCCTCACCAAATGACAAAGCCCACAATTTTCCAGAATGCCAACTCCAACTCTGGGGACTTGGAAACACGTATGTAATTACTTTTTAAAAGTAATTTTCCCAACTCTGCATCACTTTCCCCCACCCCTTCTCTACAGCAAGTGACAGCAAAAATCTCTCTCCTAGCTCTTGATAGCTTCCAGACCATAGGAAGTTTTTGAACAAATTGCATGGGCAAGTTAATAGCCTACCATGCCTGCCTAGTCCAAACTGCGACATCCAAATAGGTATGAAGCACTTAACAGTCGCTATCACAGTGTACACCAATATTTCTCAAGAAAGAGAATATGCAACAATATAGTATTAAATTTACTTAGATTCAGAGACAATAATGATAGAAGCCCATAATGTGACTCAGGCTGTGTTTAAATATTTTACTTTGTTACAGCCATAAACCAATTACTTTTCCCCCCAGACAGGTTAAAAACTCTCAATACCGAAGCTGTGTGCTACACTGAAGGAACATTTGAAAGCTTCTCATAGCTCAACAAGGTTTGAAAATAAGCTTACAGAAGTTACATTCCCTCTGTTGCTTCCCAACAGGCACAGCTCATGACAGTAAACACATTTTCCAGCCAGTAACAGAAGCCAGCCAGCAACTCAATAAAATAAATCAACCACTTCAAATGCCTTTATATGACTGGATTCGTAGTACTTCACAAAAAAAAAAAAACTTCCAGCAAGGCTCAAAGTCAGACAACTTATTGTTTAAGGGCATTATCTCTTGGGAGAGGCTAAATAAGATTGGTGGGCATTTTGACTTTTGCTTTCCATTTGCACTGCACAGCATAAATGAAAATAGAGCATCAAGCAGCAAAGAAGGACAGGCAATATTAAATAAAATTAGTCTGAAAACAAAATTGTGACAATTCACACTATTCTTTTCCCACTAAGCAGAAAGAGAATAGATCCATAAACGCCAACAGTACAGGGTGAGTCATAATCAAAGTGAATTATAGGTAATTTTGCAATGCCAAGACTAGGAAGCTAGTGCCACATTCACTTGCTCTCTATGCAATCATAAACTGGTAATAAATGGCAATGTCTAATGATTTGTTTGCTCAGCAATATTTGTTTGTTTCCTCATTAACACATTTGGTATCATCTCAGGGGTGTAGTTTCAGGTGAGCACAATATGATGATGATGATGATAATAATAATAATAATAATAATAATAATAATAATAATAATAATAATTTTTATTTGATTAGTCATATGACCATTTCAAAATACAAGGCAAAAAGAAGAGGACAGCCACTGACCTTCTATTTACAGTCAGAGTCTTATTTTCCTGGTTCTTCTTTCAGGAAATGTGCTCTTTTCTTGATAGCTTTCAGAATAAAAAGGCTTACTCTGATTATGGCGGATCTTTCTTGTCCTTGCAAGAGGGATGTCAGAAGATCATTTCTGTTGGGGGACCTGCAGTTGGATAATATTGGATGTAAATAATATACTGTATCTCAGTTCAGCATATGCTGGACAGTCAATTAAGAAATGTTTCGGGGGGCACAATATGAGGACATTATCTCTTGAAATAAGAAGTCTACCCGCAATGAAAATTTCCTTCAGTCCCAAATTTTGAGCATTGAAAATTGACACTGAAAAGTGTTCACACTGAGTATTTAATGGATGAACCTGCTATCCTAAAGCATTTGCACAATTAGAGATAGCTTCAACTTACTGAGATGGTGATCCATGCTAATGTTCTTCTTCATTCATTGCACAACTGCAATGGTTCACTAATCAGTGTCCTGCTGTCATACTTACAGTTAGCGGCATAACTCCACTTGTCTGCAACTCCACTGTTTATTTATTTATTTACAGCATTTTTACCCTGTCCTTCTCAACCCCCAAGGGGGGGTTCATAGCAGCTAACATAGGCAGCAATTCAATGCCACAATAACACCAGTATAAAACATAAAAACATAAAAAGTTAAAAACAGTAACAATTAGTTATATCATCACACAATCACATAATCACATATCCGTTTCCAAATTATCGTTAACAGTCATCAAGATCAGTTCCATGTTCTAAGTGCTGCTGCACCCACTAGCCAAAGGCCTGGTTCCATGACCACAATTTTATTTTTTTTTCCTGAAGGAGGGAGGACACTGATCTAATCTCGCTGGGGAGTGAATTCCACAAGCAGGGGGTCCCCACCAAGAAGGCCCTGTCCCTCATCCCCACCAGACACATTTGCGAATTTTTTTCAAAACAGTATTTTGTAAGAACAATTTTGCAATTCTAGTGAAGGTAGGTTAAAACAATTAATCACTGATGTACTGCAAGGGCAGATGTGGAAGAGTGGGAGAGAAGGACAATCCCATATCCTGACATCATTTTTGTGCCAACATCAGACTCATTGTATGAGGTTAGTGAATGTACTGTGGAATTATTTGGAGCTATTGATAGACTTTTCCATCAATAGCAGAGAATCGGTATATCATGGGGAGGTGGAAGGCCAACAAAGGATTGTGATTGAAACTGTTGGTTTGCCACTTTCATGTAATAAAGTCCTCAGAACACTTATATTTGCTGTGTTTGCATTCCTATACTAACTTTGCTAACCCATTTTCTTTGGGTACCTACATTTAATTTCTAAGTGCACAGCTACAGTGCTACAATTTTAAGAAGTAAAGATAAATTTAATGGGAGAAGGGGAAATCCTTGCTTAAGTAAAGTGAGCCCACATTCTTCCTCTTTCACATATCTACTCCCCTGTCCCACCCACCCACCCCCACCACCAAAGCCCCCCTGTATTCACTGCTATTTTGTTTTTGTTCCCAGAATGACACACAATGGCATCATTGGGTGTGTTTGTGTGTATCTGACTAAACCACACCAGTTCTCACCTTCAAATGTGGTGTCACCAAAATGACTATACAATTTTGTTCAGCGCTTCAACACAATTTTTTAAATAAAAGTATCCCTATAGTTAGATAGTAGGGCTGGGCGGTTTCGTTTCGTTAATTCGTAATTCGTTAATAATTCGTTAATTTTTTTAATTACAAAACGATAACGAACCATTCTGGAGCAATTTTTTTAAAAAAACGAATTTTTAAATACGTTTTGTAAATGCTTCGTATTTCGTTATTGTATTCATTTCGTTATTGTTTTGAGGTCGTTTCGTTATTATTTCCGTATGTCTGGGGCAAGTTTTATGGTTGTTTTTTGTTTAATTAGTGAAAAAAAAATAATATCACACCAACAGTCAACAACAGAGGGAGAGGGAAGCTTCAGAAGTTTTTGGAGGTTTTTTAGCGTATTTCGCGGTCGCGTCCGCCATTAACGAATCGATTCGTTATTGTTTCGGAAATCGATTCGTTAATGTTTTGTAATTTTTTTCACATTTACGAAATTTCATAAATATCGAACTTTTTAAAAGGAAAATTTTGTAATTATTTTAAATAACGAAACGCAAAAACTCCCAAAAAACGAATCGATTTTAGAAACAAATTTTTCCGTTGTTACCCAGGCCTATTAGATAGGTACAAAACATTTTAAGCCCAGTTTACGTGTACTGTATCAATATATCTACAAGGCTAAAATGGTATGGTAAACCTTCTAATGCCTATATGTGCTCTAGAGTCAGAGTTACCATTATTACTTAAATTATAATGATCCTTCAAATCATGTGGATATCTCGGAACATGGTGTAGGACAGGCCTTTATCCCAGGAGAATCCATCTTTTAAAAATGCAGATTTTCCTGGGGGCGTGTCAACACCGACCCCAGAAAGCAAGTGCTTTCTGGAGTGGGTGTCCAGATGCTCTCACAGGACTGGCCTGTGAGCACATCTGGAGGCCCCACCCACCCCCACCACCAAAGCCCCCACACTCCTTAGAAAAGTAATGAAAACTTACCTGGCCTCCATTGCAGGCTCCATTACAGGAGAGCAGGGAGGGAGCAATTTTCCTCTGGAAGAGCTGCTCAGAGCCTGTAATGGAGGCCAGGCATGTTTTCCTTAGTTTTCTAAGGGGTGTGGGGGCTTCGTGGGAGGGATGGGTATTCCCACAGTTTACCCGGCTTATTTGTGGGAATAGTGTCTGAACTATAGCGCAGACACAGGAAGTAGTGGGTTTATCCCGTGACTTCCAAGAAGGTGTGAAATAAATCCACTATCTAATTCACTACAAACCAGGGTTTTCCTGGTTTTGTAGTGAATTAATTTGGGACTGTCCAGAATGTTGCCTGGACAGCCCCTTCTTTATTGCGGTAGATAACACAATAAAAGTACTGTCTGAACGGGCCCACCATGAGTTGCTTCTCTGCATGACCCTAGTGATATCAATGATAGTGCACAATATGTAAAATATGATAAGCACCAGGCTTGTGATGAAATAGCCGCACATCCTATAGGTCAGTGGTTTTCAACCTGGGGTCCCCAGATGTTTTTAGCCTTCAACTCCCAGAAGTCCTAACAGGTGGTAAACTGGCTGGGATTTCTGGGAGTTGTAGGCCAAAACACCTGGGGACCCACAGGTTGAGAACCACTGCTATAGGTAGACTTAACTCTCTAGCATCTAATAAAAAAAAAGCTCAAAAGCCAGGCAAAATAAACAATTTTTATTAGGTGTCAAATGAACCTCTCAGGCAGTTTTCCTGCCATTCATGGATGCCACAGGTGAGAAGGCCTTTGAACCCATCAATGCTTAATGTTTAATCCCATAAGAAAACATAAGAATTGGTTTTGTTTTAATTTATTTAATGTTAGTTAGGTACCTGGCAATGCCTGGGTTAGGTAATTGGTACCACTATTTATTACAAAAGTTTATTGTTTGTTTTCGGATTTTATGAATGATCCCATTAGAAAATGCATAAGAATATGGGTAAATTACCACTCCCATCATCCATTTTAAGCTAAAAATAATCAAGATGATACACAAGGCAAAAGCATTAAACATTGTATTAAATATTTCCAAAACAATATATCAGGGGTGAGATAAGTAACCATCTGAGAGTTGATAGATTTCAGGTCCCATTAGTCTGCCCAACACTGTACTTTCAGTGGCAGCGAAACGATGAGAGTAGGACTCCAATAATATGTAAAGAGCCACCCCTTCCCCTCCCTCACTGAATCTTCTGGTACTTTCATATTTTATTGCTATTACTCAGAATAGGTTTTTTATTATGCAATTACCCAGCTTCATTCACAGAATCATACAAGGGGTCCAATTAATGTCTTAACTGACTTGTAATCTTCCTATACTTTTTTCTTTTTTCCACAGAAAGTCTATTAATGTGACAAAGATGCCTTTCAATTAGAGGCAATAGGAATCATTCCTCTTTTTCTTTAATTTATTTTTGTAATGACTTAAAAACACAGTCACAAAAAAATTAAAAAAGAAAGCAGAAGTAGCAGAAAATGGATTCTTATGCAAATGTTTTTATGTGAATTTACTTAATATACAGCTCTCAAAATGAAAATGTTTTCAACTAAGAAAGATAGTTTTTCAACACTACTTTTCATATATTCTTATTAACCATTGCTCCTCAATGGAAACACTCGTGTTCAGGTTATAATAATCTTTAGTGCAATAATGATATTAATCATTCCATAGTATTTTGGGAAGATGATAACGATAACAATGATGATTGGCAGTCCAAGAGGGCAAAAGACACCAACCAGCAACAGTAGAAGTCAACTCAGAAGCAAGCATTATTGAGTGTAATGGAATATCTTTAAAATACTAAGAATAAAAAAAAACTTTCCTAATCATAGTTTCAAGGTTTTCTAGAAGAGGAAATGGATGAGAAGGAGTTGTAGAGACAAAGGAGAAGGAAGATTATGAGTACAACTAAGAAAGCAAGGTACTTGTTTTGTAGGTTCCCAAACTTCACTATAAGAGAGAACTACTATAAATGTGTACTTGTGTAAACATTTTGAGATCCCCAAGATTCTACAACAGTGTTTCTCAACCTGTGGGTCCCCAGATGTTTTGACCTTCAACTCCCAGAAATCATAACAGCTGGTAAACTGGCTGGGATTTCTGGGAGTTGTAGACCAAAACACCTAGGGATCCACAGGTTGAGAACCACTGTTCTATAAGATGAGGAGAAGGATGTGGCAAAAGACCTTTAGATGGTTTGTTACACCAACGTTCCATATGCCAGTCCCTATAACATCACCTTTTCTGCTTATGTACCATTCAATACTTGGAGGTGATGTTTGCTGCATTAAAACGAATAATTGTTTCTTTACATTTTCGTTACACAAAACATGAAATTTATGAGGCCTATCCAAAGCATTTCTTCAAGCATAGTATGAGCTGCTTGTGATCTACAGTTATGGGAGCAATGACAATTTACATAATATCCTAAATCCAAAGACTCTGCAATTCATCACTAGCAAATGGAGAAGATATGGAAGGGACAATATCAGCTCTATTTTTATATGAATGACTCTTTACCACCCTTTCTTCACTATGCTATATATACATGCAGAAATAAAACTCCAGCAATACAAGCCATTGATATCTAACTGAAAATAAATCATTTGGACTTGCCTCATTCATATAGTCTTCAGCCACACAAGATCACCTCCCAGCAAAACATCCCCTGTATGGCAATAGCTTCATTAAAAGAGAGCAAGAGTTGAGGGCATAAATTTGTGAGGACACATTGATACTCATTTGTGTGCATGTGCCTTCAAGTCACATGTTGACTTATGGTAAATCCATAGTTTTTATAAAGGTTTTTTTAGGAAAGGAGTGCTCAGATGGGATTTGTCATTTAATTCCTCTGAAATTTAGCCTACAGCACCTAGTATTGCCTAGTGGTCTCCCATACAAGTACTAACCAAGACTGAGATCACAGAATCTGCTTGGGAGATCACAGAATCATATAGTTGGGAGAGATTATAAGCATCATCTTGTCCAACCCTCTGCCATGCAGGACTACAGAGTCATACAGGACTTGGTGACCTTGTTTTCTTCTCACCTCTTATACATACCACACTCTTTAAAATGTCTCCACAAACTGAGATTCTGGGTGACAGAGACTTTGACACTGGTAGCCGCCAGAGGCTATTTCTCCAAATGACATTCTCTCTGCAATAATGAGGGACTCAATGCATCCTGAGATATTCACATCAGTTCTACTCCCTTCCTTGTTAGCCCCATTGCCTCAGGAGCAGCAGAGATTATGGCAGGATGCCAAAGTCCATATCTTTTAGTGTGATGCCCACTTGGCAGCCTGAGTCCTCTCCTTCAGATTTAGGGGGGAAAGAGGTTCTGCATCAAAATTCCAACAGGTGAGGTCAACAGGATCACTGCAAATCTCTGAATACTGGGCGAAATGTAACACTGAGTCACACTGCACATTACTGGTGTGCCATAAAAGGACCCTGCCATTGCAATACTGATTTATTCGGGATTCCCATTTTGCAGATGTATTTTGTGGTTTTGTGGATTTTCTGTAACGACCTTTAGTAGCCAAGAATGTTCTTCCCTTGCTTGATGTGTTCTTGTTCCTGCTCAGTATTTGTGACTTTCTGCATTGCTCAAAGTTTGTTTGAAATAGTACATTTGGAAGGGTGCACCCTAATAGGGAAAAGGGTCTCTCTGACCCTGGGTGGACAAAATGAGATGCAATGGTGGCTTCTTCTCCCCAGTTCCTTCACCAAGGTATCACAAAAGGAAGCAGAGAGTGTTGCGGTTTATTAGTCTATACAGAAGCTACCCAGCAGTCTTCCCAGCTCCAGCCCTTAAGTTGAATCACACAGAGTAGAAGGGAAAAAAACTTTTACTCTTGAGTAGTCAAATATGCAGCTTTACAAAGAAAACACACCAGCCTTGGAAATATACATTGTTCATTGCAGAAAAAATAACTTACAAAGTCAGTGCATTAAATTATTATTATTATTATTATTTATTTACTGCACTTGTAGACCGCCGTTCTCAGCCCTAGGGCGACTCACGGCAGTGTACAACATATAAAAACAAATTACAATATAGGCAATATCACAAACAACAATAACAACATCACTATCAATAATACAATTACACTAAATCATTCGCGACGTCTCATCATAGAATCACAATCCAATCTCGTTATCCATGTTCCGTTCCAATCGTCATTGCCAATTGTTGTAGCACTTAGTCAAACGCCTTCTCAAACAACCACGTCTTTAGTCTCTTGCGGAATGTCATAAGGGAGGGCGCCTGTCTGATGTCTACAGGGAGGGTGTTCCACAGCCGGGGGGCCACCACCGAGAAGGCCCTATCCCTCGTCCCCGCCAGGCGTGCCTGTGAGGCAGGCGGGATCGAGAGAAAGGCCTCCCCAGACGATCTCAAAGTCCTCGTGGGCTCATAGGCCGAGATGCGGTCAGACAGGTATTTTGGGCCGGAACCGTTTACATACATACATGCATTATAAATACATGCATTATCTGCTTCTTTCTTGGTAAATAGTCAGCAATTCTTGTAGTATAGTCCCATCCGGTCTCTGATCATCTGATCAGACCTCCTCTCTCTCACACACACCATCTCACTCACTGAATACATCAAGAAAGACTTCACCTGATATACATTAATCAGGGAGTGGCTCACACTTAATTGCTTCAGTGTCCAGGTGTTCTTCCTCAACACACACCCACATAGGAGATGATCCTTGTCAAAACTTAATACACAAATCCATATCCTGTAACAGAGAGCTGCCAGGAAAAGGAGCTGAGCAAGAGCAATCAACATCAACTTGAATCTGTCTTGGTTTCCTCCCCCCCCCCCCCTTCTTGGAATTTCTTCAAGGAGGGCTGGGCAAAGGTAGAAAATGAAACAATGGCTCCATCTACACTAACCATTTAATGCAGCTTGAAAGCAGTTTCAAAATGTGAGGGGTAGACAATGCACATCATGAAAGTGTCCCACCGCCACCATTAAATCATGCCTTAATCTCATTAATCTGAGATAAGCAAAGTCAAGGAATAGTCTGAAATAAAGTCCATAATGTACATCAGCAAACAATAGCATGCCACATCACACACAAAGGTAACTCCACAGAATTTGAAATGCTGCAAATGTCTGTGCAGATACCCAAAATGCTCCACTAGTGATCACATGCACATTCTGGTAGGGGGAGTTGAAATAAACCCACATTCTTTGTGGATGTCAAGCTGCAGATCATACACATTCTGGAACAAATTTAAAGTCACTCTTTGTGGTTAATGTAATAACCATCTGGACCTCAAACAGATGCCAAAAAAATGGCAATGTAATCAGTCACACAGTGACCTCATCACACTAGAGGTTTAAATTTTTAAATTTAAATTTAAATTTAAATCCAGTTGCTTCCTCCTGCAGAATTCTGGGGTGTTCGGTTTAGGGAATAGCTTTTAACAGCCTCACTAAACTTCAAACCCCAGAATTCTCCTGGAGGCAAAATCCAGATTTAAAGTGGATTCATTCACAGTGAAACTGGTTTCTTCTATACTAGTTTGAAACTGACCTCAGTAGTCAGTGTGCATGTACCCCAGGAGAAAAACTGGGAGAAAGGAGTAAAAAAAATAGATCTAGCAGCCCATTAAAGATAAGTTGTTGCCTTAACATTTGTGGCTACCAATCCTCTTCCTCAGGTGCAATTCCAATTACTACACAAAGGGACTGAAATAAATAAAAGCTCATGTTGAACTATAAAATCAGACACTCTTTTAAAAAATCTAGCTTATCTGAAAGCAAAAATAGACAGTGGGAAATGAAATCCCTCTAGTTTATTTGGATTGCAGATTTCCCAAGTGAATGCAGCAATTTTGTGGTCTGTGGTCTATGTAAAAACAGGTCTGCTTTCATTTATTTTCCTTTCTTAACAAAGGTATAAGTATACCAGCACACAGTGCAAAAAGACATGGCAATCATTATAGGTTTTCAGGAGAATACTCGTAAGCTCTATTGTATTTCCCGCAGGCTTCTTGAGAGTTGGGTGCTCCCAGATGGAGAGGAGAGGAGAGAAAATCAGATAAGCAGATGCAGAGATAGATGCTCATGGAGGAAGGGTAAATGTTTACTGCTGTTTTAGATTTCTTGTAAGTAATTTCAAATAATACATAATAAATAATGTTTGGGAATGGCTAATTTCACATTTGTTTGGTTTGGTGTGCCCTTTTGAACCTTTTACTCAGGTACATGAAGTCCTAACTTTAATGTTTCTTTAAAGTATATATGGGTTATCTGTTTTTATTGATGAGGGTATTCTTCCATTCCCTGCTGAAATTTATTACATAGAAGGAAAAGAAAACAAAAACTCAGAGGTGGGTAGAAGCACAGCGCTGAAGGAATTTGTTTTTAAAAGTAGAAATAAAATGTTGGAGAGTGGTGTTAATGGGGGAAAGGGTGTGCTACACTGGATTGTTTGAGCAGATCTGTGTGTTCTGGCACAAAGAAAAACAGACTTTTCAGTAGTTTGGGGTGAGTCTGGACCCAGAGGTGGCCGACTTCACCCTGCTGAATGCACTGCAGTGCCACGTAGGCATTCCTATAGTCCAGCCAGGCTGAGAAGGCATTAGCCCTGTTGGACTGCATTTTGGACCAGGGTTCCGCAAACATTTTAAGTAGAGGGTCAGTTCACAGTCCCTCAGATTGTGAAAGAAATGAAAGAACAATACAATATTTAAAATTAACAGTTTTAACCAACGTATACTAGTATCTCAGTGAGAGGAGTGGGTCTGCTTTTGCATGATGAGTTAATCAAGTTAATTAAGATTATTGTGAGTTGTGTGCCTTCAAGTGGTTTCAGACATAGGGCGACCCTAAGGCTGCTTCCACATAGCTGCATAAAAGCCAGACTGAACTTGATTTTATGGCAGTGTGGACTCAGATAATCCAGTTCAAAGCAGATATTGTAAATTATTTGCCTTGATATTCTGGTTATATGGCTGTGTGGAAGGATCCCAAGTCTAAAATTTAGGGTGGGGCCCAGGTACATGGCCTTGAAGGGCTGCATCTGGCCTGTGGGTCTTAGTTTGGGGACCCCTGCTCTGCAACATCACTATTGTTGCTCCCAACCTGGACAGATTTGTACCAAACTTGCAACATGACTCCTAATTCTTCTAAGTATCTGCCTTCTGTGGCTCTCCTGAGATTGAACCATTTTCTATGTACAAATCAGCAACTCCTCATTGGATTCCACTGCCCAGGAGTCTTGTTCAGTTCCTACCTAACATCTCAGTTTGTCTCAGTCCCCTGATCCTAGTTTTTGGGATTCCCAAGCCTCCCCAACTAGTCACTCACCTACCATAATCATCAATCTTAGGGCCCTTCCATCCAGCCATATAACCCAGAATATCAAGGCAGAAAATCCCACAATATCTGTTTTGAATTGAGTTATCTGAGTCCACAATACCATAAATTCCAGTTCAAAGCAGATAATGTGGGATTTTATTCAGAGGTGTAGAAGGGGGCTAAGTTTCTAAATCACAGATCAAATTGTCCATCCAGTTCAGATCAGTCAAGATAAAATTAGAGGTGGAACTGAATAATTAAATCACGCTCCAAAACAAATCAGGCTTCCTTTGTGCAGCACTCTGAGAAAATTGGACAACAAATAGTGGTTTTAAATTAAAACAACCTACATATAGAGGGAAATACTTTAATAAAAGAAATGTACACACAATTGGGCCCAGTAAAGGTTAGAGACAGACAAATTCCTTTAAGGGATATACTTGTGTGTGTGTGCCATAACATCAGCAGTAAACAAATAAAACACCAAACATTATTCAAGCCATCCAGGAATTATCAACACTCAAAAGGGACCACAGGAGAGACACATTTAAAATGAATGAGTTTCTTCACTGAAGTTCATTAGGGGTTTATGGTGTTTGTTTCACTGCCCAAATGTGTCCATCCACACATCTCTGTGGGATTTCAGTGCTTTTCTCCGTGTCTCATGTTTTGCTTTCAGATAAGCCTTGTTCCCTATGGTGAACGAACACATACTTTTGATTCACAGTTTCCCCTTGTCAAATATTGTTTATGGGTTTTCACAGCAAAATAAAACCCTCAGAAGATGTTCACCAGATTTAAGTGTAGAATGTACATGCCCAAACGTAGCACAGTAACTTTAAAACCATCTACAGCCCTAAAGCAGAAAGTAATTGTCTAAATTAGTGACCAACAAATTTGTTGATTTGTTTTCAAAAACATTTCGTTTTTTCAACTTCATTTTCTGTAATTTCTGCATCAGTTTGCATTTTTAAAAACAACTGATTAACGTCCACATGCATTTTTCCATATATAAAAACCTATGTTCATTTCTGCACACAGTGTTTCTTCATATTGGGGCTCTCTGTTCCAATGGCACCAAATTTAGCAAGAAGTTTTCCCAATGATTCTCTTTTGGAACCAATTATGTTACAGCTGATATGAGTTTGATTTAATGTATTTGAGATTTGAATTGTAATTGTAATTTCAGGCCTGAATTGTAACTGAAATTTGAAATCTGAATGTTAATATCTCCCATTGGTGTATGTTAGGGGGAAAAGGATTCACGGATTATTATTTCCACATAGCTAACTAGAAATTTGGAGACATGCTAGCCCTCTCAAAGCATGTGTATGTGTGTGTGTGTGTGTGTGTGTGTATAATTGCAGATAGATAGATGCTAGGTTGTTGTATTAGTCACATTTAAAGTCTTCCTTTTAAAAAAGCAGCCATACTCACCCTCCCCCACCCCATGTGTTTACATGAAATGTAAAGATATTTAGAACTAGTCCCCTCCATAGGGATTAATCCTGCCAAGTTAGAGACAGATGGATCCTATGGTGTTCATGCTAGCCAGCTTTAAAGTTTGTTTGAACATAAGGTTCGCCAATATGCTTGCTATGTGTTCAGTCTTTACAGCAGACTGAAATAAAGGTCAAACCTATCGTTTTAAAGTATAGACTGATATAGGTAGGAATAGGAAGTTAGAGAACGGCCACTTCCTATAAAGATACTTCTGAAACAATATAAATGCACATACAAAGAATCCACTACCGCTACTGAAAAAAGAGTAAGAAAAACTGAGATCTAATTGGGGAAGAGCTGGAACAAGAAATTGAAAGTTGTTTATTGATAAAATAAAAGAAGCTTCAATAAACACAAAACTACGGCGAGGCTCCAGGGAAAGCCTTTCAGAGCAGTTCCAGACAGGGGCAAAGCCCAACCCAACCCTAGGGAAGTTCTAAGTCTCCCTGTGAGCCTGACCATACAGGGCCCATAGCCCATTAGACCCTAATGGGCTATCTAATTAATTCAGGATAAAGCAGGGCTTTCCTGTTTTGTCCCAAAAGCATTCGTTTTTATGTGGGGCATCATTTGGACACCCTATGTAAAAATCCAGGAGGGCACACTTTTTCTACCCTGTCTGGATGCACCCTCAGATATTTTCCTCCTGCTAAAAGAGAACTGCTGGGGGTTTTTTGGTGGGGGGGGGGGTTGTTGCTTGTACTGTATGTACCTTCAAGTTGAATGCAACTTCTGGAAACACTTTCCTGGGGTTTCTTGGTAATATTTTATTCAGGGAGAATTTGCTATTGCCTTTTTCTTAGGCTAAGAGGACGTGACTTGTCCAAAAGTCACCAATGGTTTTGAGAAATTTGAGTTCTGGTCTCCTTAGTCCAACAGTCAAACACTGTTATACTTTGCTGACTACAAAAAGACATCTGGGGGTGTATCTTTCCTTACAATCACTGAAAAGGGTTGGTGAGGTTTTTTGCTCCACATTTGAAGCTTGAATTGTCAAAAAAACAAAGACCAGCATCATTCACTCAACCAAACTTTTCATTACATAATACTCTTTGGCTGCAATTTGTAGATGTATTCTCAATTTTCTTTTACCATCTTTTACCATCAAGAATGTCCGACTCTAGGGATTGGTGCTCATCTCCATTTCTAAGCTGAAGAGCCGGCGTTGTCCATAGACACCTCCAAGGTCATGTAGCTGGCATGACTCCAAGGAGTGTCATTACCGTCCCACCAGAGCTGTACCTATTGATCTACTCACATTTGCATGTTTTCAAACTGCTAGTTTGGCAGAAGCTGGGGCTGACAGCGGAAGCACACATAGTTCCCTGGATTCGAACTTGCAACCTTTTGGTCAACAAGCTCAGCTGCTCAGCAGTTTAACCCACTGCGCCACATTCTTACACAATGGAATTATCAATTAGTCCCATCTGTAGTAGACTATTATACCAATTGTCAAATGGTGAGTCAACATATGAGTAAATCTCAATGATCCAATAAGAAAATTAAATTAATTTTAAATTAAAAATATGATTCAGGTGATAATGTTAAACACCACTTATACTTTGAAGCCATTGTGTTAATGTTTGATTGCATTTCTCCTTCTGCAAAGTATTAATTAACAATACAAGTTACATAGAATATATTTGCAAATGTTTATTCTTGAATACAGAACAGACTGGTACCTCCATTTCAAAAATAACAACCTTAAAGTTTACATCTAAGGGAGTGCTGTAATTTAACGTACAGAAACACCATACAGACATTCGGTTACTTCCCTTGGCTGAGCTATTTCAAAGACGTTAAGAATAAAGTGAAGGATGAATGTTATCTTGGAAGACCTTGAGGGAAATGTATAATTTAGGTTTGAACTTCTGTATAAGCAAACTGCAGCACAAAGTGAGCAATAACCTGGAACAAAATTGGCAGCAAGGTGTGAGCAAGCTATTTGAAAATATCTTGTTGATGGAAATGAGAGTAAAGGTGAGGAAACATGGTGAGAGTGAGAGATGATCACTGTCTGGTTAAGATACAATTCTAAAAAAGCAAGGAGGAGCTACATGTCAGCAGATCCAAAGTATTTTAAAAATAAAAAGAGAGAGAGAGATTTGAGTTTTGCAAGCCTGTCTTGAGTTAAAGCAGATGAGACAATAATAATTAATGGCATGAATGTCATTTAAGAGAAACACTTGATTTGGCAGCACTTTTAAAATATGCTCCATGAACCTTGCGAAGTGTCAAAATGAAGGAAAGAACAAATGAGTTTACCCCTTTTTGTGAAGGTTACATAAATGCAAACCATGCTAGAAGCAACGGCATTGTCAATCCAAAGGGAAAATACATTTAATGCTGGGGTGTGGGATAAAAGCCTTCGTACGAGATTATAATACCAAAGGAATGCTGTTATCATAACTTCACAGCTTTCCCTAGTTTAATATTTTAAATCTGAATTTATAGGGTATGGAATTGTAGCAAGAATGGTGACAATGTGACCTTCCAAATACCACTGGATTGTATGTATTCACCAGTATCCCTATGGTAAGCTATGCAGGGAATTGCAATCTGGCGACGTCCCCACTCTCCTGTCCACCCCTCATTTAACTTTCAAAAACAAAAGAAAAATCTTGGTAGAAACCTCTAAACTTGACATATTCCTGGGGCTTGAAAATGAAACCAGAGATCTTTGGAGAGAGGTCGGTAGGCTTTTCTTTGGTTTCTAAAGGCCAAAAGAGGGGCAAGAAAGGGAGGCTGAAAATGCCATCTCTCTTCCCTGTGCTGCCTGAGCCTGGGGAGGAGGGCTGGCTGTAGGGACTGCCTGCTTGGATTCCACATGAAGATCCCAGGAAACAATTCCTACTACCTCCATACGTGCAAAAGTTTTCTAATGCGCCAGACCTTTGCAGGTACTTTGTAAATTTGAAATAAATTTGGATAATCTGTTTTATTCCAGATTGAAACAGATGGGTGTGAAACATCATCTGGACACCTCAAGTGAATCTGTTTCTGATCCTACATTATGTGGCTGTTTAGATGGGGCCAATTGGATTTGATGTGGATGGCTAGGATGGTTTTAAATGGTGTATTTTAATATTTGATAAATGTTTTTTAATGTTTATGTATTGTATGTGAATCTGTGTCCCAGCATTGAAGACACATGAACAAATACAAACATATTCAAAATGTCTGTATATTTTCCACTGTGTTCTCAAGATTGCTTCCTCTTTCAATGGAGATTAACAATTTGAGGCACATCTGTTCTGATATTATCATGCAGCTTGGGACCAGTTTGAGCAGAACTGGTTTAAGGCCAGGAAATTGTTTACATTAACATGGGGTCAAGTTGCTCTGTGTTTTTTTTCCCATTTCCGGGAGAGATACTCACTAGTGCTCAGGAGGCATATGGGTTTTAAAAAGGGGAAAGTGATAGCAGCAGAGGTAATCAATTATGCCTCCCAAGATGTCAGGTCACATTCCCCTGCCCAGCCCTTGGGACATTTTAAGTCAGTCCCAGTTCTAGATTCTATAATACACTTCAATAGAGGTGAGTGTTTATAATGCTCTTTGTATTCTGAAGAGCCAATTTTGCCATGAGTCTGGGGACCTCATCACATGATGGGATTTCCATTTGGGATCCAAGCAGGCAGCCCCACAGCCAACCCTCCTCCCCAGCTTCACTTTCGGTGGGGCTTCATGAGTCAATTGGGGTGGGAGCATCGTAGGACTCTGTGCTGCCAACACAGGAGACTCCCCATGTTCCATTTGGAAAAAATGGGCTAGCAGTGGGGAGCTGTGTGGTGACACTTCTCCACGTGTGATGGGAAAGTGTCTGCGGGTGGCGAAGTGGGGCACAGGTGCCAGAATGGTCCCACTCCCCACCCCATTTCACCACATGTGGTGAGGTCTTAGAATACGCAGTGCATTAAAGGGATTAAATCAGTCTTTCTGTGAATTTTTAGATGTGTTCTGTACACTCTTAAATGTGCACTGCAGTACTCATTGGTGCTGTGCATCTTGAAGCTGCGTTATAGTGTCAGTGTAGATGGGGCCTTAGAGAAATTATCTTTTTGGACCAGAATCCCCTAGTCACATTCTTCCAACCTCAAAGGAACTTTATAGACATTTCTACAAACCTGGATGCGACAAAAATAAGGAAATGCATTCTAAACATCACCTGTTATTTCATTTACTTTTGTTATAAATGAAAGTCATAACTGCATGTGGGATAACAGTTGCTTTTTGCTCTTTCTCTTGGTGTTACAATGCGGAACTTAATTGTTACACCTCTGAGAGGACTGTGTTCCTTCTTGCTTGCCATTTTTGCAAGAGAACTAAGCGTCTTGTCAAATCAGGGCTTAAGCCACCATTGTCAGATCAGCCATAAGGTAAGTCACACATTTTCTTCTTTTGCTGACGCCTCATTATGTGACAATGAGAGCAAAGCCTGTATAAAATCCCTGTGCTTTGCTTGGCAGCTGCTCATAAAAAAGGGACAGCTTTATTTCCTTCAACATGTTTTGACAATGTTTTCCCTCCTCCCCCTTTTGGCTTTTCCTCCTTAAATACTCTGTCAGCACTGATGAGCCAAATAAGTGTGAGTCAAAATGGTTTCTACCTTCTCTAAAAGCAAGCAATGACCTCGGAAGTCCATTTCATTCATTTATTTATATATTTATTATTGCCAGGTTTGCATTTTGACCGTGCACAATTACCATATCTCAACCTCACTACACTAAAAGTCTGCTGCTGTCTGGACTTAATAGGGAGTGTCAGTCAATATACATAACCATAAGCTTAATAGTTTCTGACACAGACACACACTTCTTGATTTCCAACGCTATAAATTGGTTGCATATATAGCATGTTCAATTGGCTCCTTTAGGGAAAAAAGTAATGACTATAAGGAATAGATATTATTTTTGCACATGTTTGTATCATTGGGCAGTTTTATGTTATTTGCAATAACCCAACAGCACTAGTATCCAATTTTCAGAACTAATTTATACAGACATTATATGTTTTCATGAGGTTCAACTAAAGCAGTAGACCTTCTGTGATTTCCTGAAGTCAGCAAAACCATCTCAAACGTGCAGTCTTGTTTGTGGATGTACTTTTTTTTAAAGTGGTCTGTTCTACAAATGATTGTCATTGAATAATTTCAGTGGTCTTTTGAAAATCACTGGTGAGACTGCTCCAATAGTAGGGCTAATATTGTCATTAGGTTGTTGGGTGGTCAGCCATGGACAGTCCATTGACCTCACACAGGGTGTGTTCTTACCAATTAGATTAAACCGGATCATGAATAGTTCTAATTCAGTCACAAATCATAATTTTTGAAGAATACCGATACTTTACCATTCCAAGTATGGACAAATTTGAATTGCTTGTCTGTAAATTTTGAAGAAAAACTGCCTCAAGGTAATGCTGGTTGCCAAGGAAAGGAATGGTCAAGGGGAAAATGTTTATATGCTGTTTCATTTTGTTTCATTATCATAATGAAAGTTAGAGGTATTCTTGAATTATTTTTAGTTATAATTATGCTGATTTTGGATTCGGCTTCAGCAAGATATATGACAACAGTGGTGGAAAAATGTTTGCTCATTAGTTGAAAGGCTCCCATTTCTTTATACAAAAGAATGAAGCAAGAGCAAACACACCTAAAAACACTAATTTAAGAACTCTGTGATCTTTTTTAAAGTTATGAAATGCTTGGGAGAATAAAAAAACTTTACCCTATACCAAAATAACATTAATGTCAGCTTCAAAGTTTCACTTTCCCATCTCTCTCTCTCTCTTCTAGGCAGTTGACATGTCAGTTTTAGTCTAAAAACAGATTGAAATGGATCCAGGTAATCTGTTTCATTTAAGAGTTGCTCAGCAACCACCTGAGTAGTGTCCCATAAATGAGCAGTCAGCTTCCCCCCACTTCCAAATCTAAAATGGATGTCACTTCCATGAGAGTTGAGAGCCGTTTTCCCAGCTCCCTGTACTGGCTGGACAGTTGGAGAACATACATGCCTGCAAATGCTAGTAGCTACCAAATAACTATTTATTTATTATGTATTTATTTAAAACTTTTATATCCCGATCTTCTCTACCTCCATAGAGGGACTCAGACCAGCTATCCTGTTTGTGTAATTGACACAAACAGCGACGTTATTATGTTGTTTTTGTAATTGACACAACAGTTTTTGGAAATGCTTGCATCCATGTGGCTGGCTGGTCCCCTCATGAAAGTTTTCAAAATGAGAGATTTGACACCTTGTCACAGTGTATTGTAACTTAACATCTTCCCAAGCATTTGGGGTTTAGCTGGGAGGGGAAGAAATCGCAGCAGGGTGCTTATGAAACTTGGAGAAAAACAGAGGCGAGAAAGGGCTCCTGACTGCAAACAAAATGACACCACTTTGATAAACACAAACAAACTAAACACAGTAGCTCTCAGTAATGGTATTTGGGTGGAACAGGAAGAAAGCTTGTGCTATATTGAAAGTTGGGGGCCAAAAAAAAAGAAGAAGGGGCGGCTCTAAAATATCAAACATAAGCCAAACCATCCAAGTAATTCTGGGAGCTGAAAGTAACTTTCCCCAGGTTTGATCTGAAATGCTAAGGGGTACAGAGGGACGAGTGAAAATGTTGACATGAACACATGCCAAACATTAAGACAGCTGGAAAGTCTCATATCAGTGGGGTGGTGGCTCCAGGTCTCATTGGATGTATTTAAGGAGCCGAGCCCTTTTAGAAGCACTTCTCTGGCATGAATGCCATTAGCCACCACTGGGGGAAAGTCCATAGGTAGAAGTGGGATGTGAGAGGATGCTCGACCAAAAAGAAAAAAGAAAATAGTAATCTCAAATAAAAGAGTATGAATTTTTGTTCCATTCATCTTACATTCTGACATAGTAGCTTCTTTGATCAGTTTCTGCTAATCCTACATAAAGACTAGTTTGGTGTTGGAAAAATCCATTAAGTTTTGGACTGAGTGCAAAGAGTTCCTTCTGCAAAAGTATAGACAAAGAAATGGTGAAAGACAAAGGACAAAAGAAAAAGAATCAGATGACATAAAGATTTGAGTTTTCAAGTTTGGGGGAATCTGATATTATTCTCTCCTTGAACATTTCATTGACTGGCAGCTTTGTCAGTAAAGGCAAATTGGCATGATCAATAGTCTCAACAATCTTCAGAGAACATGATCAATATTGCTTTTTCCTTCCCAAAATCAAAATCCCCTAGGAAGACCAACTGAATTCATGTTAATAAGTCGTTTGAATCAAGGGATGGCGGCAGGTAGTTAGTAGTTACTCCTAATGTGAGAAGTGTTTTATTTGTTTAGATATTCATGGGGGATTTCTTTCAGAAAAATATACATGTGCTGCAGTCTATTGCCTATGTGCTGCAAAGTATCCAGTAGAGCTGTCTCTCCGTTCAAAACAATATTATTTCCTCTATGCACCAAAGCTCCATATGTGTGTTGAGCATTTGCATCCACAGGGAACCACTGAATTAATGTAGCACATGGAGCCATTCTTTAACTGAAAATAGCACAAAGCCCTTTATACTTTAGTCTTAAATTTACAAGAAATCACCACATGAATGTAATCATATTGATCAGGCCATTAAGAAATGAAGCTTCCTACCCATATAAACATGTGACTTCCACTGAAAAGAAAATGATTTCCTCCATACACAGAAGTGCCATGTGTGCACTAGAGCAATTACATCTGGAAGATGTTTCTGGATAAAAGCACACAGTCACTTTTAAGACATAGAGATATTGTCCACTGAGAGGAACAAAAGTTCCATATGCATACTGGATCATATGCCATTGTGGGAAATCACCAGATTAACTCAATTTGTCTACAGATGTTCTCTAAACTGCAACCTGAGTGGTGTCAAGTGAGAGAAAGTATGACTCATTTGTAATACCAGACTAGATTTCAAAGAGTTCTCTGAATTTTCTTAGCACTCTGGAAACATATCTGAACCAGAGTACTTTATATTCTACTACTTTCTTTAGTGTTCATGGCAGGAAAACAGATCTGCCATTTTACAGTACAATTAGTAGGAAGACTTTCCTATTAACATTTAATTTTCAATACTGCCTAGTTGTCTCAGCATAAGCAATGATTCATGGCATTGACCTTTGTGGGTGGTAAGGGTGGGAATACATGCGAGGTATCACCTTGCACAATGCTCCAGTCTTTCCCCCCATGATGATCTCAACAGCTTTCATCAACTGCACCTGCAGGAATACCATGTTGAACATTTAGCACAATCATGAACAGAAGAGAAAATCTGCATACTAAACTACTAGATAAAAGACTCATTTAACTGGTTGTATATGATTGAGGCCTGTCCACCAGCTGGCAGATACAAATGTTTTCACTGTAGACAATAAATGAGGCCAGTGAGTGTAACAGAAATCGGAGGACACTCAAGGAGAAAGCTAAGTTTGGTTTTGCAGCTGTGACTCCCCCCATTTTCAGCTTATTGACACCAAGGTTAATTGCCATTACTTACTTGGCTACATTTTCCAACGCACCCAACATCCCCATATATGAATTGTTGATCCTTTAAGTAACATTTTAGTATAATGAAGTTATTTAGGCAAAGGTGTTAACATATATTTCTATTATAGGGCAAATGATGATGGCACAACAGCCTATTAGTACCATAGGCAAGTACTAGATAAGCATATATGAAAAACACAGTATACAATACACTTTGATTTAGATGCCAATTCTAGCGCAGTACCAGTTGATGTACCTGAGGCATCTGCTGGTTCTAGTTGATGGATTTGTTTCAGCTTGTTCAGACCGATGACATGGACAAGATTCTTGGAGCTGTGAGAGCAACCACCTGTGCTCTACACGCTTGCCCTTTCTGGCTCGGCTCATCAAACTTGCTAGTGGGGGATTGACTGAGTGGTTCATGAGGATCATTAATGTCTCATTGGAGCAGGGACACTAATAATGGCTTTTAAAAAGCCATTACTAGTCCTACTTTAAAGAAGTCATCTCTGGACTCCTCAGTACAAAATAACTTCCTTTTCTGGGCAAGGTTCTGGAGTGAGT
Source organism: Anolis sagrei (assembly GCF_037176765.1). NCBI lineage: Eukaryota > Metazoa > Chordata > Lepidosauria > Squamata > Anolidae > Anolis > Anolis sagrei. The sequence continues at coordinate 186,851,235 of NC_090021.1, forward strand.
GGTGGCTTCTCAGCTCCATGAATTCTTGGATGAAACTGATTATCTGGATCTTTCACAGTCTAGTTTTAGGCATGGTCATGGAATGGAGATGGCTTTGGTCACCTTGGTAGATAGCCTCTGCAGGGAACTAGACAGAGAGTGTGTGTCCCTGATGGTTCTCTTGGATCTCTCAGCAACTTTCAATATCATCTATCATAGTATCCTTCTGGGTCAGCTCTCCAGTATGGGTCTTGGGGGCATTGCTTTGCATTGGCTCCACTCCTTCCTGGAGGACCATTCCCAGGTGGTGATGTCAGGGGACACCTGCCCAGACCACTGGCTTTTGACCTGTGGGGAACCACAAGGTTCCATTCTATCCCCCATGCTTTTCAATATCTACATGAAACCTCTGGGTGATGTCTTCTGGAGTTTTGGAGCTGAGTGCCATCTCTACACAGATGACACACAACTCTACTACTTTTCCACCTAAATCCATATGCTCCCCAGATCCTGGACCAGTGTATGACAACTGTTATGGACTGGATGAGGACTAATACGTTAAGGCTTATTCCTGAGGCCCTCATGGTCAATCACAGGGCCAATTGGGGTATAGGGTGGCAACCTATGCTTGATGGGGTTACACTCCCCCTGAGGACACAGGTCCACAGTCTGGGGGTCCTCCTGGATTCAGTACTGATGCTTGATGCTCAGGTGTCGGCTGTTGCTGGGAGGGCCTTCACACAATTAAATCTTGTGTGCCAGCTGCAACTGTATCTTGAGAAGCCTGACATAGCCATGGTGGTCCATGCATTAGTTACATTTGGAATGGATTGCTGCAATGCGCTCTATGTGGGGTTGCCTTTGAATACAGCATGGAAATTGCAATTAGTACCCATATCAGCAGATTACTAAATGGGCCTAACTATAGGGAACACACCATGTCTCTATTGAAGCAGCTCCACTAGCTGCCAATATGTTTCTGGATCTGATTCAAAGTGCAGGTTATTACCTATAAAACCCTACACGGTCAGGTCCAGCATATCTTCATGATCGCAACTCCCCCTATAAACTGGAACAGGCTCTAAGATCTGCTGGGGAGGCCCTCCTCTTGATCCCACCTCCTTTTCAAGTGTGGTTGGTGGAGATGAGGGAGGGGGCCTTCTCGATGGTGCCCCCCCCCCCCCAGCTCTGGAATGACCTCCCAGGGAACTTAGGCAAGTCCCCACACTACAGCACTTTCAGAAAGAGCTCAAAACTTGGTTCTTTCTACAGGCTTTTGATAATTAATTTTATGGATCTTTTAGTTAACAACTATTGTCCTATTTTATTGATTCTATTCCTCTTTTTAATTTTATATGTCTGCTTTTAAATGTGTTACTGGTTTTAATGTTGAGATATTGTATTTTATATGTTGCATGGCACCATTGTGTGCTTTGTAATCTGCCCCATGGTGGTGGAGTATAAATAAATTATTATTATTATTATTATTATTATTATTATTATTATTATTATTATTTATTAACACAACAAGATGAGTCCACAGCAGACACTCCACTGGCTGTTGTAGTTGATCACAAGTGTCTAGGACTGTGTGATATTGTCTAGGACTGTGTGATGTATCGGCGAATAATGCATGCAGATCCCAGTAAGGTGGCCTTCTGCAGCTGGCAGATGGTAATTTTGTCAGCACTGATTGTGTTTAAGTGCAGGCCAAGGGACCATTTTGACTGGCTTGTGCCAGAGTCTTTGCAGTCATGTCAGCTTTTTCAGTTGTTTCTCTTCAGTCCTGCTGTCACCTGGGATTGCATCATTGACAATCCATACTTTGTTTTTTAACACAATTGTGAGGTCAGGAGTATTGTGCTCCAAAGTCTGAATTCAGAAGTCCCAGAGTAGCTTGACATGTTCACTCTGTAACGTTTTCCGGCCTGTGATCCTATCAGTTCTTTGCCACAGGTAGATGGTATTTGTGGTACAAGTTCCAATTAATCATCTGAGCAACAGTGTTATGCCTCTGCTTGTAGTCTGTGTGATCTTCTTGCAGCAGCTGAGGATGTGATCTATTGTTTCTTAGTGTCTTTAAGGAAAACAACTGTTTTTCTCTTAAGATTTGTAAATAATAACAATCTGTTCTCTAATACTTTGTTGTGTGAGTGTTTTGAAAAGTAAATTATGTCCCATGTTTTATTGGTTAGTCTCAAGTAGAGTAGATCATCTGAATGATTATTCATTAAACAGTGAGGCAACTCAAAGGTAAAATTGTTTGCTTTAATGTGTCTGTCCTAGTTAGAAATAACTACATTTCATTTTAACAGCACTTGGCTCCGGCCATTCATACCTTGGCTATTTTCTAGGGGTGTGCAATTTTGAAAGAAAAATCCTTCACAATTTTAGTGCCATTTTTGGACAGCCCCCTTTTCCATTTTCCAGGAACTTCCTGATATCGGGAGGAGTGAAATACCATTTTCTGGGGTGGCAGCCATAACTTCCAGTTGCAATCTGGCCAGTGGCAACAATGGGGTGATTTCCTTTTTTTTCATTTTTTAAAATATATTTTGGGGGGTTAGGGGGAAGGAAGTTGCAGGACAGAGCACAAGCAAGCAAGAAAATAGAGAGGGCTGGGAGAAATTGTGTTTAAGTGCAAAGAGATTTAAATTCTTCCCATAGGGATGCAGGGGAGTCAGGCTTCCCTTCTTTAAACCACCCCACCAAAAAAGTAAAAAATACTTAAACACCCAAAATACCTTTTAAAACTCACACATACCCCCACCCTCACTTCCCTACCCAAACAGGGGGAAAGAGACTAAAAGATATTAAAATACCAAGTAAATCAAATTAGATTGCTAAAGGAAAATAATTGAAGCAAAAAAGTGATCCAAAGTAGCAACTGCACTAAATGATACAATGAATGGAGCTAGCTAGCACACAATCTCTTGTTCTCAACAGCCAAAAGAAAATTGAGGTGCTCACCCTGGCTTGGCTAAAAGACATGGCTTTCTTCTTCTGATTGGCTCAGGTAGCAGAGCTCACAACGAAACCCCGTGCACACATGCACAGCTGCAATTCTACATGTACCCAAAAGAAACTGAAAACAGACGTTATCGGCCACCACATATTTTGTTGTGGCTGAAAAAAATAGACCCACACCACCCATGCTGTTACAGGCAAGTTGATGCCCAAAAATGTCACCATGCACAACCCTGCTATTTTCTACAATGCACTAGATGATAAAAAAAAAACCAGCTAAAGTTTATACTTCATTGCAAATAGTGACTTTTCCAAAATGTGATCAACTGAATGCTTATTGGAACGTTCCCATTACCAGTTTTAATAACCTTAAAAAAAAACCCGTACATTACACACACCCCAAAAGAGGATCTGTCAAATGAATAATAAGCGTTATATAAGAATCACCAAAGTACCAGAAATACTTAAGGAGTCCCTGGTATATTTCCATAATTCTTAGTGGAATGTGAAGTTACCTGTGATCTCTGAATCCCTCATTCCCGTATTTAACGAAAGGGCTTTCTTTTCAATTGAATAATTATCAATCTGTCTACCTTCTTTCACCCTGATACAGTTAATTAAGCTGATTATATAGTTTCTCAAACTTTTAGCTAATCGTTTTTCAGAAGCAGGGCATCCACCCCCTCTTGTTATTTGCGCTCATGTTAACAAGTCCTAGCTTCAACCTTAAAGCCTGAAGGTGAATGCGAAGACAATGCCAGACACCTGCTCCTGTTCAGGCTAAACTGTTCCCTTCCCACGCCAAGTCACACATCACCTAGCAGCAACTGAAAGAAGGAGACAGGCAGGCAAAGATACCTGCTGGGCTGGCTTTGTTTTGTTTTAAGAATACAGCTTGATCTGAGTTTCTGGCATGACCCTGACATAAGGAAGTGCCAGCAACAAGGTTATCTGTTGGCATAATCCCACCAGATAGAAGCCAGCTCTTCTGAACTTTATCCTAGAGCGGATTATGATGCTGTCATGTTCTGCCTGTCAAATCCCAGGAAATGTTTGGCTCAACGCTTTATAATGGGATGCTAGACTTGATGAAAGAAATCAGTGTGGCATAATGGTTTGACCACTATACAGCTCTGGAGAATAGACTTCAAATCCCCGCTTGGCCATGAAAACCCACTGTGTAACCTTGTGTGAGTCACGCACTCTTGGGCCCCTTCAACACTGTCTTATATCTCAGGGCCCTTCCACACATCCAGATAACTCAGAATATAAAGGCAGAGAATCCCACAATATCTGCTTACAGTTATCTGACTCCACACCACCATATATTCCATTTCAAAGCAGATAATGTGGAATTTTATTCAGCTGAGTGGAAGGGGCCTGACTAGGATCTGATACCTGATTATCTGCTTATCCCAGATTATCTGGCAGTGGAGACTCATATAATCCAGTTTAAAGTAGATATTCTGATATCAGATCCTAGGATAGAGGGCAGTATAGAAGGGGTCTTAGACTCAGTAAACCCCATGATAGGGTTGTCTTAGGGTTGTCATAAGTGGAAACAATTTGAAGGCACACAACAACCACAGCAACAAGTCTTTGACTTGACTGAGTAGGACACTTATGGTGTTCTTATTTAGCCTCCTTATCTAAAAAAAAAGGGCATGGAAATTCGTGAGAATTTTTCAGTCCATTTTTTAAACAGAATTATCAAGATTGGCAGGATTCAAATGTGAGAAAAGCTGAAATTGGCAGGCTTGGCTATTCCTATTAGGGATGGATTTATTTATGTATTGTATTGTCAAAGACTTTCATAGCCAAAATCACTGGGTTGTTGTAGGTATTTCAGGCTATATGGCCATGTTCTAGAAGCATTCCCTCCTGACGTTTCACCTGCATCTATGGCAGAAGTTGTGAGGTCTGTTGGAAACTAGGAAAATTGGGTTTACATATCTGTGGAAAGTCCTGGGTGGGAGAAAGAATTCTTGTCTGTTGGACCTAGGTGTGAATGTTTCAATTGGCCACTTTGATTAGCATTTGATGGCCTGGCAGTTTTTAGGTGTGGCTTGTTAGTGCCTGTGTTTGAGTGCTGTTTTACTGTTATAATTTTAGAGTTTGTTTTTTTAATACGGTAGTCAGATTTTCATTTTCATGGTTTCCTCCTTTCTGTTGAAATTGTCCAGATGCTTATGGATTTCAATGGTTTCTCTGTATAGTCTGACATGGTGGTTGTTAGAGTGTCCAGAAATTCTGTGTTTTCAAATAATATGCTATGTCCAGGTTGGTTCATCAGGTGCTCTGCTATGGCTGACTACTCTGGTTGAAATAGTCTGCAGTCCCTTTCATGTTCCTTGATTCGTGATTGGGCAATGTTGCGTTTGGTGGTCCCTATGTAGACTTGTCCACAGCTGCATGATAAACGGTAGACTCCCTCAGAGGTGAGAGGATCCCTCTTGTCCTTTGCTGAACGTAGCATTTGTTGGATTTTCTTATGGGTCTGTAGATAGTTTGTATGTTGTGTTTCCTCATCAGCTCCTCTATGCAGTCAGTGGTTCCCTTGATGTATGGCAAGGACACTTTTCCTCCAGGTGGATCTTCATCTTGACTCTCGTGGCTTGGTCTTGGTTTTGCAGCTCTTCTGATGTCTGTGGTGGAGTATCCATTGGCCTGCAGAGCTCAGGTTTGGTGGTTCAGTTGGTCTTGAAGGAAGCGGGGTTCGCAGATTCTTTTTATTTGGTCTGTCAGGGCTTTAATGGTGCTTCTTTTTGACGGGTGATGGTTGGAGTTTCTATGTAGGTATCTATCTCTGTGTATAGGTTTTCTGTAGACTGTGTGACCCAATTGTTGATTTTGTTGATCTGGCATTTATTTATTTATTTGCTTCATTTATACCCTGCATTTCTCACCCCCGCAGGGGGACTCAAGGCGGTTTACAAATAAAGTAGATATTCTGTTCCAGTTTTATTTTTCTTTAGAATTCACAAAACAAAATTCACATTTGGGAGAATCTGAAACTGATATATTTGTCCATTCCGAATTAAAGAACCAACACTCCTCCCAAATTCCTGTAAATCTATGCAACTTTCAAGCTATAGCAGCCCATATTGGACAAAGTAGTTACTATGATAACCTCAGTTAAGCCTGTCAGCTAGAATATATTAACACTCCTGTCAGTCCATGACAAGCCTCAACTTATAAATGCACAGTGAGCAACAACTGTTGGATTGAAGGGCAGTTTGTAAACTCCATAGGAAGAAAGACTGCACTATAAATGTCCCGCTGTTTGGCAGACAGAGGCAATGCTTCTTCTGCCATATATTCTTGGTCACCACAGGCCCTCTTTATGTCTGCATTTAAGCAACCCAGGAGGAATAACAGAACTGGGGAAAAGAGAAAGTAATACAGGGGATAGCAAACCTTGTGAAAGTCAGCAGCATGGTACAAAAGGTAGAATAACAAAACGATTGCTGCAGTTGAAGCCTTTTTGTGAGCAGAATTTTAATTTACACATTTTCTTCCTGGCAACTATAGACATAGCCTTCATATTTTTCTACACACTGAATCTTAACACACTAAAACAAATGTATGCCTCATTCCATCCCCTTGTGCAATTATTAAAAGCCATGTCTCCTTCTTTCATGATCTGTTTCAGGCAAGGAGAGCACTAGACTCCTCTTCAGATCTTTAAGCTCAACATAAAGAAAACTAATGGCGATGGCTACCGGATTTTTCCTGTTCTTTTCCATTAGGTTTGCTAGTATTCAGCATGAAAATGAATGGATGGCAAAGTGAATAGGGAGCCAGAATTTATTTTATGATTCCAAAAACATCACCTCCCAAACTTCTTGTGTTCATTATATGTTCATCCTTAACCCGTATCACTAATATGATGGCATAATCAAATTTCTCTTCTTTTAAAAAAATGAAATAAGGCAAATCTACTGAGCGGAGAGTTAATAGAAAAATGGTTTCCTTAGCAACAATAGTCTTGCCAAAGCTACAAATACTCCTCCACAAAGATACTGAAGTGATACTCTCCCAAATTAAATAGAAACAAACCAGGAGGTATTTGAACATGGAAAACAGAATGGGACACCGTTATATAATGATGTCCACTTCAATATGTTAAGTTGCTCACATTTCTGGATAAGAAAAAAAAAGATTGAGGACTTACATCTTTCTATTTGGGGGTGAGAAATGCAGGGTATAAATGAAGCAAATGCAGAACACATTGGAACCAAATAGGCTCTCACAGCAAGCAGCAAAGCTACTGACCCAGCATCAAATTCCCAATTTAATAGCATGGATCTATTCAGTATTACAATCCAGTCACCATCACCTCAACTTCTACTACAATTAACTCTAACTCAAAGCTCATGGTTTTGGTGGCAAACCGAAATTTCTACAAATTAGTTCTTTATTGTAGCAAAATAACATTGTTTTCTAAAGTCTGGAAAGAAGAGAACATTTCCATTTGCTTCCACTAATATCTTCTCACCGTGTCCTTCCTAGAATCATAGAATTGGAAGAGAACTCATGGGCCATCCAGTTCAACCCCCTGCCAAGAAGCAGGAAAATCGCATTCAAAGCACCCCTGAGAGATGGCCATCCAACTTCTGCTTAAAAGCCTCCAAAGGGCAATTCCACTGCTGAACAGCCATCACAGTCAGGAAGTTCTTCCTCATTTTCAGATGGAATCTCCTTTCCTGTAGTTAGAAGCCGTTGTTCCACCTTGTCCAGGGCAGCAGAAAACAAGCTTGATCCCTCATCCCTATGACTTCCCCTCACATATTTATACATGGCCATCAGGTCTCCTCTCAGCCTTCTCTTCTAAAAACTAAACATGTCCAGCTCTTTAAACCACTCCTTAAAGGGCTTGTTCTCCAGACCCTTGATCATTTTAATCACCCTCCTCTGGGCACATTTCAGCTTGTCAACATCTCCCTTCAATTGTGATGCCCAGAATTGGACACAATAGTCCAGATGTGATCTTACCAAGGCAGAATAGAGGGATAGCATGACTTCCCTGGATCTAGACACTATACTCCTATTTATGCAGGCCAAAATCCTATTGGCTTTTTTGCCACCGAATTACCCCTGAAAGCATTTAGTATTCTTTTAATTCATCCCACTTTAACTGTAAAATGTTGCTGAAGTAGTAAATGCATCAGTCATTTTCCTAGGCTCATCCAATAGCATTCTCTTGCAGTGTGCTCAGTTCATAAATTATATTTTCATCCTGGCTAATTATACTGTCAATCATAATACATTTTTAGGCAGGGTCCCTTCCACAGTTTTGCTCATTTGTCTAAATGGCTTACAATATTTTTCAGAGAAGGAGAGGAAATAGACAAAATGTTCATCAGGATCTCACCAATCGATAACCATAAAATAATTTGATCTTCATTTATCATTTGAGGTAACCGTTTGAGGCTGTTAGTGGATGAAGGACTATTAATGGGTAGCCTGTCACTAAAGCACACATTATGTGTGCTTTAGTGTCCTGGGACTTGGTTCTGTTGCTGATGAACATATACATTAGGCCTGCAACAGAAACAAGTCCCAGGGAATGCATCCACTAGCTCTAAAATTTGAAGTTGACCAAAAGTCACTCCTGTGTCCAAATGACATCCAGGAATTTCTAGTCCTTAAGTCTGGATAAACCAAGATGAACCAGTTTAGCCCCACATTAAGCAAAGTTGGGGGATACTCTGGAGTTTCACTAAAACTCTTGAGCAGCCCTGACTTCAGGGGTAGTATGGTATGTTCAGTGGGGCTTATTTCTGCAAAGGTGTTTAGAGTGGCTTGTAGGTCTTCTTCTGAATGTGCACAGACGATGTTGTCATCAGCATACTGGAGTTCTATAACAGATATTGTTGTAACCTTGCTTTTGGCTGTCAGTCTGCTGAGGTTAAATAGCTTGCCATCTGTCCGATAAATGATTTCCACTCTGGTGGGAAGCATACGAGAAGCTCAGCCTGTCATTGAACATCGAGAAAACCAAAGTGCTCTTCCAGCAGTCACCAGCCAATCCCTCTCCAATGTCAGAAATACAGCTTACTGGTGTAACATTAGAAAATGTTGATCTTTACCGCTACCTTGAGAGCCACCTCTCCACAAAAGTCAACATTGACACTGAAATACACCGCCTGAGCTCTGCGAGTGCAGCTTTTTTCTGAATGAAGCAGGGAGTGTTTGAAGACCAGGACATCTGTAGGGATACCAAGGTGCTTGTTTATAAAACTATTGTCCTCCCAACCCTGCTATATGCCTGCAAAACGTGGACTATCTACAGATGTCACATGCAATTCCTGCAACAATTTCATCAGCGCTGCCTCCGGAAAATCCTGCAAATCTCTTGGGAAGACAGGCAGACAAATGTCAGCGTGCTGGAAGAAGCAAAGACCACCAGCATTGAAGTGATGGTCCTCTGCCATCAACTCCCCTGAAAGAGAGAAACATGCCAAGAGGAAGGCGTGTCAAGCCAACCTTGATTGAGACTGCCTTCCATTTGGAAACCAATGCCCTCACTGCGGGAGAAGATTCAGATCAAGAATAGGAATCCACAGTCACCTACGGCCCTACCAGTGCACTGATCTTGGAAGACTATCCTACTCGAACAACGAGGGATCACCTAAGTAAGGGGCTTATTTATAATCCCTATGGATTTTACCCTTATGATTCAGCCCAAAATATTTAGGATGTGTTTTGTTTTTTTAATGACTGTAATGGTATAATGGTTTTGATGGCACAAACAACAAGGCTATCCATATTGATTGAGAAATAAGCACCAATGAATTCAAGAGGACATACTCCAAAGTATGCTGATATGTGCCTAATATGACAGTGTTATCCAGAATCACATGTCCCAGCTTATTTCCAGGTAACTGGGAACAGGATTGCAGCCTTAAATTTCAGGTTCCTATTTATTAAAAACAGTTACTGTCATAAAAATGTATGACAGAAATCCATTATATGAAGCACTAATTAGCAGCTGTAAATTTGCATGCTTTCATATCATTCGTGATTAAAGATGCAGTTTTACTATTAGTGCAATGAAAAGAGCAAGAAGAGTAGTTTTATCTGTGAAAATACCATAATAAAGCTCAGTTTCTTTGGACACTTTTGAAGTCTCGGAATTACTGTGTTTTTGGAGGGCGAATTTCAAGATAATGATAGGAAACCTCGTGTTCTCTCCCTATGGTGCTCCAAGTGAAATTATGGCGGCTTTCAAAACACTCCCACCCCATCAATTAGTCAATGGTTACTCACAACTGAAAATTAAGTCACAGCTTTAAATGACAAAGTGTCAATCTTTTATTTAAATAGAACTATCTAATTAGATTAAAAGTACAGAACTAGTATCACTCAATTCTAAAAGCTCATACTGCGGCAAAGTGTTTGGATTGAGAAGAGAATTTTTAACTGAACAGTTAAAGCTGAGAGTGCTACAATATTTTTTTTTGCTCAGTATGTAATTTTTAAGGTACCAGATGCCATCTTCTCTTGGAAGCTAAGCAGGGTCAGCTCTGGTTAGTACATAAATGGGAGACTGCCAAGGAATACCAGGTGCTGTGGGCTGTATGCCAGAGGAAGAAACCACTTCTGAGTATTGTTTTTTTTTTTTTTTTTGCCTAAGATAATGTTATGAAATTCACAGGATTGCCATAAATAGACGGGCAACTTGTAGGCACATGTATACATGTAACTAACAAGTAAGTAAGTCCATGGTAAGTAAGTAAGGCAACAGGACTGTGCCCATTACTTAGGTACACATTACTGGACACGGTGGGTTTAGCTCTGAGCAAACATCCCAAATTAACACGCTAATGCACATTTTAATGCACTCTGAATATTGGTCCTGATTGTGTTTATCACTGAGTTAAAACCAAGTGCCTGATATGAGCTTTGTGTTTGTGCGTACCTTCAAGTCAGGCACCCTCATGAACCTTGTAATGTTTTGGGTTGCTGTAGATTTTTTCGGGCTATATGGCCATGGTCTAGAGGCATTCTCTCCTGATGTTTTGCCTGCATCTATGGCAAGCATCCTCAGAGGTAGTAAGGTCTGTTGGAACTAGGAAAAAGGGGTTATATATCTGTGGAATGACTAGGGTGGGACAAAGGACTCTTGTCTGCTGGAGCTAGGTGTGAATGTTTCAACTGACCGGCATATAATGGCCTGACAGTACCTGGAGCAAACTTTTGTTGAGAGGTGATTAGATGTCCTTGTTGTTTCCTCTCTGTTTTTGTGCTGTTGTAATTTTAGAGTTTTTTAATACTAGTAGCCAGATTTTGTTCATTTTCATGGTTTCCTCCTTTCTGTTGAAATTGTCCACATGTTTGCGTATTTCAATGGCTTCTCTGTGTAGTCTGACATGGTGGTTGTGAGAGTGGTCCAGCATTTCTGTGTTCTCAAATAAAATGCTCTGTCCAGGTTGGTTCATCAGGTGCTCTGCTATGGCTGATTTCTCTGATTGAAGTAGTCTGCAGTGCCTTTCATGTTCCTTGATTCGTGTTTGGGTAATGCTGCGTTTGGTGGTCCCTATGTAGACTTGTCCACAGCTGCATGGTATATGGTAGACTCCTGCAGAAGTGGGAGGATCCCTCTTGTCCTTTGCTGAACGTAGCATTTGTTGGATTTTCTTGGTGAGTCTGTAGATAGTTTGTATGTTGTGTTTCCTCATCAGCCTCCCTATGCGGTCAGTAGTTCCCTTGATGTATGGCAAGAACACGTTTCCTCTGGGTGGATCTTGGCTTGTTCTTGGTCTTGCAGCTCTTCTGATGTCTGAGGTGGAGTATCCATTGGCCTGTAGAGCCCAGTTGAGATAGTTCAGTTCATCTTGAAGGAGGTGGGATAAAAAGAGACATGACATCGAAGCTGATCAGTTTGTCATTGGTATTTAGCTTGAGATTGCTGATTTTTTGATATAGTGTGTAATGTTTTCTTAGGCAAGGAATATTCAGAGGTGGTTTTGCCAGTTAATTCCTCTGAAATACAGCATATAGCACCTGGCATTGGTATCCAAGTACTAACTAGGAATGACCCTGCTTAGTTTCAAAATCAGATGGGATCTGGTGTCTTTAGAGCAGTGGTTCTCAACCTTTGCTCCTCCAGTTTTGGACTTCAGCTCCCACAGTTCCTAACAGCTAGTAAACTGGCTGGGATTTCAAGGAGGACCAAAGGTTGAGAACCACTGCTTTTGCATATTTAACCCATCAACATGAGCTTTCAGTGATTATAATGAAGTCATATTTTTCTCTGTAGGATTTTGGATAAAGATTTTAAAAATAGTTATCATTGAATTCCAGTTATTCTCACCTAGCAGGGGAAAAGGTTGTGCAGGAAAGAAAAAAAGTGAGCATTTCTTTTCTGAATGAAGAGTGAGAGTGAAAAAAATGAGAATATTATTTGCATTCTTCATGCAATTATAAGTCAGACTGCATCACTGATTTTTAAAATCCCCGAACTTTTACTTTCCTTAATATGTGATGTGAGAGATAACTGTGATTCACAGTTTATGAAGTACAGATTAGTTTACTTTGCTTTAACTTGGGTTATCCAATGATATTCTTTCCCATCCCCTAAGAGGGAGACTGCAAAAGGTAACCAATCTGCTTCTATTCAGCTATGCAATTCGAAAGCACTGTATATTTAATTCTTTGGTAATGAAGTCAGTAGTCTTTCAAACCAGATGATGTTTAAAACAGATCCTCCACATTAAGGTTAGCATTCAAAGTCGTTATCATGCTATTCCACTGCAGTCCCACTATCAGTGATAGCATTTTCAACAATGCATCTCTCTTCATGCATGCAGTTTTGATGATTGAGCAATTTGTGGTCCTACATTTGTTCTCCTGCATACCTTGTAACCCTATCCTCCTGCATTTTCACTGTTCTATATATTTTTTTCTTATTTTAGAGCAATTTTGCAGTTTTAGCTTTGAAAAAAAAAACCAAAAGGCAAATAAAAAATAAATGGAAAATGAAGAGAATCTCATCCCCTGAGATCACTTTACGGCTGGCATCCAGCACAGAAGTGAAACAGGCCAGATTAGGTGATGGAAACATTTCAGGACTGTGACTGATAGCTTTTATCCATCAATAGCAAGAGATGGGAGAAACATAGAAGGAGGCCGATCAGCAGTAAGGTGCATACAGTTGTGTTATAGTGACCATCATCAAAGGTGCCAGATTGCCTGAATCCGGTGGTAGTCTTGTGCGATAGGGACTGCTGCCAATGCCAGTTTGCCAGTCTGCTGTGATAAAATCCCTTGTCAGAGAAAAAAAGTAAGCCATTTTACTTATGGATTTGGAGTCTTCTTTTTATCCACCTTCCTACCAACCCAAAAGTATTCTCTTTCAAAGATAAATGTTATTGGAATTCTAAACATATTTGCAAAATAAATTCTGCTAATTTCAAAACGACTGAGTAAGCATGCTTTGGATTGAAGTGCACATCTGCATCTGGACATTTCTAATATTAGCAGCCCATCTATTAGTCTATTTGATTGGAAATGGTTCAGGTCTCGGCTTTTTGCAGATTCATTGTAGGCATCATGTGTTCATGGATAATCCTAGAGAAAAAGAAAAAGAGTTGTCAGGTAATCTCATTTCAAACTGAACCAGCAATGGGTAGGAAACAATCCCAATACAGAGTGTTTGAACTCCCATAATCACCTCTAATTGATTGTACAGTTCATCCTCCCCTACCTCATTCTCATAAGCCCACAGAAGGGTATCTGTTAAAATGTGGAATTGATTTTCCATGTCAAACAATCAAGGCAAGTACAATCTCCCAGATCAATGGCACCCACTGTGATGACTGTGAATACTAAATAGCTGTACAGCTTTTAGCATTATGCAATTTGGAAGACTTGATTTTTCAGCTATTGAACTTGCTATCACTTTGCTTTCACAGGATATTAATTCTTAAATGTAGAATTTTCAGACAATCCTCATTATGTGATCAGCCCCATAATGAATGGCATATTCCAACCAGAACTGAGCATCTTTTATTTCCATGGGGAATTTAACTACAGGATTTGTGCACCTCTTCCATTGAAATCTCTGGAAATTAACATTAGCTGAGTCCATCTTTTGGAAATTCAGAAAATCCTTGTGTATGGATCAATATACAGAGAAGATGGCTGCATGTAGAACCTCAAGTTACCAAACAAGAAGCAAGAGAGGGATTTGAAGGATACTACCCAGTTTCAGGAAATAGATATTGCTTCAATGTCACCCCTCTTGTAAGTGTTACAGACATCTTCAAATCTCAATTTAGAAAGAAGATGCTTCACAAAATTATTATTTACATGTTTTCTAATAATAATTCAGTGCTCGAATCACTGGAGTATTTTTAGATTCTTAGAACTATCTGATAAAAGAAGTTTATGGTAGAAGTCCTTCTGCTTTATTGTGTCCTCAGTGACCTATTCCTAGGGATCGTGGTTACATTGGGACATGTTGTGTGAGTGTGAGAATTAGCCAGAATCTGTTGGCATGATTTGAATACTCTGTTCATCATAGTACTTTTCTCAGTGTCAGTCACTTGGAAACCAATTACCACATCATTACAGAAAGTCCATGAAAGTCCAAGGAGTTTTCAAAAAGAAAAAAGATTGAAAAGGGAGAGAAGTGAAGCAGCTACAAGCACATCTCCATTTCAGGATATAACCCAATAATAATTATTCCTAGAATGATAGTTCCTTTAAAGTGCAATATCTATTCTATCTACCTATCATCCATTCATTTCTATTTATGACCTGATTTTCTCTCAATGCTTTGAGGGAAATTACTGAAAGATATAGAGAAAAACACAAAATATATTATAGTTACAGCCTTTGGTTGTAATATTAAAACACTATTATAAATTAAAAGCAGTTAAAAAGAATGTAAAAGCCTTGGACAAGTTTTGAAAAAGCACACAACCCACCCATTTCAGCCACCAGTCCATTGAACACCAGTCACCCAGCACTCTCCATTAGACATAAACAAAGATCAGTGGGGATATTAGATGCTCACACATTTCCACTAGACATATTGGAAGAATCCAGGTTGATACAAGACAGAGCTCCAATAACTTTAGTCCTGGGTAGTTTATGGCATGGGACAACATAACATAATGGAGGTACCTGACCTACATCACTTTTCAAACCTTAACTTTCAGCAGCATATATCTCATCCCAACACAGTGAAGGTATGGGGAGGTGGTGCCTGCCTACCCTCTCCTTATCACCAGTGCTTTCAGTGCTGCATCAGAAATTGGGATTTGGAGGAGGTGTCATGGTACAATCTGTTCAGGATCAAAGTTACTAGAGCTCCCATGCCATAGCCAATGTAGCAAAATCATAGCTTCTAGCAAAGTATTACCACACCAGGATAATAAATAACACCTATATTATACCTTTTTCTCACCAATTTCAAGATTTGTTTGCTCTCCAGCAAGAATGTAAACCTTTACTCCTTTTACCTTCACATGAGAAATTGAAGGATTTTGAAATCTTTCCCTGTGCTAGCTGAGTTTAATGTGTGTTTTTGGCACAATTTTCAAGTCTTAACCTTTTGTATTGTAAAAATGTTATATTTCTCTGAGGAGGAGGAAAATTTTGTGCCTTAATCTTACTATGATTAGCATTTTGTGATGTGGATACATTTAATAAACTTTATTTATACCTCGCCACTCTCTCCCAGAGGGACTCAGGGCAGCTTACAAAGAACTCAAAGGTGCAAATATATAAAATACAAAAATGCAAAACAATAATATAAAACAATGTCAGCCAACATAAATATCTCACTTCACAAAATCCCTTGGTTAAATTCAGTAAAATACAGCAATAGCTACAAATATAAAACAACAATAATCAATCTCAGTCATGTAAAGTACTTGGTGAAATCTATGGGTTCTCAAGTATATTCATAAAGGAATCTAAATATGGTTGAAGCCTTCAATTGTGTATGGAAGGCTTGAAGAGTGGGGACTACTCTAATCTCATTGAGGCAGGTCTGTAGCCAGGAAAAAGACTTGGTTAGGGGGGCACTGAAACATTCTTTTTAGCGAATCATGGAGAGTAGGTCCATAACACAAAATAATTTAAATTCTATGGCTCATTCTATATTTGTGTATTCACTCAATTAACAGGGCCCAGCTTCCAGGTAATCTCAGTGTGTTTGTGTGTGTGTTCTAGCACCTCTGAAAGTGTGTGAGCAACACTGGATAATTAACAATAGGCTTTGTTGGTGTTAATGATTTCCATTTTATACACATTGGTGCTCCTCCAGAAATATAGATCTCAATATTGATCTAAATGCAACTAGAGAAAACCAGCTAAATAGATGGAATCTTCCTATGTGTTGATCCATTATACAGCAATTGATTCAATAGATCTACTTTAGTTGGGATTAACCAATGGGATTCAGTTTTGTATCTTTCAAACTCATCAGATTCACCACCACCCCGAATTCGCCATGGACTGTGATGAATCTGGTGGGGGGAATCCATCACCTCACACCCCAAATTGCCCACCTTGCCACTCACCTGCCACCCAGATTCCCTCTGTTGTTTCTAACGCAACACGGGAAGCTTTCATGTTGTCACCATTGCCTCCTGTGATGCTTAGACTTCAGTTGAGGCACTGAGCTCGCTGGAAGTTGATCAACATCATGTGATGGTTGCCAGTGGGCTCCATGCCTCAACTGAAGTCCAAACATCCTAGAACAGATAATTTTGCCCATCTGATGAGGTTCTTTAACTCCACTGAATGGAATGAATATAACAAGAGTGACTTCAGGACAGAAACAAATGTCACATTTTGCCACCAACTGCTGAAGGTCTTGACTCTTGGAACCCTTCCAGAACCCAAATAACTTGAAATTTGAGTATTCCCCCTTCACACCAAATAGATAGTTTGGCAGGCTCAAAACTGCTGTGCTATAACCTTCATCAGAGAAGAAGGTGATTTGTTTAAACAAGTGCAGTTCAAACAAATGGGAAAGCCCGTTAACGCAATAGTCATAATTTCTATAATTGCATTTCTACAACAGCTTACATTTTAATGTGTGTGTGTAATTCAGGGCTGTAGGTGCTTTCCAAAATGTAAATAATATAAACAGGAAGCCAATGATTTGCATTCCCTACCGTTTCAAAATGATATAATGAAATGAATTCAAAGCTGAGGGAAATAACATTTAGTTTTGATTCAGCAATTTAAATTAAGTATCCTGTCTGGAAAGGAGAAGGGGTGAGATTTGTCTTTTAAACAAATTACACTCCATCTCATTAAGAGAACTCTTGCTCCCAATGCCCTGCGCATCGCTTTTGCATGTGGAGCACAGTCAGATTTGTTATTAACAAGTTCTAAAACAAAAATAAATTGAAGTGTAGCATCCCACCCAACATATTTCATTTATCAAAAATTACGAAAAGGAATGTTAGATTAGCTTATTAAGAGCATAAATCAGAAGCTTTAAACCAATTTGAGGCCATTTCTCACTAGGCAGTTCAGAGTCTGAAGGGTATTTGGCATTTGTGGCTGCTTTGCAGTGTTCGACTTGACACAAAAATAAATCTGTGTATATGCGCTTTTCTCTTTTTTAAAGCAGAGATGGGAAACCTAAGGTTTTGGCATTGACTTTGGTTCTGTTAGGAAACAAATTCAGCCCTGGATGTCTGTTTTGTCTTCTCCAAAACACCATTGGTGGCTGTTTTCCTCCTATTGCATGAATTTATTTCCTAGTCCGAGCCATTCAAATAACCTTCTAAGGTAATTTATTGCCAACAAGACTTGTTTGCAAAAATATGTTGATATTTTTAATCCATCTTCTATGTTTATCCCTGCCCACTTCTATAATGTGGTCCATGAGAAATTATTTGAAAATAAATATAACTCACCAAGTGAAAGAGATTTGTCATAATTTCTCTTGGGCTTTACTAATTTCTACATTTATAATTACTGCCATGCTACTATTATTGTTAGACATCTGTAAGATCAGAACAAAGTCAAGAATGCCCCAAAACAGAATGTCAATTGTTTGGGTTTTTTCCCCATGGTTTTGCTGTTGTATTTATGTCACATGTAGGAATCATGCAACCTTCCAATTCTTGTTGAAATGCAGTTTCTAGCATTCCTTACCCTTGACTGCTGGGATTGTTGGGAATTGTAGTCCAAAAACATCTGAAGGGCATCACAATCTCCAATTTATATGGCGCTACTCATCACCACGATGAGGGCAGTTTTCTGCTGAAGAAACTTAGCTATCTAAAATTCATCACTGAAGAATCATAAGTGGAAAAATAAGGTAATCCAAATTAGGTTAAAAAAGGAGCATTGTGTGATTGATTCTGTTGGTTTACATCAGATTTGGGAGATATAGCATTGTGCCAAAGAACAAATGATACTTGATGAGGGATTTGAACCTAATAAGTGAGGTTGATATTTGGGGAGGAAATGACTGATAATTGGAAGACTCGCAATTCTGTACACAGACATATTGAGAAATAGAAATTGAGAGATAAGGTGCAGAATACGATAGAGAGCTTTGAAAGCAAGGACTAGGAACTGTTTCCATACCTAGGACAGGAAACTAAGTAGAAGAATATGAAGAGGGGCATCATGTGATCAGAACAAGTAAAGAGAACAATGCTTTGAGAAACCCTGAAATATCATGAGGAGATCAAGTTTAGATAGCAGAACAAGTTAGGTGAGTGTCTTCCAAAAGAGAAGGATCCCAAGTCAATATGATAAGTCTAAGTGAATGTTTGGTCTTCCAAGTGTTTAGGGCTTCAATTCCCAGAACCCACAACTGACTTGGCCAATAATCAGGAATTCTGGGAGCTGAAGTTTAAAATATCTGGGGCCAAAATTTGGGAATCACTGCTTTCTAACCAATGTCAACAGGTAGCTGGTTAGCTGCCTCATACACATTATTGTTTTTAGTCACTCACTTTCCTTTGTTTTCTTTTTTGCAAATGTCTTGTTAGCTGTATTAAGATTTTTCACAATTGACCTGTTAAAAGTAGGTCCTGATACACTCAAAAGTGATCCCCTTAGTAACATTGTTATTTGAATTAGTATTTTTTAAAAAGAGCTCAAGCATGGTGACAAAATAGGTCTAATTAGTTTAAAAGGTACTTTAATAAGTGAACATTTCAGTCTATACTTCACAAGCATAAAATTCATTTTCATCTTCTTCCACCTAATTATTGAAACCCATGCACTATTACTTTTAAAGGTTAATGCTGTAATGAAAGACGGCAATCTCTTTTAAGTGATTACCAAAAAAGAGGGGGAAACAAGTCCAAACAAGATGGTATTCTTAAATTAAATTAATTGCTCTCCACATAGCCTAGGAAATTTAATTAAACTGCCTACGTGATGAATTCAGGTTTCATATTAAGAGAACATATGCTACCTTTAAGTGCCATATGTAGTCACATGCCATGCAGGGAGCTGAAGGAGCTCTTAGGACAGGAATGGAGAAACTTTGGCCCGCTAGAGATTTTGCACATCAACTCTCAGAAGCCCCATCTACACTAAATGATTATGAGAAGTGTGGGCCAAACATTTGGAGTATCAAGATCTCATGCTGTTCTAAGATATGGTTTTTCCATGTCTCCCACCATTACAACTTTTAATCAAAGTTTTAAGCCACACACCGTCTAGGTAAAAGAGGCTCCACTATTTTGATTGAGGCTCCATTCTGTGTCAAACTCATCTGCCACTAGCGTAATTCTGAATGGATTATCCTTGAGAACGTGTGGCCCTACCAGAAATTGTCCTTATATTTATCTCCTTCTCTTGGATTAAGTACCAAAGAGCTCCATAAGACTTACCATATTCACTTGAATATTTGCAGCACCAAATATAATGCACACTTTAATTTTGAAAGTGTGCCTTACAAAAAAGGATTTGGTGTTGAACATAATGTGAGGCAATAGTGGCCATGGAAAGGCTGGTGGGAAGCTGTGCCTCTCCATCTGACCTTGCCACCAGCCTTTTCAGAGCCACCATCAGTTTCCCACCAGCCTTTTTATGGCTATTGCTGGCCTATCCTTCTCTGTCCCCAGCTGGATCTCTTGCCCGATAGCACAAGAGATTTAGGTTTGTGATTCTAATGTGCCATCTAATTTAATGTACACCTAAATTTTAGTGATGTAATTTAGCCCAAAAACGGTGAGCAAGCATTAGACTTGAATAAATACGGTACTTTTACGTATGCATATATACTATTGCTTTATGTTAGTGAACAGATCTATAGGAATCCACATATAAAACAGAGTCCCATTTCTGCACTCATTGTTCCAAGTGTCTTTTCATGAAAGAATGTTTTAAGCTTTCCTTAGAAGCTCTCAGGGGAGCCCATGAAACTCATCTCCCTGGTTTATAATCATTATCATCAGGAACTGTAGCAGAATGTGGTCAGGGAATAGAGACATGTCTCTTCTCAGCCGATGCCAATTAATCCATTAGAAATTCTCCATGGTGAGCATAAAGGTGTTGCATTACTTGTGACTGACCTTGACCTCAGAATAAAGAGGCACAAGAGACCTCTTTCAGAGGAGCTGGTTTGGTTTTTCTGAAGCCAACAGACGATATATTATAAATGAGGATATACTCCCCCCCCCCCCCAGCCTTTTAAAGTCAAAAGATGAAGATAGTCTATTCCAAGACTACTGTTATGGCGTCAGGCATTAATCCATAAAACTTATGGCACATAGCTAAACAAAACTTTATATAATACCTACCTGCAACAATTTCCAGTTTCCATAATTCTTTTAATTTAAGTTCTTTAACTTTTTTTAACTTGACAGTAGTAGACTTGTTTAAGTAGACCTGAAAGTTAGAGGTTTTGAATACATTCCTCTCCTGATATTGGAAGATATGTTGCCTTTTGTTCTTTCTGTGGGATGACTTTTATTAGGACATTAATTGGGTGAATATGAGCTTGTTGGTTCTTTTGGACTTTTCAAAAGTGCACTACCACAGTGTGAAGCAACATGATCTCATTCCTTTGTGGAATGTGAGGATTTGGAAACTGATCAAAGATACCACACCTAAGTAAACTCAAGAAGAGTTGAAATGAGACAAGGGCATTGGTGTAAAAAAGATTTAGTGCTGTTTCATGGATGCAGCAGTTGTTTTAGAGCAGGAAAAACTCTCCTCATACTGTCATACCAATACTCTAAGGAGCTATGGAAATGTACCCCAAAGTCATCATGTTCCCAAATGTTTGTACACCTTGTGTTCCAAGAATGGTCAAAGGTAGGATTTTATATAGCCTGTTGCAAAAGTTTGACAAAGGAATCCCTAGTGAACAGAAATGAGCTCTCTGCCTCCTTCTAGAAGCAATAAGAACAACTGTAGCAGGATGCTCTTCTTCTCGATATCTTTCAGGAAAGCCATGATTTTATGACATCTTATCTACTGAAATACAAGGATATATAGGAAAATTGAGCTTCTGCCTATGGTAAGTGTACAATAATGGTTTACAATCTTTTTTAGGACTATACTATAATGTTCTATGCACTGCTATTGGTATCCACAACAAATCCCCTAATAATCAGAGTTACTGTCCTTATGAGATAGGTATCAGAAAGTGGTAGGAAGTTGAGGAGGATGAATGTTGTGGCTATTGCCTTAGAATCATAGAGTTGGAAGATACCTAAAGGGCCATTCAGTCCAATTCCCTGGCAAAACCTACTGATTAGGTTGAGACTAGTTGGGGAAGTATCTTTGTTGTAGTTGTAATAAGATCATATTAGTTGCACCTTACAATGCATCCTAGAGTTCTCTGATTGATGGGACCTCAGATGCAATCAGGCATGCAATAGTTTTTGCAAGGCAAGGTGTGCAATTGCTTGCTTGCACAACCTCTTGAGCAACTGTTTCCCACAAACACCTCCATGCTAAAAACTGTACCCTTATGTCAAGTTTGAAAGTATGACACTACTTGCATAACCAGCTTGTGCTAGTTGAGTGACAGCATTGAGCAAAGGCTTTTTTGTGTTCATGGCAGAACACATTCACATATTGCTGTGTACAGAGAAATGTTCTATTCTGCATTGAGAAAGCTGTCATTGAATTTATTAAAAGAACACCCTCTCATGAATATCTGTAAAGGGGCAGGTCACTGACATTTTATTATCCTTCCCCTGCCTTTGAAAGTAGATTCATCAGCAAGTTATAAAATCTCACTATACTGGAAAGCTGCAGCTGCCACTTTATTTGCACTAAACCACTAGAAAAGGCTGAAAAGCAAGTTGGTATCAAGTTGCAGATGTTGGAGATAGATAAGTCAGGAGTCTGTTGCATTCTTGCTCTGTTATATGCATCTCAAATACACCATCTGTTCCCTCTTCCATCAAAGCTAGACTGACCTTAGAAGATATCTAGGATGCCGCATAAGATGCATACATGGCCTTCTCAAGTTCCCCCAATTCAGCATGAAATTCAGGGGGACATGATTTGTGCATCTTGTGTTCAATTGGTTGTAGAGTAATCGATGGTACTCAAATCATGATTAACCAGCCCCATTGATTTCAATTGCCTTATATTTTATTAAATTATTTATTGAAACTTTATCTAGGTTCAGTCCAATGATACATCACTAGCGGGAAGGTGGATGATCATTTAGTTTGAAAAAGATCTAATTAAACCCATTAAAGCCACAAATGTAAAAAAAAATGCAAACTTTTATGTAATAAATATTTATGCTGATAATGTTAGAACTTTAAATTTATGCCCTGCAAATGAAAACTGAAAATAAAATAAAAATGCTTGTTTCAATTTATTTTTTATTATATCAAAGAAACAATGGCTAAGATTATTCAATGTATGGGTGTACTATCAATGTTCTCCATGTGGAATTACACTACGGCATCCCTATCATCCCTCCAACCTACTTTTCAGTTCAGGAGCTTCTCCTTGTTTCCCTGTACATATTTAGTGACGTGGAAATCATGGGGCATCTGCCTATATCCCTACAGATGGACTCAGGAAAATGGCATTATCTACTAAGACCTCCAGAAGATCCTTGGTGTTCTCAGTGGATAATATCATTGTTCTTTGTCTGACTATAGGGACATAGTAATACACTTATCTGATGCCAACAACTATCCATCATTCCTATATGGCCATGAAGCCAGGGCTCCTGCAATGAGATGGTGAGGGTTTTTGGGGTGTGAAGGAGGATTTTGGTCATTGCATAAGACTGGTAGCAAATTCCAACTTCTGTAACCATAAGAATTGACTTACAATTATATAAATTGGACTATACCATTATAAGTCACTGACAGAGTGCCAGTCAATATTTTTAAAAAGTAGTTCACCAATAGGTATTTTTATAGATTCATATTGAATTTAAGTCAGGCCCGTAACCAGAATTTTGATTCGGGGGGGGGGGGGATTTGAGTTTGATTCGGGGGGGGGGGGGGTTGAGTCTGAGCGAAAGAGGGTCCACCCTAGCAAACCTTTGGTATCATTACCGCAATACCCCCATGCATATGGGATATACTGAGCATGGTGATCAGATCATGATATGAATGCACATAACAGTTTAAATAATGTACCAGTAAGGCCTTCTTGTGGACCACCATGAGAATTTCGGGGGGGCTGGAGCCCCTCAAGCCCCCCCCCCCCCCCTCCGGGCTACATGCCTGATTTAAGTTATGATTTCAGAATCTTAACACTGGACAAATATTTTTAAACTCTTTGCCATTGTCACCAATTCTTTCCTAAGAAATTTATGAGAAAAGAAAGTTGTTATCTGAAAGACTTCGGACTTAAATAAAATATGATATTTTTGAGAATTGATTTCTCTCACACTACATGCAAGGCAATGCTTTTATTTCATATACCAGATTGGAAGAAAGTGACACAGGAGAGTTACCCATCTCAATACATCCACCTGTCCATCGCATAGTCATTTTGAAGCACTCATGCTTTTCTGTGTGAGCAGGAAGGCAAGCAGACAACAAACTGCTTTGGCCAAAGGAAATACCAGGCACAGCACTAACAGCAGCAGTCAAAATAGAGTTTATTTTGTAAGGCTTCAAAACTACAAGAAAAAGTCAAAAGGTGCATTAGCAATATCTGATTCATATATAGCAATTCTTTTCTAAGATCTATGTGACCTGCACAGAATGGAAATGCAGGTTGCTTGGTGTTTACGAAGATGTTCTTGGCATCTGGTACTGTAGCCATGACATCAAGTGGAGTAGCTCTGGGCAGGCATGTAGCTGGGGGGGGGGGGACTCGGGGGGCTTCAGCCCCCCCCCCCCCCGAAATTCTCATGGTGGTTCGCGAAAAGGCCTTACTGGTGCATTATTTAAACTGTTATGTTTATTCATATCATGATCTGATCACCATACTCAATATATCCCATATGCATGGGGGTATTCAGGTAATGATACAAAAGGTTTGCTAGGCTAGACCCTCTTTCACTCAGACTCAGCCCCCCCCCGAAACCCCCCCTGAAAATATTTTAGCCCCCCCCCCCCCCCCCCCCCCCCCCCGAAACGAAATCCTGGCTACGGGCCTGGCTCTGGGTACATGATATTGCACAAATGTCAGCATTCAGCAAAACAATACACAATACAACAAAACTATTGACAAAACGGAGTTAAGTAGGCAAATTATAAAATATCAGCTGAATTGTAATTCTTACTTTATACTAACAAGAGGATCCACCACCTACCAGACACAACCTACATTGCCACCAGCTCTCTCTGGCCACCTCACCCACAATGCTTTTCTCTAAGAAAGGACCCCTCCAGTTTTTGTCAGTTCCACTGTGCATCACAAGCTACAAAAGCATTGTAGAT
Source organism: Anolis sagrei (assembly GCF_037176765.1). NCBI lineage: Eukaryota > Metazoa > Chordata > Lepidosauria > Squamata > Anolidae > Anolis > Anolis sagrei. Next base: position 186,876,002 of record NC_090021.1, read on the forward strand.
TATTCATTTTCTATTTTGTCTGGGCAGGTCATTCCTCCAATAAAGGATTTTTAACTTGTTTTTGTTTATAAGAGTTTTACCAAACTGAACAAAATAGGGAAAGGGAAGGGGGAAGAGGACGGAAGGGGAAACTATTAAACACTATTTAATCTGTAGACATTAGGATTCTCCTTTAATTTTATCCTTCATACGGAAGCTTGTTTTTTTCTTTAAAATAAATGCAGCAAAAGATTACTGATTATCTCTTGAAGTGAAAATGAATTATATTTAACAGATGGCAAGGATGACCCTGCTCCTAAGACACCAGGGTAATTATTGTAGAAATTTCTTAAGGTAATAACTTTATAAATAGCCTGTCGTTAGACGCTTCTCATTTATTATTGCAAAATCCACTCAGTAGCATGTCTAGCACCAGAGTTCTGCTCTCATTTCCCATGGATTGTCTTCACTTATTAAAGAAATAGGCAATGTAAGGAAGCATTATAAACAAGGAACCAAACTAGGTAAGACTATAGGATAGTGGATAATGAGCATGAAACCACAGTAGCAAACTTACCTCTTGTGAATGTTCTGTTTTGTTGGGAACTGTTGATTACTGTCCCATGTGATGATTTGTGTAAGAAAGGCTTTATACACTTTACATGGGACATATGATGCCTTTTTTGCCTTTCTCTGGAATACCAATGAACTCTTATTCGAACTTTTACAAGACTTCTGGTGCACCTCTCAACAATAAACCTTCTATGATGATCAATGGAACAGGCAGGAAAAAGGTTTACTAAATCTTCTGCTGTAGTTGAGCTATCCTTGAACTTCAAGATCTACTTGAGCTCTGGTATAATTGGGGGGGGGGGGGGTGTTAGTCCTGACTTGGGGCCCTTCCACACTGTCATATAACCCAGTTCAAAGGAGATAATGTGGAATTGTATACAGTTGAGTGGAAAGGGGCTTGCTCTCCAGTCTTAATTTCACTTTAGCCCTGATTCCAACCTCCTGACCCATTTCAGGCTGTCAGCTATGGCCCAGTCCTTAATATGTATAACCTCATATTCCTTGTCCTGAAAATCATTCTATAAATCAAGGTTGTGAATGTCTTGCTTTCCAGATATTTTGAGCTACAACTCCCAGATCTTGCCATGCTGTTTGCAATGTCTGTGAGCAAAAGGGCAAAACAACAGGTTGGTCAAAGATCTCCTTACCCCTGCTATA